>NC_091684.1:64906060-65209090 GCF_041296265.1 Equus caballus
CTGAGTGTTTAAAGTTCCCTCACTCTGCTTTGGCAGGCTGGGTTCGCAGGTTTGGAATGCTGGGCGTGGACCTCCACTACTCATCAGCTATGCTGTGGAGCCATCCCACATACAAAAAATAGAGGAAGATTGGTTCAGATGTTAGCTCAGGGCAAATCTTCCTCACCAAAAACAAAACAAAATGCAACATTTCCACCATTAGTGTTATTCATGTGGGTTCAGGTATGGTGTCCTAAAGGTATATATTAAACTTTAAATATTTTACTTGGTAAAGAGAAGATGCTCTGATGTATTTGTCCTGAAAAACTAGGACCTCATCTGGACAACTGCCACCACCACGAACCTACCAGATTACAAACAGGCATGTATCTCAGGGCATCTGGTGCAACTAGAAGATACTAAGTCCATGATAAGATGGAGGAAGCCCTCTTGGAGGGGCAGAAAGGTGGTTCTAGAAGCAAAGATTGCTATCTGTCCTGGCCTAGAACATCCTAGGTTCTCTCAGAGATCTTCTTCCCCAAATCAGTACTGGAGACCTTCACTAAACCACCTGGGGAATGTGTTTGTGTGTACGTGCGCTAATATGAAGGGAATTACACACTCAATGCTGGGAAACAGAGGCAATAGCTGATACATTAACATCCTGATCTGACATGGCTGTCTGAGAAATTATCAGTGACCCAGAAGGGGCCACACTAAAGGTGATTTATCCTCTTACTTGGCTTAGACTGAGCTCTCCCCATGGAAGGCCATACCAATTAAGTAAAGAATAAAACAAATGTGTGTGTTGTGGTGACTGGTGTTGACTGTTCCCGCAGAGAAACCTACAAATTAATTTTCTCATTGTATACTTATTCTGTAACCAGTTCCAAAATGGAAACCTCAGCAGTTTATCTCCTCAATCTCTTAGTCCCTTCTTCATCCACGTTTTTCAAAACAAAATAACAAAATTAAATCATTTAGCCACAATTTTAATAAGCACTAAAAAGTGTAATGAACCAGATAATGAAGAAGAACTCATATTATTCTCTTTATCTACTTTGTACTTAACTTATTTTGCATGTTTCCTTTGCATGGCTCTTCCCTGAGAGTGTTTTAAACAACATTAGGATTGTAGGTAAATGTTTCATTTAGTTCCACTGAAACCTGGTAAAGATCCTGATTTAAATGCTGTATATAATCCTGTCCAGACCACTCAGGAGAGGATCTCAAACTCATTCCCAGGACAAGGCAACCCCTTTTGGGACTTGATGTCACTCAGTCTCCAGTGAATTCCCTCCCAAGCCTCAAGCCAAATGGGTCCCACCTGGGTCTAAGGATGATGCCATGCTGGTTTCCACTTCAAGTGTAGAGTACATAATAGGAAGTATGGCCCATGCTAGACTGGACTTCTCCTTGTCTGTGGTTATGATACTTGGGTATTGGGGGCCCAGACTAGAGTGTGGCTGAAGCAACAGGATCCAAAGTCTCAAGTCCAGGCACTCATGGCTCCCAGGAGTTCTTTCATGTGGCTGGGCACCATTCATCCATTCTCTGTAAGATACTCATAATTATTCCATGGCCTGTAAAGCATGTAGATTGGGTAGGAGGAGTTAGCCAGGTATTCCTTCATGAACTCCTTCAGTGGCTCCCCATAGCAATGGTCCAGTGCTAGGATGAGCAGACTGAACAGATAACTGGAAGAGTACTGCTCTAGTAGACACTGTGTCCACATTCTGTACAGCTTATGGTGTGAGGTAGGCTAAACAGCCTGGGGAGTTTAGGCAGGGTGTATACTAGAGAGCAAGCGCAAAAGCCATTTTGCCTTTTCCCCCAAATACGTAGTACTTCTGCTTCAATAAAAGGAAAATACAAGTATGTATTTTAAACTCAGATCCCAGATTAAAAAAAAATATGAAGGAAGGGAACAGGGAAAAAAGCAATAAGGGAGGGAGAAGGGGAGGGAGAGAGGAAGGAAGGAAGATTAGAGAGGAGGGAGGGAAGATAATTCACTTATTTAATTATTTATCAGGGCAAGGAAAAACACATTAAATGGCTGCAAATATGACCCTACTTGAATTGTCCTTGAGGTTGGGATCAAGGGTGAGGTTCCCAGCTACTGCAGGATCATTGATGTCTTTGGAATAAGTGCAAAAGGAAAGGGGATGAAAGGTGGCAGAGGTTTGCCTCCCAGATAAGCAATTTGGGGTATGTCTGAGAGGAGAAACCTAGAATCTGTACAATAGGAGGCACCCTAAGCTTCTGGAACCTAAAAACAAGTGCAGACTGAATTGTAGAGACACATTACTCAGCTCTCTCCAGGGTCCTCCGTGGAAGCCCTGGGTAGAGCAGAATGAGCTGTACAACCTGGCTGGAATTCTGGCTTGGACAATTCCTGGCTAGGAATCCTGGCTCTGCCTTTATTGCCATGCTAATTAATTTCTCAGGGCCTCAGTTTCCTCATCTGCACAACAGGCATGAAAAAATTACACCTATCACATGTGGTTGTTATGAGTATTACATGAGATTAAAACCGTAACCCAAGACCATCAATGCCGGTAGGTGTCTGGGTGCTTCCTATTGCTCTGAGGCTGTCCCTCTCCCCCAGTCCTCTTGCTTTTTGAAAGCTCCCTCCTTCCCCTGAAAACTTCTGATGTCCTCAGCTCTGTGCTAACGAGGGGTTTCGAGCAGAGATTGATTAAAATGTAGTGGCATACCCTCATTTTGCGTCACTGTGTGTGTGACTAATAGCCATGGAATTCATGCCACAGATAAATAATTGGCCCTTCAGCCATCTTCCATGTCTTCAGAGACGCGCAACCACGATCTATCACAGCCGCAGACATCTCAATGAGCATCATCTCTAGATCATAATAGATCATGTTACATTTGTATATGCTCAGGAACATAATTTACTATTAAACGGGGCCAAGATCAGCACCAAAGAAATTATCCTTCTGCGGAGGCGGACTCTTCAATTGCATTATATGCACGCTGTGGTTTTTAAAATATTAATTATATTGTAAACTAAAGGTTTACTTTATGTACCATAAATCTGAGTGTCTCTTCTTTCTGTGTGCCCAATAAATATACTTCTCATCAACTTTTAATTATGCTGTTTGCATTATTCTGTCCTGAGGATGAGAGTGCATGCTAAATCATGGCCTTCTAATGTGGACTACAGCATAAGTTTACTTAATTAAACCATACATTTTATTAGTTCTTGCACCTCCATCTTGTAAAACCATGCGTTATTATGCTGAAGTTGGGGAGGGCATAAAATAACATAGCAAAGCTGTTTTATTATTATTGTTATTATTTATTCCGGAGATTCAGATAATTTAGGTAAAGTTGAATTGTTTTATCTCTGTGTGGTTCTGCTGCCCTCTGGACTCTGGGCACACCATCTCTCCAAAAGCAGGGAAGGGATGGACATGTTATCAATGGGCCAGGCCAGTTTTGAGACCAGTTCCAGAGCTGATGATGGAAACTCAAGCATGTGGCAGGTTCCAAGCTCTCTTCCAAGCAAAGAGCAGCAACCCAGGCAGACCCATAAAACCCAGTTCTTTTCCTCCTTTACTTGTGCCTTTGGACAAATGGCCTTTGGTCTTTAGGACCATTTCTCTGCTCTTTATGTCAGGTGCAAAATAGCAGGGGCTTCGGGATATAATTCTTCTTCCAGGTTTTAAAGCAGTTGGGCATAGGTTCTAGAATGCTAGTCTGAGCCATGCCTGAAGACAGGCAGCTTGAGAAGGGGACGAATCAAGGGAGAGATTCGAAGCCTGATTGGGTGACATTGCAGGTCTGCCCCTGCATTGCAGGTCACATGGCCCTGACAAGTAGAAGCTTAGGAGCCAAAGGAAATTGAGTTGGAACCTTGTTTTGCCACTTCCTAGCCATGTAACCAAGAAGAGATCTACAGTGGTGCCAGCCTGGGTTTCCTCATCTAAAAATCGGGTGCATAAAACTACACCTTCAAACTAATGTGATGATTGAGATATAATGTAAGTCAAATGCTTGATACAGTGTTGATATACAATAAATGTGTAATAATTGGCGTACCTGTTGCTGCTACTCTTACTGTTTACATTCTCAGCATCTAGCAGGTCCCACAAGGGGATATACAGCACTGACCTGCAGGCCTGGGGGCCCAAATGTGTGGGGTCAGTCAATGGCTGTACCACAGGACGGCTTGACCCAAGCCACTCTTGAGTGAACCAGATTGTCACTAATAGCTAAAACTATTGTTTCTGGCAAGTTCCCTATGTTCTCTCTTGTCCTTGTTGACCACTGATTGCACTGTCCTGTAGGTCCCAACTGCTCCCTTAACCCACACCTTGGCATCATCTGTAGTCATTCCCTGGCTTTCCCATCTAGACAAGCATCCCTGGATGTACAATACCCCATGCCTCACAGCTCTTCTCCACACAGGCAGAGGGCAGCCTTGCACACAGTTGCTGGTGACTGCATCCCATTCAACAGCAAGAGGGTCCCTAAGACACACGGGACACTTTCAGTGCCTGCCCCTTTATAAAGGACTCCAAAGGAATGTGCTGGCTTTATCAGCTCCCTCATTCTCCTCCCCTTCCCCCCAACCAAAAAAATAAATAGAGAGCAGAGGCAAGATCTGTTTTGTTTCAACTTTTAAAGCCTTTGAAAGCACAGCTATTTGAGAACCAAAAAAAAAAGCATTTTGTTTCTTTGCTGCTCAGGTGGTGA
Organism: Equus caballus; assembly: GCF_041296265.1. NCBI lineage: Eukaryota > Metazoa > Chordata > Mammalia > Perissodactyla > Equidae > Equus > Equus caballus. The sequence continues at coordinate 64,910,759 of NC_091684.1, forward strand.
AGCCCCTCTTGTCCTTCACAGGGAGAGGAGGGAGGGGCGGTTGTGTTTCATGGTTGGCTCAGGCCCTTCTCCTGCATCCTCTCAGCGAGCTCTCCAATTGCGCTGCCCTCAAGGACAGAGTCAGCCGCAGAGTTTGCAATGAACAAAGACAATGAGTCCCAGAAACATGACCAGAGTTGACTGGAAGAGCCTTTGCTTGCAGTCTCCCCTGCGGGAATGTGGGCGGGGATCAGCGGGAAGGAACCCCCAGAGGAAATCTTCTTGCCTGTAATGGATCCCATATGCCAAGGGCTGAGTTCTGATATTCTCCAGTCCCGAAGCACCTAGGCTTTGATTTTTTATTTTATTTTGGATGAGTGGAGGAATAGAATCAGTATGCTTGGGCCTCAGATCTCAAGTTGACAGTTCAGCGTTAAATAGAGCATTAAACTCAAACATGAGGTTTTTTTTTTTTTTTCCCCCAGTGTGCCTGTGTGTGGTCTTACCTCCCCCTTCTGCCCTATGGCTCTCTACTTCCTTTCCTTAAGACTTTCTTTATCTACCAGTTTTAAAAATTACCAAGAGGTTTATCCTCTTACCTTTGAGAACATCATTCGTCTCCGCCTAATCTGAGGTACTGAAAGGAGGCCGAAACTTTTCATAACGTATCTCCCGGCGGACGGAGTAAAGCTGGAAAACGTAGAGGGACGGAAGGGAAGGGACTTCAACAGAGGTCGCATACACAGGTGTCAACATTGCCAGTCCAATTGAGCAGTTGACAGCATGAAAATCTAATTTTGGAATTTTCTGTGCCTTGAACTAAACGGTACCTAGGCTCCTCCCTTTTCTGTTGCTAGTTTGTAGATAGAAAAGCAAAGAAAGTTTCGGCAAGATCTAGCCTGTTGACAAATAGGAATCCTCAACTATGTTCTAGAAGTCTGTAACTCCTACTCCAAGCAAGGGCTCTCCTGGCTCTATTTTTACACTCTAATTTCAAACTCACACCCCTTTGTAAGACTAAGGAATTTTATTAATCAACGGCTAAAGGCAGAGAACTTTTGAGAGAACGTAAGCTTGAACCACCATAGGCAGATAAGCCCCCACAATCCATGATGAATCCAAGAGGACCCGGATGGAGAACAGACAGGAGCATTGCGCGTTTGATCTGATGGGCTCCGCGTCTCCTCCAGGACACTGGGGCTTTTCAGGACAGCAGAAAGCAAACTGAATTCCAGATGGAAAGGAAATCCACTGTCACCCTGGGATGCTGATGATCTGGTTTAGTCATTATGAATGCCACAGCTAACAGAACGCTTCAATCTGAGCCGTTAAGAATTTACTAGTTTTGTCTCTCAACCCCTACTGCGGGAGACCCCTGAACCTTTATTTTCCTTCAAGGCTGTCCTGAGTTTTCTTCTTTAACAGTGTCCCTGATTTATGGTATGTCCACATTTCCCTGGATAGTACCATCTTTTGAGTTATACATCATCAGAGTGACTCATTCTGATGATGTATGGCCCCAATACATCATCAAAGCTCCTTGCTCTGCCGTTGCACTAATGATATGTTAGTGTAATACATCACTAGGCTGAGCTGCAGCCGTGATGGATGGTGCTGAATGTGATGGGAGCCCATGGAGAGGGAAGCTGAGGAGCAGGCTCTGAGTAGGAACAGGAGGAAAATCAGTCAATCCCAAGTCTACCTCCCTTTCTGGTACAAATGCCCAGGTTAAATTAGTACTGTGGCATGCATCTGGAAACCTTAAAGAAACACAGAAGCATGTATTATCCCCACAAAGGAGTGTGAGCTCAGAGCTCATGCACCTTAGAGGTACTTTAAAGGTTAGGTAGATACCTGAGATCATAGATTTCTTACAGGTTATATATATGACTATAATTAAGAGGTAGTAGGAGTCCAGTGAATTGAACTGGGACAAAGAGGAGCAAAAAAAGAGGGTAGTCTCTGGACCAAAGACTTCTTTGGCAGGAAAGAAGTGAATGCTCACAGAAGAAGGCAGGGATCAGCTGTCTACTACCCATCCTCACAGCTCCCCACAGGGTTGGGAGGGGAGAGCTCCGTGGTTTCTCAGTGGCTTTTCTCTCAGACCACCTTTCTGTCAGTGCTTAGAGCTTCTGAACAGCTGTGAATGTTCACCTTAAGGGAACTTTGATCTATGAGTGTTTGTTGGTAGACAGATCCAAGTGCTAGACTGAACCCCTGTCGCCCATTAAGTAGCTGGGACTCAGTTTCCTTATCTGTATATGGGGATAATAATGTAACCTACCTCACAGAGTTGCTATGAGGATTGTTGGAGTTAGCTATAATGTGCCTAGAACAGAATAAGAAGCAAACACTCATTAATATTAGCTGTTACCACAACAGCAGCTACTACTATACTACTACTAGCATCACACGGCTCTCTTTAAAGTCGGACTTCCCAATACCACTCCCCTACCCCCAGCGTCCTGTGTGTTCCCTCTCACTTGGAAGGCAACAGTGTAGATTGAATATTAAAACAGCTGAGGGATTCTGCAGTTAAACAAACAAAATGCTACTTCTAATTCCAGTGTATAATGGACTGGGTACACTGACGCATCTACCTGCTAAAATACACTGAGAACTGGTAAAATTACCATAAATAATTTTCTATTGAGCTGAAATTTACATTACATAAACTTAACCATTTTATAGTATAATTTAGTGGCATTTGGTATATTTCCAATGTTGTGCAACCACCACCTCTGTCTAGTTCCAGATTTTCATCATCCCAAAAGAAAACCATGCACTCATTAAACAGTCATTCTCCATTCTCCTCTACCCCATCTGCTGGCCACAACTAATCTTCTTTCTGTCCCTATGGGTTTAACTATTCCGGATGTTTCATATAAATGAAATCGTACAATGGGTGACCTTTTGTGTCTGGCTTCTTTCACTTAGCATAATATTTCGAGGTTCATCCATGTTGTAGCATATATCAGTTCTTTTTCCTTTTTATGGCTGAGTAATTATGTATATATCACGTTTTGTTTATCTGTTAGTCCACTGATGGACACTTAAGCTATTTCCACCTTTCGGCTATTGTGAATAGTGCTGCTATGAACATTCATGTTCAAGTATTTGTTTGAATACCTGTTTTCAATTCTTTGAGGTATATGCCTAGGAATAGAATTGCTGGTCATTTGATGTTTAACTTTTTCAGAGCCGTCAGTTCTTTGAGTGAACGTTTGTTGATGGAAGTTGTCTGGCAATCTCTCTCTTTCATTTTCATTCTGGAAAAGTGGTTTTTCTGGTTACACAACTAAGCTCTTATATGTATTATCCATCATCTTTTGACTTCAATTATTGCTATAGCTTTAATCTCATATCATTTTTAAGTGTCTGATTTTTCTCTCTTGCTATTTTTAGGATCTTTTGTCTTTGGTGTGATATAGATTTATTTTATTATTAACTATTTTTGTTATTGTTATGTGTTTGTGGATTTCCTATTATTTAATAGCATATGTGTTCCTATATCTGTGGATTCCATTAAAAATATTAAATATATAATTATTAGAGAGAAAATACTTGATTATGTCAATAGTTACAGAAAAATCTTTTGATAAAATTAAACAACTATTAACAAAGAGGAAACAAAACAAAATGAGAAAACAAAAAAATCTTAGGAATAGAAGTGTCTTTCCTTAACTTAAAAAAAAGGTATTTAACAAAAAAAAACCCTACAGCAAATAGCATTCTTAACAAAAAAATTTAGAGGGGAGTTATTCCCTAAAATGTCAGGGGCATAAAGGAGTCCCAAATTACCACTTCTATTAAATATTGCAGTGGAGAGCCTAGCTGATGCAGTAGGAAAAGGGTAAAAACTAAAAGGCATAAAGATGGAAATGAAGAAGTATTATCAACACAGAGAATATAATTGACTACATTGAAAACTCAAAAGACTCTAAAGATAAGTTATAAAAATTAAAGTGCACTTTCCAAGGTGGCTGGATATAAGATCTATGTAAAAAAATCTGTTGCATCTCCTATGTCAAAAATAAACATTAGAAGTTGTAATTTAAATAAAAGTACATCATTTATAATAAACAACAAAAAATAAATACCTATGAATAAATTTAACAAAAGACCTTCAATTCCTTGATATAGAAACATTAAAAATATATATTGAAATATATTAAAGAAACTTAAATAAATGGAGAGTATTCCTTGTTTATGAATTGAAAGACTCAAAATCCTAAAGATGACATTTCTTCTAATTCTACGTGTAGATTCAATTCAATTCCAATAAAAATTCCAATTGAGGTTTTTTTAAGGAAGTTGGTAAGCTGTTTCTAAAATGTATAGGAGAGAGCCCCCAGATAGCTAAAGAAGATAAATAGTATGAGGGGACATTCCTTACCAGATATCGGGATTTGTTTCAAAGCCAAATAATTAAGGTGCTTTTGCTATTGTTAGAGAAAGTTAATACGGAACAAAATAAAGAGCCCAGACAGAATTTCACGCATAAATAAACACTTGATATGTGCCAGAGGAAACATGTCATATCACTAAGGGACTAGTAAATAACAGATACAGAGACAGAAGTTTTTACTTATGAAAAAATGAAATAAAATTATATATTTACCTGATACCACACAATCAACTCCAGATGAATTACGTGCTTAAATAGAAATTAAACAATTAAAATTTGGAAGGATATTTAAGAGAACATCTTCATAAAATTGAGCTAGGAAATGATTTCTTAAATAAAACAGTAAAACTCAAAGAGTGCCAACCAAAAGAGCTAAATTCAACTACATTAAAATAAGGGTTTTTTTTCCCTCTAAGGACACCATAAGGAGAAAGAAAGACAAGCCATAATACCGGGAAAAGTATTTTTGTTGCATATTGCCAATAAAAGATTAGTATCTGAAAAACATAATGAACTTCTCCAAATTAAAAAAAAAAAGACATTTTAAAAAAATGGTTAAAGGAAATCCTAAAGATTCTATGAAAAAAAGACTTAGAACTAAGAAACCAATTCAGCAAAGTTGCAAGATATGAAACCAACATGCAAAAATAAGTTTCATTTCTATACACTGACAATGAACCATCTGAGAAGAAAGGAAGAAATAATTTCATTTAAAATAGCATCAAAAAGAATAAATACTTAGGAATAAACTTAACAAGGGGGCAAAAGACTTTTACAGTGAATACTACAAAGTGTTGCCGAAAGAAATTAAGACAAGACAAACAAATGGAAGGATATCTATGTTTATAGATTGGAAAGTTTAATATTTTATGTCAGTACTACCCAAGTGATTTACAGAATTGACACAATCCCTATCAAAATCGCACTGGCATTTTTTGCAGAAATAGAAAAATTTATCCTAAAATTCAGATGGAATCTCAAGGGACCCTGACTAACCAAAGCAATCTTGAAAAAGAATAAATTTGGGTCTCAGTCTTCATTATTTCAAAACTGATTAAAAAGCTACAGTAATCAACAAAGTGTGGTACTGGCATAAAGACAGACATATAGACCAAAGGAATAGAATAGAGAGCCTAGAAGTAAAACCGTTTGGTCAAACAGTTTACCACACGAGTGTCAAGATCATCAAAGGGGGAAGGGACGGTCTTTTTACACACTGGTTTTTAAGACAATTGTTTGTCTTTTCAACAAATCCACTTGAGAAAACTGGATATGCACATGTGAAAGAATGAAGTTGGACCCTTATCTTACACTGTATACAAAAATTAACTCAAAATTGATCAAAGAAAGACCTAAAACTATAAAACTCCTAGAAGACAACATAGAGTAAAAGCTTTATGACATTGGATTTGGGAATGATTTCTTGGCTATGACACCAAAAGCATAGGTAATAAAGTGAAAATAGATAAGTTTGACTACATCAAAATTAATCAAAATGAAAAACTTCTGTGCATCAAAGGACACAAAAGGCAATCTACAAAATGGGAGAAAGTGTTTGCACATCATATATCTGGTGAGGGGTTAATATCCAGAACATGTGAAGAGGAACTCGTACAATTCAACAACAATAACAACAATAAAAAAACCATATTAAAAAATACGCAAAGGACTTGAATAGACATTCTTCAAAGAAGACATGCAAATGACCAACAAGCATATAAAAGACAGTCAACATCACTAATTGTTAGGGTAACGCAAAACAAACCACAATGAGATACCACCTCACATCTATTAGGATGGCTATTATAAAATAAATAAGTTGGCAAGGATTTGGAGAAATAGGAACCCTTGTGCACTGTTTGTGGGAATGTAAAATGCTGCAGCCGCTATGGAAAATAGGATGATGGCTCCTCAAAAACTTAAAAGTGGATATGATCCAGAAAATCCACTTTTGGGTATATATCTAAAAGAATCAAAAGCAAGGTCTTGAAGAGATATTGCACACCCATATTTATAGAAGCTTTATTCACAATAGTCAAAAGGTGGAAGCAATTCAAATGTCATTTGACAGATGAATGGATAAACAGAATGTGATATATACATACAATGGAATATTATTCATCCTTTAAAAGGAAGGAAGTTCTGACACATGTTACAACATGGATGAACCTTGAGGACACTGCTAACTGAAATAAGTTAGTCACAAAAAGACAATATTGTATGATTTCACTTATGTGAGATAGCTAAAGTAGTTTAATTCATTTTAGCAGAAAGCAGAATAGTAACTTATAGGGGCTAGGGGACAGGGAAAATGAGGAGTTGTTGTTTAATAGGTATAGAGTTTCAGTTTTGCAAGAGAAAAAGTTCTGGAGATTGGTTGTACAATGAAGTATATGAATATACTTGACAGTACTGAACTGTACACTTAAGAAATATTTAAGACAGTAAATATTATACTATGTGTATTTTACCACAATTTTAAAATAATAAAGGACCTGAGAAAGTATTTCACAGAAAAATTCTTGTAATGGCAAATAAAAATATGAAAAAATGATCAAATTAACTAGTAATCAGGGATAAGCAAATTACGACCACAATAAGATGCCATTTCACACCTGCTAGGTTGCAAAATTAAGAAGTTTGACAGTACTAAGTGGTGATGGGATTGTAGAATACTGAGAACTCTTCACATGACTCCTCCTAGAGTGTGTGGGCTTATAAGCAAATATATTTTTCAGGGGCTGTATCTATATAAACAATTAGAATCACCTCAAATCAGCTTGTCAGCACTATTCTGGCAGCCCAATCTCACACGACTCTGCGAAAGAAATACTGCCTCAGCCAGCAGAAGCCGTGTGCTAGCCAGGCCAATCGCTGGAACATAGAGCCCACCTCAAGATCAGGACAGCCCCACAGATGGGAGCCTGGGAACTTCTCATTTGTGGATGGGGCAAGTGGGTTGGGTGGGAGTTTAGAAGGTCAGAGAGAACCCTAGAGAGGCTAAATAAGGCCGAGAATGCCCTACCCAGACACTGCTCCTGGTTCAAGCCAGTATTAGGCCTGGAGGGAATTTAGAAAATGTTCAGGAAGGCAGTCCAAAGTGCACAGTCCTCTGTGGTATAGGCCTGGGCAGAGACTTCTCACCTGGGTATAAAGGTTGTACTGTTCTTATGCACTGCTGGTAGGGACTGCATCAATATAATCACTTTGGAAAGCAATCTGCTTTTATCTTATTAAGTTAAACATGCACATTACTTATGACTCGGGAGTTCTACTCCTAGGTGTATATACTAGACAACTTCTTGCATATTTGTCATAGGAGTCATTTATAAGGCTATTCATTCCATCATTACTCACAATAGCTAAAAACTGGAAACAACGAAAATGTCCATCTACTATAGTACAGACAAATAAACAGTAGGATTTTCACATCATAGAATGTTAGCAGTTCCATAGTCTACAGTTGTGTACAACAACATGGTTGAATCTTAGACATATAACGATGAAAGACAAAACTCAAGTCATTTAAGACTATGTACAGTATGATTCAATTTTTATAAAATTACAAAAAAATAAAATTATATAATGTCTGATGTGTGTATATACGTATGTGTGTCAAGGGGCAGTTAAAGGAAGCAGGAAGGAATTCACAAGTAGATTCAGAGATATTGGCAATGTTTTCTTATTTAATTTGATTAGAGGCTCATGGATATTTATTTTACCATTAAGTGTCATAACTTATAAACACCCTATATTCTTTTTACATATCAAATATCACATAATTATTTATATGATTTTTAAAAAGAAAATAAATAAAGTTAAAAAAACCTTTAACCAAGAATTTTCAAAACATGTTTGAGATCAGGACATTCGTTCTACGGGACCTTCATTAATATGCAGAACTAGTGCCCTTGGAATGCTTTCAGTGCTAACTTGAGAGTAAACTGAGCTTTATTAATGTGGTTTCCCAAGAGAGCAGACTGGGATGAAGTGTGGTTTTGTGTCTCCTCATTTCAATAACAATGTCACCCAAGAGAGGACCATATTCAACCTGGTACTGATCCAAAAATGGGAGAAGAGATTACCTGGGACTATGACAAATAATCCCAGCCTGACTGGCCTTGGCACATGACTCCTTTGCTTTTCCTTCCTTGTGAGTATAAATTATTTTCTATTCAGAGAAGCGTTAGTTCACTCTGAAACAATGAGCATTTTTAGTGGCTGTCTGCCTAAATCTAATCCATCATGGCCTTGCCCACAGCCTATCTCTCCTTTCAAACCTAAACTGTGAGTGAGAAATTATGTGTCAGTTGCCCACCACACCTTCATGGTGAGTAGTGCTGTTGTCTGAAGACCCAGAGATATGAACCTAGTCCTGGATAAGGAGGCGTTTTAGCCCTTTGATCAAAATGTAACTTAAGAAACTGGTTATGCACAATCATACTTTTCCCCTACATGAGAGAAGACGACCCCCAGGGTATGTGGCACTCGTGACCTCTTGGCTGAACAGACTCAGAAATTTGGTTCTTAGCCATGTAACCAATGCTTACTCATTCCTAATTTAAGTAAACAAATATTTGTTGAGATTTATTGAGGGTTGGTTACAATTCCTGAACTGTGTGGAAGATGAAAAAGATGATTTTTAAATTATCCCCTGACCTCAAGGAGATCAAATGAGAGACAATGTTGAAAAGGAAAGAAGCCCTGATCCTCTTCTCAGCTCTGCTGTTAACTTGCTGGGTGGGACCAGATAACTCACTTTATCTGTCTGGGGCTTTGTTATCTCTTTCATAAATTAAAGAGTTGGGACTGGATAATTTTGAAAGTTTCTTCCCAGGTTAAAAATTGATGTTTGTGTGAAAACTGGTTGAATAGAGAAGACTAATCAGAGAATTTTATGATTGCAATCCATAAAGGTCATCTAGTGATCCAGTTCCTTAGGTTTGCAAATGTGGAAGTCCAGGCCTGGAAAGATAATGGGACTTACTCAAGGTTACCTAGCTACAATATAGGAAAGTACTGGGTGTCTTTGTGTGTGTGTGGTGGGGGGTGTAACTGGGTGTTCTGGGCGCACTGAAGTCTTTGTTTAGGTTGGAATAGAGTCTGTGGGCTGTGTCAGAAGGCAAGTGGACAACAGGAGATAGCTGACTTTCTTCCCTCAGGTATTTCTGCTATAGAAAGAGAGAGAAAATTAACTCTGTAGATAAAGGAGTTACATGACGAATTGTGTCTAAAGGACCATGTTGCCAGAGAGAGTTTGCTTTTAATACAATGAAAGATCCTAAGTAGAATTAAAACAGAGAATGGATAGATATCAAAGCACATACTTTCCCATTGACCGTAGCCAGTGTACCTGCCCCTCTTTTTGGTCTTAGTAACTCAAAAGCACTTATATACTATTATCATCTCACTTTCTTTCTGCTAATGTCCTCTCCTGATATTAACCTGAGTTAATAGAAGCCTTTCCTTCCCGTGAATCTTGCCTACAGTAATTTAAGAACAGTAATTGTTGGACATGGGGCAAAGCAGGTCAGGTGAACTCACCACAGGACACTTATAGAACAATTCTGGAAGAAGGATCTATGGAGTTATCCCCAAGATTTATGTGCAGGGGACAGATATAGAGAAAATTTCTCAGAGACTGGCGTTCAGGCCATGTCTGTATTGATAAGAATATCAGATCCCAAGGATCCTTGTGGAGATTTTAGAGCAGGCCAGCAATCTCTCCTTAAGTATCGGGAGCTGGAGCAGTTAACTATTGCTATGTAACAAACTATCCCAAATTCAATGGTTTAAAACTACAATCATTTATTATTATAGGGTACATATCTGTGGGTCAGCTGGGTGTTCCTGATAAAGACTAACTTTAGTTTGTCTCAGTCTCAGTTGGGCTTGCTCGTGTGTGTGAGGGTTGTCTGGGGGCTTTCCTTTAAGCTGAGCTTAGCTGAGGCATGTGGGTTGTGGCAGCTCAGAATTCATCATCCTCTTCTTAGGATCTGCAGGTCGGTCCAGGCATGTCTTTCCTATGGTGATGGCAGTAGCCTAAGAAACCAAGCAGAAACACGCAAGGTCTCTTAAGGCCTTAACCTGGAAATGGCATACTAAATATCTTCCTCATTCTGTTGGAGAAAGCAAATCACAGGACTGAGCCCAGATTCAAGGAATAGGAATATAGCAAGAACTGCACCATCATGTGGTCAAAATGTGGGTAGAGGGAAAGGTGAAGGATTTGAGTCATTAACAGAATCTACCATAGGAGCCTGGAAAGAGTAATACTTTTAAAACATTTTTGAAAATCAATAGATCATTTTGAGAGTCAAATAAAAAAGAATGTAGCTTCTCCCAAGACAAATCCGTGGTATGTAAAATGTTCTTATATTAATGCATGAAGTCTATCTGTAGACGTCAAATTAAAATCCCTGGCCAAGAAGGTCAAGATGGCTGACTAAGGGGTGGCACTACATTTCTATTATAGAGAGAAGAATACCTGCCGGCAAGTGAGTCCAGGAGGATGTTCCGGTATGAGATGTGCTAATCTATTGAGAATAGGAATTTTTCTATCACAGGGTTAAAAGTCTTGAGATCAACAAGTATGAGACCCAGTGCCAAAGACTGTACAAAAGGAAGAAATCTGTATGGGTGGCTATTCTAGAATGCACCCCACTGAAATACCATCTTGGCAGTATTTTCATTAAATACAATACTTTATGAATTCCAACGTTATTGCTTCATTAGCATAGTGACAGGAAGTTATATTTCACTTTTTAAAATAAGATTATTTGTCTCCCATTAATGGCCTACTGCTTCTGGAGAGGACATATGCAGTGAAAGGCAGTTGAGGCTGCAAAAGAGGTGGCAGAGCTGGTTCTTAAGAAACAGGACTTCTGCAGGCAGAGGTCCCCTGGCCCCCTGACCCCTCGCCAGCCAAGAGAAGGTGGGCAGGCCCAGTGACCTGCCAATCATGCCGCTGTGTACAGTTGACAAAGGCAGCTTGAGCAATTCCAAATGAACTTGTAAGGATAACTGGTGAATGAATAGCTCTCCAATAAACGCACATTAGTTTGTTTATTTTCAGTGAATTGACCCTCTGGAAAAGTAAATAAAATAATATCCATTTGATTTATTCACCTTTTCTTGGTTAATTACGTCAGAACAGATGGATTATTCATGAAAATGCGATCTGAAAAAGCAGGGACCCTCTAAAAACCAACTGAGAAAAACAAAATAGGAAAGGCTAAGTGGCAATATTCCGTTGTTTACCATCTTATATTGGAATTGCTTTATCTACAAACCAGAACTCCAGGTAGGAATATTTGCTCCTTGCGGCACTTATCACGTTCACAATTCTTCTTTTACGGCTGCATGCTTCCCTGAACCGTGAGCACCAGAGAGGGTTGAACCTGCACCTGCTTTTACTCCCTGTTGTATTTCTAGCACCTACCACAGTGTCTAGCACACAGTGGGTACTCAATAAACTTGTCAAATGAACAAAAAGAATACTACCAAAGCACTTGAAACAGTTCCTTCCACCACAGTAGGCACAATATTGACTATTAGCCATTTAAAACACGAATGAACCTGTATCTGTAACTAACTAAGATTATTCTCCTTGGGTTTTGCTGTATTTTCAGGATTCCTTGGGGAGGAATAAGAACATGAAAACTTTGGTATTATAATAGTATAATTTTGAGTCAAAAATCTTTTAATGAAGCTGAATTCGACCAAGGATTTGAAATGCAAAATTTAAAAGCTGTTTTCCCACACAGGTTTTATATGATGAAGACGTTTTTAAGGAAGTTTTTTCTTTTAACTCAGTGTTTACTCAGGAAATTTTAACATGTTCTATTTTACATGAAAAGTTGAGCATATTATTAAGAACAGGAATATTAATTGATAGTCACTGTGAACTATAATACTGTCTAGCCTTTGGGGTGAGCAATTAATTATCATCACTTTTTTGTTTTTATTTTAATTAAGCACTTATGTAACACTTTACATATTTGATGTATCTTATAACCATTAATTACCAAATTAATGCAAAAACATAAATTACACATGTTCAGAAGAAAGAATCATCTTTAAATTACAAATAAAGGAGCTGTTAAGTTTGCATAGTTTTTCTCTTTGGGGAGAAAATTCTGCCCATATATAATAGGAGTGTCAAAAAACATTTTCCTATAAAGAATGACAGGAATAGTAAATGTTAACTAACAGTTTATAAGATTGACTTGTAGCAGATATTAAAAAAATGGATATTGTTTAACTCTTAAAAAATACCTGCTGTTTTAAGGAACACACATTTTTAGGCGCCTATTAGTCGATACATGTGCCTGCTCCCCTTGTGCAGCTGGGTCCCTACAGGAGGAGGAGTTTTGTATTTTTCCTCCCTAACGGAGGATTTAAGGAAGGAGAATAAAGACATCCTTTCAGAGAAGGTGCCCTGTGCCTTCAGAAACAGAGGAAAAGCATGAGTTTGGGATGCAGAGGCTTTGTGAGGGTTTTGAGTTTGAAACAGAGAGGTGGAGCTAAGGGTCTCTGAGCTGGGGTGTATCTGTCATGAGCCCATGCAGCCTGCTCCGTGGACCCTGGAAGATCTCAGAAGGGACTGTGCTGAGGAGGGACTGGCCTTAGCTGGCTGGAACTAACTCTTCCTGAGCTAATAAAAAACATTGTGAGAGGGAAAGTGAGGTCTCCAGAACAAGACTGTTGGGGTTTGGTTATCTGAACAACTTTGGGCAAGTTCCTCCACCCTCAAAACCTCAGTTTCCTCATTTATGAATTGGGGACAATAATTATATGTACCTCGTGGGGTTGGTGTGAAGATGAAATGAGTTAATTCATGTGAAGCACTTTAAACAGTAGCTGGTATACAGTAAATTCTCAATCAATGTTAGTCATTTTTATTTGTTAGTATTTGTAGCAAAACTAGGAAATGGTTTAGAGAAGAGGCCCCTGTCATTACAATGCTTCCTTGAGGAAGATGATGGTCCTACTCTAACAGGTATCAGAGCAGGTTCGAAATTGGTCTACTGCCTCCCCATATCTAAGGAAATAGAATTGGTGCACGACCCCAGGCAGCACACCAGATCTGTGTCTATGGAAACGTACAACCCAGTAATTGGATTGGATTTGATAAAGAACTAAATATACGTAGGTTGAATGGAGAAATGAATAAATTAGAAAATAAATTTGTATGAGAAGGAAATTTCTAACAGTATCACCGAAAGAAAGTGAGCCCCTGTCACTGGAGGCAGGCAAAAAAATAGTCTGGGAGAGAACAGTGAGTAATACCTGGATTCTTTGGAGTCAGGTGGACCCGGCTAAAATTTGGGCACTGCCACTTAAAAGCTACATGACCCTGGGAATTTTTCCTAACCCTTCTCAGCTACAGCTCCTGTATCTGTAAAATGTATACATTAACTGTACCAATCTCATAGGGTTTCAGTGGCGGTTAAAAGAGATAATGCATGCACCATAAGAGTCCAATAAACCATAATCATAAATAGCAGTAAAAGTAGTTATTATCATCATCAGGATGGGTAAATACAGGTCAAAGACATTATAAGTGGGCCTGTGGGGTCAGTTCAGAGATGGGACTGAATGACTTCTCGGTTTCCTTTCAAATTTCTTGTCCTGTGCTTCTATTTTCAGCAATTCTATACTCTTTCTTAGAAACTTTTGAGAGTAGTAAGTGTGTGTTATATATTAAAGAGAGAGGGAGAAATCTGCCTGGTAACAGTAAGGAGTGTAGTCTGTGGCCAGGGAAAGGAATAACAACAATAGGTGCATCTGAAGAGGGATTACATCTGAGACCTTGATTTTATTGGCCTATATTCTAATCACCAAATTAAGCAGCCACAGAACTAGCCATGAGAGACCAGAGGTAAAAAGAAGTGAACTAACTGTGGTCTCCGAGCAGTCATGAGCTCACCCGGCAAGCTCTGGGTCGCTCAGAGTATGGTCATTCTCCCTGGTCTCTCTATTTCTAGCACAGGATCAACAGGAAACTCTTTCATTCTTGTATTTATTTGCTCGCTCAGTTCTCTTTGGTATTAGTGTTAGACTTCAAGCTGAAGCTTCTACTTCTGGAAGGAATCCCTTGTAAGACAGATCCAACCTGTTCTAGGTGGTCCTAGATGGCAGAACCCAAGTCCAGGCTGTGACGACAAAGCAAGGTGGTGTCAGGAAAAACTTACTCATAGCCGTATCAGGGCCACCATGTTGCGTAATTCAAGGAAGTGCCATTAACATTGTGGTTATGTGCTGCAGTATCTGGATCAGCATGGAGATCTCCAAAGTTACTAGATGCATTGTCATAAGAGATGGCCCAACAGAGACTGGGAGACCTGGAAGTTATGATGATTAGATGGAATGTTGGCTCTCATCAAACCAGAACTTTTGGATGCTAAAACATTTTAAGATATAGCTCTTTCCTGCCTTCTGTGAACTGACATTCTCTCTAGGGAAAGGATTGAGTTAAGACACAGTGTAGCTATTGGTTATCTATGTTTGAATGCCATCACAGTTGCACAGGGAGTGCATTATGTATTATCTCATTTGAAATAAAATGTTATTTTCCTAATCTGGCCAAGGCAGGAAAGAGAGAGTTTACCAATAATACTGAAGTTTGTTTGGAGAGAAAAATGCTTATTAACAAAATCCTATCCACGAAAAGAGAGAGAGAAAGAGAGTTTGTCTTTCCACATTTAAATATATGCCTTCTAAATACAGATTGATAAAACTTGAACAAGAACAATCTGGTACACACAACCTCCTGGTCAGAATCTAAGGTGTTGGGTAAAAGATAAGAGGAAAGATAAGATGAGTTTGTCCACTTTGGCATATGTTAGCCTGGAGAACCAGATTTGGGAGCAGAGCCCCAGTATATAAGAGGGCTGTTACCTCTAACACAGTGGAGTTTATTTTAGAGACCCTTTGAGGATTTCAGTAAACTATGGATTTTTCTCCTCCCCCCAAAAAAGACATATATGTCTGTATTTCTGCACGTGTAAATATCTCACACACATGCATGCATGCACTATTACATACAGAATCCCATTTGTGGACCCTGGAATTCCTGGATTCCACATAAAGAACTCATGTGTAGAATAGCGTTTGTTGCTTGTCAAGTATGCTCCTGCTGTTTGTAGGGTGAAGATTTTGCTTCTGCAGCCCTTCTGGAACCTCCCCAGGAGTAGGAACCTCGTTTTCCTTTCTACCACATCAGTGCCTAGTGCGATGCCAAATGTAAGGGTAAGCGTTTAATAACTTCGTCAAATGAATAAATGTTGAAAGGCTGATTCCCAAGTTAGAGCCAGAACTAGACTTTTCCCCAACCATCCCAAACTGAAAGAAAAATCATGTTTTGATATGCTTTTCTCCTCTCATAGAAAGTACTCACTGGACAAGCAAGACTTTTCAACACCTCTTCTTGAAAGAGGACAGAAATTTCCTCATTCTAAAAAGAATCTAAAACCTGGGTCCAAAAAGGAATTTTCTAACCAGGGAGAAACAGCCAGAAACATGCAAACAAACATCATAAAACATTCAAATAAAATGGCATGAAAGGGTGAGTGACATGCGAGGAGTGCCAGGGAGCTTAACAAAGCAGCCTTGGGGAGGCCTTTAAGGAACACCTCCCACTGAGTTCCCTGCAGTGCCCTGGTCACTTGGGCTAGATTTTGGAAATGTGTCTGCCTCCTTGTTCTTGTCCAACCATCCCCTCAGCCAAAACCAACTAGGACACAAGGAATGTGTTCTGAGGGAGTGTGAATGCTACAACTGGCCCCTTTATGAGCCTTCCTGGAAGCCCCATGGTGCTCCAGCCCCACGGCTGGGATTCACAAGCTGGGATGAGCCTTTAACATGAACCTGGAGGCTCCTCCAGGCCATGGCTCAGCCCCTGGAAAATGCCATTGAGACAGTTGGGAGCAGTTCAGAGAGGACTGAGTAGGAGTGCTGCAGTGGGCCAGACCCCTTCTGAAGAAGGAAAAGCACGGGGTCACTCATTTGACATGAAATAAGAGAAAAGATGCCTACTGACTAGTTTTTCTGAACAACAACGGGCCTCTTGTGGTGGAGAGAAGTGAGGGGAATTCAGCTTCCCAGCTGCCAGATCTGCCCTTTTGGGTCTGAGCCCAGTAAGACTTAAGCCATCCTGGCCCGAGATGCTGACTTACTCATTGGCATTTCTGCCAACATTGGGCTCTTGATCAACCACTTATAAGGCATATTTGTGATTACTTGAGTTCTCAGAGTTTGGAAGACCAGGGTTTTGTGGCCCACGTTAAGCATGAGGCTTTGGGCAAAGAATCCACTTAGCAATATGGTTTATTTACCATTTGTGAATTCAATCATAATTTATTTAACATTGGCTTTGAACAAAAATGAATAAAACTCAATTATTTTCCTTTAGATATGCACAGTCTGAGAGAGAAGATGAATATGGATCTAAGCAATTGCAATGGCAGAAAATGATGATATACATACAAAGACCAATGGAGGACACAGAGGAAAGGGTTCAAATTTCAATTATAAAAATCAAGAAAGTTTCATGGAGGAAGAGGTGTTTGAACTGAGATGCAAATAGGATTATGTGAGAGAGAAATAGATGGTACATGCTCCAGCCCACCTTCAGAGGCTCTAAGAATAAAGATACATGTGATTAAGTAGTTAAAGTGCTGAGATTTACTTGGAAGAAAACATTTGTACGCTTAAGACCTTGGTGATTGATAATCATTTACTGTAATGGCCTCTCAATAATGTTGTGTTAGCCACTAGTAAGGTGCCGGCTGAAGCCTGATAAACACTGCATTGGCCCTAAAATGGGAGCTATGAAGGTGAGAGTTAAGGTGGCGACACTGTCTTTCACACAGAAAGCTTCCACAGATTTGGGTCAAGTTCACATCTTCAATATCCTTAAAACAGAATGTTTTGCAGTGGGATAGTCAGTCTGACTTAAGTTGGAATCCTGGTTCTGCCAATGCTACATGTTTGACCTGGGGCAGGCTACTTAGATTCTCTGAACCTGAATTTTCTCAACTAGGAAATAGTAGCAAATTTACTCACCACACAGGGTTCTTCTTTTTCTTTTCTTTTAGTGAGCAAGACTGGCCCTGAGCTAACATCTGTGCCAATCTACCTCTATTTTGTGTGTGGGACCTCTCTACAGCATGGCTTGATGAGCAGTGTGTAGGTCTGCACCAGGGATCCAAACCCATGGACCCCAGGGCTGCAGAAGCAGAGTGTGTGAACTTAACCACTAAACCACTGGGCTGGCCCCCTTTATTTTTTTAGTGAGGAAGATTCACCCTGAGCTAACATCTGTGCCAGTCTTCTTCTAGTTCATATATGGGATGCCTCCACAGCATGGCTGATGAATGGAGTAGGTCCAAGTCCGGGATCTGAACCCACGAACCCAGGCCACCAAAGCGGAGTGCAGGGAACTTGTAACCACTCAGCCACAGGGCTGGCCCCCCAGGATTGTTCTTAAGAGTAAAAGCAATGATGCTTCTAAAACACCAGCACCTATCAGGTCCCCAGTAGAGGTTAGCACCCCTCCTAAGGTGTCATAGAATTATGACACTTGATAGGGCTAATTCAAACTATCTGTCATGATCCTCAATCTGTAGTGATATTTCTCTTGCCTCTTACCCCAACTTCCGCTTGTATTGAGTATAAATCAAACTTCCTGGACTTGTGTAAATTTCAGGTAAGCCTTGGACTTAAAGCTAACTGAGTTACAAGTGACCACATAGAGGCTGCAACCACTAGGCCCATCATTAGCCCACCCCTTCATTCTCTCCCTTGGCAATTTCCCACTGAGTTCTCCTTAAGATATTCCCTCCAGAAAGGGCTTTAATTTGGTCAATATAATACATTTTTACCACCTCTAATAAGCCAAATTTGAGTGTAAAGAGAGCCAATGGGGGCCAAAGCTTTTGATTTTCATAGGCTTAAATCAAGCTATGAGAAAGACCAGAATTTTTTTGGTATTGGGATAGTCTACTCTCAGATAGTTGGCCCCATAGTGCCTGCATCTACCCACGTCACCCTGTGAATAAATTTTTTAGTGCAGACACTGCTGCCAAGAAACAGAGACGTGCTGGAGATGACCTGACAGAGGGCATCCTTGATTCTTGAAGTGTGGACTATGAACACCTTTTTATCAAGCATGAAGAATCACTTGTGCTACTTGATAAAAAGCAGATTCAAGGGACTCACTGCAGACTTAATGGATAGGGTAGTGAATTGGCATGCTTGACATGTTCTCCTGTTGATTCTGATTCCCACTATAGTTTGGTATTTACCAAACTGATGGGTATAACAGGGGCCTTCCACCAGCATCAAAGGATGGCCATCAACAGGCTTCCAATCCATGGAAAGATGCTGTGGCTGGAACTGAGGTAAGCTAGAGGGGCTGGTGAGGTCATGGTTAGGGTGGAGCCAGAGTTCTGGAAGAGATGAGTAGTCTGGACTGTATTATGTTTGGTGTCATAGGAAGGCAGGTACCAAATGTCAAAACAAGATAAGAGGTCAGAATCAATGCTGAGGAGACACAGCTGAGGAAACAAAGGGCCAGAGTAAGCAGCAGTAAGATAGGTAGTCAGATAGGAGCAAGAAAACTATAATGTCATTTCCAGAGATGTCATGGGTCCTATGAGGATTCTCAAAGTTTCTTGTCCTGGCTTCTAAAGGAGAAGAAGGTAAGATATCAGATGCTTAATTAGAGAAGAATAAGATCATCTTTGTCATTTGTTTACAAAATTCTGCAAGCAATCCTGAATCCCAGTGTCCGGCTCCTGTCTGTCACTTAGCTCTGATCATGGGACATTAAACACCAGCCATGGGTCACATTGGTGTGAGGAGCAGAGCCATACATCAGACAGTGTCCTGCACATTTTGGATATTAATCCTGACAGAAAAATCTTTAGCATTGCGTGGATTAGTCAATGTAAATTCATTAACTACTTGTCATGACTGTAATATAATCTGGCCTGACCGTAAAGACTCAACAGCACAGCGGTAATCAAATCTATGCAGAAAACAACACATTTCTGTTTAGACTCAATGACTGCTACTTTTGCTAGATCAGAGGCTGGGGCTTTAAAGAGAATAAAAAGGTACTCCTATGCACATCCCTGGGAGGGGCCTTCCTGTCTGAAGAAGAGTAGCGCAAGCCACGGCAATTTGAAGTTACCTTCCATTTCTGGCAAACCTCACACCCTCCACATAATAGAAATCTGTCAATCTCTAGACCCCATCAGCAAGAAGTTCACAGATGATAAAGCAGAATGTCTTCTGCAGAGTTGAACATTTCCTCCCAGGATGAGTCATTAACGGGTTTTAATCATGCTCATTAGCCAGCCATTAAAGTCATGTCCAGCTTTTCACCGCCAGAAAGGAGAGGAGAGAATGATTGTGGTGGGGGGACACCTCACCTGGTGAAATACTCACCATCTGTCCCCAGTTGGAACTCCTGGTATGAAGCGCCTTGATTTATGGCTCCAGCACTCTTAGATCACCAGCACTGACTCTACTTATTTCTCTACGTTGAGCCAGGCCCGAGCCCACCAGAACTCGAAACAGTACGAATTGAATATTCACTAAAATCAGAGGCAAGCCAGCGCCAACTGACCAATCACGAGGTCTCCATTTCGGTAAAACATGCATGTTAAATGCTGTAGCTTTGATGCATTAAAGAGCCAGTAAGAGTGTGGCTTTGGAACAAAAGAGTGCAACGGAAATTACTATGAATTTGTTTCTGTTCTATTCTGGAAGCAACTGCTACTAAGTAAAGCAACATGGACCTTATAAATGCAGAAAGAGTGAATATTTAAGATTTTTAATATCTCGCTATTTACCTATCATTCTCTGTCTCTTCCAAATTTTTTTTTAAAGATTTTTTTTTTTCCTTTTTCTCCCCAAAGCCCCCCAGTACATAGTTGTATATTCTTCATTGTGGGTTCTTCTAGTTGTGCCATGTGGGACGCTGCCTCAGCGTGGTTTGATGAGCAGTGCCATGTCCGCGCCCAGGATTCAATCCAACGAAACACTGGGCTGCATGCAGTGGAGTGCGCGAACTTAACCACTCGGACACGGGGCCAGCCCCTGTCTCTCCCAAATTTTACTTGGTCTCTGAACTGTTCTGTGTTCTTTTATCTTTATACAAATCTGTACTTTATTTGAACAGAGTAACTGATGAAGGGCTTCATAAACAGTAGGTGTTTTATAAAGTTTTTTTTAAATGATGGAATAGCACATGTGTATTTTCTTAGCTAAGAATTATGAATACAAAGTGATTTCATTCATTTGCAGCATAAGAGTTTTTCTTTTTGTGCCTCTGTCTAGTGACCCAAAACAATCTGCTTATAGTAACCTATTTCCCTGTCTGAGCCTTTTCATTTATAACCTGCTCATTTAGATTTTTTTTGAGGAAGATTAGCCCTGAGCTAACATCTGTGCCTATTTTCTTCCACTGTATATGTGGGTCACCACCACAGCATGGCTCAGGAGTGGTATAGGTCCATGCCCGGGATCTGAACCTATGAACCTGGGCTGCCAAAGCAGAGCATGCTGAACTTCACCACTGCACATTGGGGCCCACCCCTCATTTAGAATTTTATCTGTACTGTAGAGCAGTTCAGTTTTTAAGTTAAGTTTTTTTTTTCTTTCCCTCCTTGTTGCAGTAGCTATAAAATCTCTCCTTCGTCTCTTCCCTAGACTCAGATTCTAGTCCACATTAATTTCTGTGGTAAATTTTCCTGCCTTTCCTCCTTGCTCCTCACTTAATTGCCTGTAGTGCTCAAACGTGGTATGATGGAACAACTAGGCAAGCCCTTGACCTCTAACTTCATGGCCTCACCTTCCAGTGCAGGAAGTCCAGGCATGTGGTGAAAAAGAGCGTCCTAAAGAGCATAGCATCCAGGATGGTCCAGGGAAGAGTTTGTATATTCCTGCGGGTGAACAGGTGGACTTTGCTAATGAGAAGTAAAGGAAGAGCCAAATAATGAACCAGCAAAGTAGACCACCTGAGTGAAGAGCAGCCACAAGAAACAATGCTATACATGCAGCACTGGGGGCATCCTAGCAAAACTAGAATATGGCCACAGTTCCAAAAGAACTTGATATTAAAGCAAGACCCAGTCCTTGAAACCAGACATTTGGCCTCAGGAATGAGCTAACTAGAACTTCAAACCTCATGCTCAGAGCCAGCGTACTCTCTGAGCATCAAGTTTGAACTCATAGTTACCTCCTACCTAGGACAGGAGTGAGTTGAGACCTCAAGTAGATGGTGGACAAGTGGCCCCAGCAGTGGGAAGAAGCTTGCTGTAAAGATAAACAGAAGGTAGGTCAGGATGGTCCTGGACAGTTAAAATCCATTAACTGACTTACAACAAATTCACCTGAGAAGAGCTCGGTGATTTAGCAATCGTTCTATGCAAATGTGGGTGACTAGGCCCTTGTCCAACAATTCCCAAGAGAATCATGTTAGTGTTAAAATTAAAAATTAGACCACAACTAGCATTGAATTATGAGAGACGAGCAATAACCTGTTATAAATCAACATTTAACTGCTATCCTTAAGGAAGTGTCAGTTATGAAG
Organism: Equus caballus; assembly: GCF_041296265.1. Lineage (NCBI taxonomy): Eukaryota > Metazoa > Chordata > Mammalia > Perissodactyla > Equidae > Equus > Equus caballus. The sequence continues at coordinate 64,932,751 of NC_091684.1, forward strand.
GACAATAAATCTGAATTACATGAAAACAAATGCTGTTGGTACACTGTGGGTCCTATTTGATTTAAGCATTTCTCACCAAGGCCGTCACTCCTAATATAGGCATAGGATAGAAGGAAGATGATAGGAACTTCTGCTAGAGTTGCCCTGTTCTCCCTGTCTATCAGCACAATTATTCTGCCCAGTGCTACCTATCCCTACCTCCTCACCTCCAGGCAGGACTTTCAGTGGAATCTTGAATTATTTTGGAAGCTGTTAAGGGAGATGGGGAGAAGGCTGTGGAAGATCATCCAATTTAGGTGTTGGATTCTCTAATGATGTCTTAATCTATTTCTTTACTGATGTTTCATTCATATTAGTGACAGAATCATGATGTTATAGAATGCTGAGGCCCTTTCTTTTGCTCATAAGGAAACCAAGACACAAAGAAGGGAAGTATCTTTTTGCGACTGAATAGCCAGTGAGATCCAGAGGTAAGACCAGAACCCAGGTTTTCTGGCTCCTGCTCTGAACCCTTTTCCCAGCTGTTTTTGTAAAGTGTGTAGGCCTCCGAGGACAGGCCCTGGGTGGTACTTTCTCTTCAGGGTTCAGCACAGCCCCGGGCTCACAGAGATGCTAGGTCAGACCTTGTCGTTCAATTAGATATTTGACTGGGCCTCTACAATGATGTTTTCTCCATTTACCGCCCCCCACCCCCATCCAAATGCCAGCCAGGCTGCTCAAGATAGGTCCTCATCTCAGCTGTGTGGCTTCCATTATAGCACAATCCTTGCCACCATTGCAGACCTGGTCTCCCTTTTTGTGACTTCTTTCCCACAAGCTTGTCTTGCTTCTAATGGTTGGGCAGTATCAGATGGTGGCTAAGAGCTTTAGAATCAAGCTCACCTGGATTCAAATCTCACAATTTAGCTCTGAGAACTCAGGTGCATTATCAACCTGCTCTCAGTCTTGGTTTCTTCATTTGTAAAAGGGAGGTAATCATAACTATGTGTTCATGGTGGGAGTGAGAATTACGTTAGATGAGGTATTACATTAGATTAAGTATGAGGAGTACCTGGCTCTTGATAAGTGCCCAAAATCTGGTAGCTATTAATTATAACGTGCATCCACATTAGAGGTGGAGGCAGAAGCTGGTGGAATTCAGTGCCAGAAGGCTATGTTTGAAGATGCCCCACTCTTTTTCTAATTCTATTTCCTGGTATCTAGTATTACATGTTTCCTATTGCATTTTCTCAAATCATCTTGAGCTCAGGCATGGAGATGTATCCTTCATTTATTCCACATTTGTCAAGCACGTGCTCTATCAGTCAAGCTGACAGACAGCAAACACCCTGCCCCCAGCCCTGCATTCCTTGCAAAGTTGGGTTTGCTAGATGGAGGGTAGCTTACAGATTCTATGACCTGAGGGTTCTAGGGGTGAGATGTGACATTTTTCAGTCATATGGGAGGTATAGCATTCAGAAATGGAGTGTATCTGGAGGCCTGCCCCCTGAGGACTCCCTGGGCTCCCTTTGTCTCCTGGAGGGAATCTCAACCCAGACAACAATGTCTTTACACCTCCTTAGATATAGAGACCCTCGTGCTTTTTAATGGCAAAAAGAAAAAAGCCCTCTTTTTGCTGACCCTGAATTGCCATCGCAACACTCCAGTCCTTCCATAGGTTATCTCCAGCTTGTCCAGTTGAGAGTCACTCTCATTCTCTAGTCAGGCCCTGGGGCTGGAGCCTCCACTAGCTGCAAAGCCCAGGTGATTGTGGCAGCCCTAATCAGAATAGTAAAGAAATATCAATTGGAAGACATCTCTACACCTATAAAATAAACCCATTCCAAAAAATAGTGACTTTTGCACTTCTGTGACTTTGCGTTTCCACTAGAATAATGTGAGCTCCATGAGAAAAAAGATCACCCTCATCTTCTATTGCATTTCCATCCACAGTGTCTCACACAGTGCCAGGTATAGTAGGTATTTGGTAAAAATTTGTTGAGTGAATGATCCCCAGTGTATAGAGATAATCTTCCAAAACTAAAGGGCTTATTATATGCCAGATGCTGTATACACACACTGTACACACCTTACACCTTATTATATACTAGATACTGTTCACACACTGTACACACCTTACACGAAGTAACCTCTCTATGCCTCAGTTTCCTCATCTGTAAAATGGACATAGTATTAGGAATGATACTTACTATCACATGGTAAGTATGTGATAAGTATGAGTTTAAGTAACTTGTGTGAGGTCATATGGCTGAGAAATGATGAAGCCAAGGCCGGAAATCAAGCAATCAGGATCTTGAGTCTAGGGTCTTGGCTAACAAGGCTGCAGAGCCATCTTAGTGGAGAAGTGGAGTCTGGGCCAACTGCCCTCATAAATGCTCATGTCTCCCAACACCCACACAATGTGTTCTGATAAAGTAACATTAAAATAACTGTTTCTACTAGCTTAATGGAGAAAGAGTGTGGACCAAATTGCAAGCTTGAAGGAGGAAGTTAGTACTACCCTCTGCCATGTGGTAGTCCTATGGAAAACTCTGGATTTGAAGTATTCCAGGGCTCCTCTCTTCTCCTAAGCACACTTCTCTTATCCCTGTCATATGTATAAGTCATGAGCTAGGCTGAGCTTGATGAGCACAGGGACCAAATCTACGCCATCATCCTATAGCTTTGTTGCCCAGCACAGTGCCTGACAATAGGAGGGTCCAAAAACAAATCTGCTGAATAAATGAAATGAGTGAATGAGGAGATTACCATGTGATGGGTGGGGCTTTTTTAAAAAGAAAGAGTGTTGAGTGTAACTGTTCACGGTTCAGGGAGAAAAAGCCAATAGACATCATTTTCTTTTATTGGGACTCAAGTTTTGAATCAAATCCCAGAACCCAGATTTCAGAAGAGACAACAAAAATAATTATCTTTAAAATTCACTTTGAGTAGTGTGACTTTTCTTTGGAAATTTTCAGTACATAATTTTGAGGATGCCAGTTGGGAGGGAGGATTTTTTTTTTCCTGATAAAACTGTACAGACCACTTCAATTATCCCTGGGAAAAGGGACCTTTGTTTTCCCTCCTCTGGTCTTTCATTGAACCATGCCTGTCCCATGAGGAACTATGGGAAAGAAGATGATGTGTCTGCTTGTCTCTTTTTCTCTAATAAAGTTTGTCATTTACTGAAAACTAAAATGCCATCCTCTTCCCTGCATGATTAATGCCCAGACAGCCTCTCCAAGCTTTAGACTGCTGAGCCACAGTGAAGAATGGAGCCCCATTGCCTTCCCTTCCCCTGGAGCCTGCCACACATGACACATGTGCAACCAGGCACACACAATGCAGATGCATGCGAGAGCACACCACACACAAACACGCCAATCTGCTCCATGTTTGTATCAACCTGGGCCAACATGCTCAGCCAAGGGAGAAGGGTTTTGCTTTACTTCTTACAGGGACTCCAGGTTGTGTTCTTGCTCTCTGCAGGTGGCGAAAAATGAGATCAGAGTTGGCCTTTCTCTCCTTGGGGAATCTAGTGAAGTATAGAACACGTTAGAGCTAGGCGTCAGCCAGCCTGCCTGAAAGGACATGAGGAAGTGGCTGTCCAATCTTCTTGCTGAAACATGGACAGCATCCCTGGTAAGCTACCAGCACGTAAGCTCCACAAGGACAGGGCTCCTTGTCTGCTTTGTTTACTGATGTACCCTAAGTCCCTACAAGTGTGCCTGGTACCTAGTAGGTGCTCAATAAATAGATTTTGAATAGTGGTTGAAAGAATGAGTAGCTGGATAGTTTTTAGAAAAATACATCATCTTTCCTGGAATATATCACCTGGAACATCCTTCCCTCTTCTACCCCTTCCCAAGGCAAAGTCCCACTATATTTCAAGGGCAGCTCAATGTCACCTCCTCTCTGCTGTTTGTGTAGAGTCTCCACTCCAGATATAGGTATTACTCTATCTTCCTAGCCTTCACAGTACTTTACACATTTCACTTAGAAAAATGGGCATATTGAGTTGCAATTATGTAGTTACATGTTTTTGTCTTCCACTAGTAGAACAGTTTTCTAATTAGACACCCCAATTGTTCATTTCTGTGTCCCTGGAATCTACTAAGATTATTACAAGTCACTATAGCACAGTGACTAAAAGGCTGTCTCTAGAGCCAGACCATTTTGGTTTGAATCCCAGCTCTGCTATTTGCTAACCATGCAGATATGCTCAGTTTCTGACTTTGTGTCTTCCTTTCAATTTTTTGTATTCATTTTTTCTGACATTAACAGTATCTCATAATAGTTGTGAAGGCTTTAATGAATTAATGTATGGAAAGCACTTAGACTCTGCTTTGCTTTGTGCAAATTAAGCACTCAGTAAATATTCACTTTTATTTTTTATTTAGAGTGGTGCTTATAATTGACATTTCTTTTTAAAAATGCATTTGTCTTCTGGTGTTTTAGTATTCAAGCAAATCTTTTACCAATAGTAACCCCTGATTTTTGTTTGGGAACTCATCTCACCCTAAATCCTAAATCTCAGTCTCTGTGGTTTCCCAGAGCTCATTCTCCTCTCTCCAGTGCAGCAGGCTTGTGAAGCAGGTCTAGCCAATCATTTCCCTGGTCCAATGATTGGGTCATAGATGGATACATGAGTCCATCACAGCCAGGAAGGTAGTGTGAAGTTTTTATCGGGATTCCTGGCACAAAGGAGAATGCCATTTCCACACTGGACTGAATGTGGAAAGATTTGAGTCACTTCCTCCAGCTGTCTTGCCTCCAGGAGGGCAGAACTTATCTGAGAAGAGTCAACAAGGAGGAGAGCTGGACCTAGAGATAGACAGGGGAAAACTGGAGCTCTCATGACAATGTTTGAGCCCCTGATCAATGTGCCAGGAGCCAGCAATGCTCCTGGACATTTCCTTTTATGAGCACTGTTCCCATGATGGGAACAATTACACAACAATTACTCTTCAATATAGTGGCTTTAAATAATGTCAAAATGTATTTTGCTCTCAAATCTATAAATTGGGCAGGGTTCAGCAGAGATAGCTCACATCTCCTCTATTATGTGTCAAAGGTGATGGCCCGAGGGCTGGAAGCTGGGATCTTTTGAAGGTTCGGTGGTTGATGCTGACTGTCAGCTAGGGGCACCAATTCCTCTCCACGTAGGTGTCTTTAGGTGGCCTTTCCTCATGGGCTAATTGGACTTCATCACATCATGGTGGCCACTTTTCCTTGAGTGAGCATCCCACTCCCACCCCTAGTAAAACAGAGAGCCAGGCAGAAATTGCACCCTTTTTAAGGAAAGTCACTCTGCACCAGTTCTTGACTAGTTGGAACACTCACAAATCAGCTTAGATTCAAGAGGAGGGGAAAGGTAATGTTCTGGAAGAGGATGTGGTACTGGAAATTGAACTGTGCCTCAAATCCTTTTCGACAAAGTCAGTCTGGGTTAGACTTTCTATCACTCATCACAGAAAGAATCCTAACTATACAAAGGTTGATAGACATTTGTTGAATAGATGACTTCATTGTTGAAAATCTGCCTTGCCTAACCTTATAGAGTTTGCTGTTTCCCCTTCAATCAAACCATAACTTTTATCATCTTTCATTCTGCTATACATTTTGTTCAGGAAAAAAAACTCTCACATTGTAGGAAAGCCTAACAAACAGTGGAAACTAAATAGATTCATTCAACTAATTAGTCTTGTCAATCAGGGCAAGCTCACTTCTGCAAGGCTTCAGCCTCATGGTACCTGGAGTACGTATTTGTGAAAACATTCTAAGCTTCTCAAAACAGTTTTATGCTCATATACACCGGGGAATGTCAGGGTAAACCAAAATGAAAGAAGATTTTTTAAAATTTTAGTCCAGGACTTTCAAAATTCTTAATGTGTCACTCACCAACAGGGTCTACAGAGCACAGACTATTCTGAGCAAATTGGACCACAGAACATTTTCTTCTAAGACCCTCTTGCTCAGCTCCGGTGTTCAGAGAAACACGGTTTGAGAAATAATGACATTCCTAAAACAGATCTCGGTGGCAACCATAAACCTTTTGCATTTTTTTCTCTACTTGCCTGTTTTTAAAGTTTTTAAAATTATTTTCTCTAGCCTATTAAATTTCATATTTATTGTATAAACATTCTACAAATGGTGTCCATATGAGTATGACCTTCTCTGATTCATTTGGGGGAGTAACTGCTATCTTCCTGGGTGGGATAATATCTTTCATCTACAGAATGTGAGCCTGTATGGTGTGTGGTAACATTGACACGCCATGGAGTAAGATAAGTCTTCCTGCCACCAAGAGACGTGCCTTTTCCCAATTTAGAGGGGCTCTAATTCTTTCTGACAGTCTCATGGGTGCACTATGTCTGGCATATATTTCCTAGCTCTGGAAACTGGATCCAATCCTTCAAACCAAGACTTCCTTTCAAAAGCAATGCCATGAACCAGCAAACAAATGGTGGGTATTCACTTTCTTCACTAACCATGTTGCTTTGCTAATATTCATTTGTTATGTTTCTTTAGTTATAGTTTGCTTGGAACTTGGCCATTTTGGATTGGTTATTCTAAGCAGAAATGGGAGTGAAGCAGCTCTAGAAATGTTGGCTTCCTCTCAACTGTCTTAATTTCCCAATTAAGTGCTCTGGTACTTGCTGCCTGCTAAGCATTCTTTTCAGGAAACTCCTCTATGGTTTCACATGGTAGCTGGTACCTATTGTTGTTGAATATTTACCAGCTGCCAGAACTCAATAGTTGACACCAAACAGACCCACACTGGACTGAGCATCTACCCAGCAATTTACAATCCTTTTCTTGTGGGTTTCTGATGGAGAGAATATCACAAACAGCAGGAGGAAATTTTATCCACCAGAGAAATGACACACAAGGCTCACTCTCTTCCAAATATCTCTGTCTTTAAGAGAAAATTCAGCCCAATCATACAGAGGTCCTTGGAAACAAGACTGTGACTTTTCTTTAGATCATGTAGGAAATGATAAGATAAAAGGGCCAGGACATAAACAGTGGGCTGAAAGGGCTCATGTTTGACTTGAACGTTGCTCAAAGTATTTTCCAATTAACATCTGTTATGCAGAATATTGATAGTTATTGAAAAAAGGGAGAGATTATTTAGTCAGATAAATTTAGAAAACCTGTGGTTAAGAACTTTTTTATTACAGGACTTATCAGAGCCTTTAATACATTAATGTGTTTTGTACATCTCCAAAAGGGACATGTTCCAAAAGGAAAATTATCTGGACACTTCACACGAGTTAACTGATTTTAATCCTCATGATTCCATGAAGTAGATAGGATTCCTACCCTTGTTTTACAAATGGGAAAGTCAAGGCACAAAGACATGACATTTCTTGTCCAAAGTCACTCAGCAAATAGGTGGTGGAATCAGAAATTAAACCCAGGCTATCTGGTTCCAGGACTTTTGCTTTGACCCATGATAGTGTACTGACTTGATAAATATTGAGAGAAGTGTAAATGTACCATGGGAATCATTACAGGGAAATGGAACGGCACTGCCCGTAAGTAGTTTTACAGTATGTTTAGAGTAGAGAATCTCTGATGGAAAGAATTTTGTGCTTTTTCATGTGACAATCATATTCGTAACTCTTTCTAATGACACCAGTTTCTCCCATTGTATTATACCCTTAAGCATGCAATGCACAGCATATGGGAAGGCACTGTGAATCATAGGGTTGTGTCTGGTGGCTCCTTCTTGAACTTGGAAAACTAATACTTTTGCTTTCTTGTTGCTTAAAATTTCTTAAATTATATTCCAAAATTTCACGTGCTTTTTTTAAAATTGAGACTATTTTTTAAAGCAGTTTTAGTTTTACAGAAAAGTTTAGCAGAAAGTACTGACAGTTCCTACATGCCCCCTTCCCACTCCCACAGTTTTCCTTTTTATTAATATCTTGCATTGTGATAATTTGTTACAATTGATGAACAAATATTGAAAGGTTATTATTAACTAAAGTCCATAGTTTACATGAGGATTCACGTTTTGGTGTTGTACAGTTCTATAGGTTCGTACAAATGCATAATTTCATGTATCCACCAGTATAGTATCACACAGAATAGTTTCACCCTAAAAATCCCCTGTGCTCCAATTATTAACCCTTCTGTCACTAGCCCCAAACGCTGACAACTACCTTTTCCAGAATGTTATATAGTTGGAACCATAGAGTATGCAGCCTTTGCAGATTGACTTTTTTCACTTAGCAATATAAATTTAAGGTTCTTTCAAGTCTTTCACAGTGTGATAGTTCATTTCCTTTTACCACCGAATAATATTCCATTTTATGGACATACCATGGTTTGTTGATCCAATCACCTTTTGAAAAACATCTTGTTGCTTCCAAGTTTTGTCCATTATGAATATGGCTGCTATCAACATTCATGTGCAGGCTTTTCTGTGGAAGTAAATTTTCAACTAATCTGAGTAAACACCTAGGAGCACAATTGCTGAACCATACAGAAAGAGTATGTTTAGGTTTGTTAAGAAACTGCCGGACTGTCTTCCAAAGTGGCTGCTGTACTATTCTGCATTTCCAGCAGTAATGGTTAAGTGTTCCTATTGCTCCACATCCTCATCAGCATTTGAGGTTGTCAGTGTTTTAGATCTTAGCTATTCCAGTAGGTGGGTAGTGGTAGCTCATTGTTGTTTTCATATGCAATTTTCTAATGATTTATGATGTTGAGCATCTTTTCACATGCTAGTTTGTCATCTGTATATCTTCTTTTCTGAGGTCTGTTCAGCCTGTTTACCCATTTTTAAATTGGGCTGTCTGCTTTCTTATTGAGTTTTAAGAGTTCTTTGTATATTTTGGATACAAGTCCTTTATCACATACGTGTTTTGAAAATATTCTCCCAGTCTGTGGCTTGCCTTTTTATTCTCTTAACAGTAGTCTTTCAAAGAGAAGACGTTTTTAAGTTTAATGAAGTCCAACTTAACCAATTTTTTCTTTCATGAATCATGCTTCTGGTGTTATATCTAAAAAGTCATTGACAAACCCAAGGTCACCTAGATTGTCTCCCGTATTATCTTATAGGAGTCTTATATGTTTGCATTTTACATTTAGGTCTATGATCCATTTTGAGTTAATTTTTGTGAAAGATATAGTGTCTGTGTACAGATTAATTTTTTTTAACGTGGAAGTTCCAGTTGTTCAAACACCATTTGTTGAAAAGACTGTACTTTTTACATTGAATTGCCTGTGCTCCTTTGTCAAAGGTCAATTGACTACAGTAGTCCCCCCTTATCTAAGGGGGATACATTCTAAGACCCCCAGTGGATGCCTGAAACCACAGATGGTACCAAACCCTACAAACATTATGTTTCTTCCTATACATACATACCTATGATAAAGTTTAATTTACAAATATTAGGCACAGTAAGAGATTAATGACAATAACTTCTCTTGTGCATATCCAAATTGCCAGCATCACTACTCCTAAGCTTTGCAGCCATTATTAAGTAAATTAAAGGTTACTTGAACACAAGCACTGCGACATTGCAACAGTCAATCTGATAACTAAGAAGGTGACTAATGGGTGGGTAGCATATACAGTGTGGATATGCTGGACAAAGGGATGATTCACATCTGGGGCAAGACAGAGAGGAACAGCTTGAAATTGCATCGTGATATTCAGAACAGCGCTCACTTTAAAACTTAAGAATTGTTTACTTCTGGAATTTTCCATTTAATATTCTCGGACCATGGTTGCCTGGGATAACTGAAACCACAGAAAGTGAAACCACAGGTAAGGGGGGACTACTGTATATTTATAGGGGTCTACTTCTGGGCTCTCTACTCTGTTCCATTGATCTGTTTGTCTCTTCTTTTGCCAATATCACACTGTTTGATTACTGCAGCTTTACAGCAAGTCTTGAAATTGAGTAATGTGAGTCTTTCAAATTTGTTCTTCTTTGACAATATTGTGTAAACTATTCTGGTCTATTGCCTTTCCATGTAAATTTTATACTCAGTTTGTCAATTCCACAAAATAACTGTGGAGATTTTAATTGGGATGGCATTGAATCGAAGATCAAGTTGAGAAAAACTGCCAGCTCAACAGTATTAGGTCTTCTTATCCTTGAACATGGAATATCTCTCCATTTATTTAGATCTTCTGTTTTTCATCAGTATTTGGTAGTTTTCTTCATATATTTTTTGTATTATTTGTGTGAGTGTGTGTGTGTGTATACGCAGATACATTATATATATTATATAATGTATATATCTTGTTAGATTTATACCTAGGTATTTCTCTCTTTTTTTGGTGCCAATGTAAATGATGCTGTGTTTATCAATTAAAATTCCGGTTGTTCATTGATGGTATATAGGAAAACAATTAACTTTTTTATGTTAACCTTGTATCTTGCAAACTTGCTATAATCATTTATTATTTCCAATTTTTTTTGATTCTTTGGATTTTCTACATATACATAATGTCAGCTACAAACAAAGACAGTTTTATTTCTTCCTTCCCAATTGTATACCTTTTATCCCCTTTCCTTGTCTCATTGTATTAACTAGGACTTCCAGTTCAGTGTTAAACAGGGCTGGTTGAGGGGACATCCTTGTCTTATTTCTGATATTATGGGGAAAGCTTTTAGTTTCTCCCCATTAAGTGTGATGTTAGCTATAGGTTTTCTGTAGATGTGCATCAAGTTGTGGAAGTTCCCCTCCAATCTTATTTTGCTGAGAGATTTTTATCATGAATGAATGTTGGATTTTGTCAAATACTTTTTCTGCATCTATTGATATGGTCATCTGATTTTATATTTTAGCCCATTGATGTGATTGATTTTTGAATGTTGAACTAGCCTTGCATACCTGGGATAAATCTCACTTGGTTGTGCTGTGTAATTCTTTTTATATATTGTTGGATTCGATTTACTAATATTTTGTAGAGGTTTTCTGCATCTATGTTCATGAGAGATACTTGTCTCTAGTTTTTGGTTTTTTATAATGTCTTTGCCTAGTTCTGATATTAGGATAATGCTGACCTCAAGAAAAGTGATAGGAAATGTTCCCTCTAATTATATTTTTCTGGGCAAAATTGTGGATAAGTGTCATAATTTCTTCCTTAAATGTTTGGTAGAATTCATCAGTGAAACCGTTTGGGCCAGGAGTTTTCTGTTTTGGAAGGTTATTCATTTCTTTTTGAATGGTGACCACCATTATCATTTCATCCACCCACCGCCACTCCCCTGCTGTCTGGCAACCACCAATCTGTTCTCTGTATCTATGAGTGCAGTTTTGTTTTTGTTTTTTTAGAATCCATGTACAAGTGAGATCATACAATATTTGTCTGTCTCTGCCTGACTTTTTCAATTAGCCTAATGTCCTCAAGGTACATCCATGTTGTTGTAAATGGTAGGATTTCTTTCTTTTTATGGCTGAAAAATATTCCATTGTATATATATATATATACACCCTGTTTTCTTCATCAGCTCATTTGTCGATGGATACTTAGCTTGGGTATTATAAATAATACTGCAATAAATAAGGGGTGCAGATATCTTTTCGAGATAGTGATTTTGTTTCCTTTAGATAAATGGAAGTGGAATTACTGGATCTTCTGGTAGTTCTATTTTTAATTTTTTGAGGAATCTCCATACTGTTTTCCATAAAGGCACATCAATTTACATTTCCACCAACAGTGCACAGGGTTTCCTTTTCTCCACATCCTCACCTTTCCCTGCACGTCCCATTATTTGTTATTGATTCAATTTCTTTAATAGACATAGGCCTACTCAGGTTAGCCATTCCTCCTTGTGTGAGTTTTGGCAAATTTGTGTCATTCGAGGAATTGGTCCATTTCATCTTGGTTATCAAATTTGTGGGTATAGAGTTTTTAATAACGTTCTCTTGCTATCTTCTTAATGTCCACGGGATCAGTAATGATGGCACCTTTCATTTCTGATGTTAGTTATTTGGGTCTTCTCTCTTTTTTTCTGGGTTAGCCTGACTAGATGGTTATCAATTCTATTGATATTTGAAAAAGAACTAGCTTTTGTTTTCATTGATTTTCTCTACTGATTTTCTTATTTCAATTTCATCTCTAACTTTTATTTTTTCTTCTTTTTTTCTTACTTTAGATCTAATTTCCTCTTTTTTTTCTAGTTTCCTAAGGTGGAAGCTATGGTTATTCACTTTGGTCTTTCATCTTTTTTCATATGTGCACTCAATGCTATAAATTTCCCTCCAAGCACTGTTTTGCTGCATCCCACATACTTTGATAAGTTGTATTTTCATTTTCATTTGGTTCAAGATATTTTAAAATTTCCCTTGGCACTGCTTTTTTGACCCAGGTGCTATTTAAAAGTGTGTTGTTTAATTTCCAAGTACTTTGGATTTTCCAGCTGTCTTTCTGTTATTTCTAGTTTAATTCCATTGTGGTCTCAGAAACTACTTTCTATGATTTCTATTCTTTTAAATATGCGATGGTATGTTTTATGGCCAAGAATGTGGTTGATTTTGATAAATGTTCTATGTGTGCTATAGGAAAATATGTATTCAGCTGTTGTTGGGTGAAATGTTCTGTAAATATCATCTAGATTCAGTCAATTGATGGTGCTCTTCTGTTCAACTATCCTCTTATATAGTTGACTGCTGGATCTGTCAATTACTGTTAGTGGGGTGTTGAAATCTCCAACTATAGTATTGAATTTGTCTCTTTCTCCTTGGAGGTTTGTCACATGTGTCAGGTTTTGTCACATGTGTTTTAATGCTCTGTTGCTAGACACATACACATTAAGGTTTCTTATTTCTTCTTGGAGAATTGGCCCCTTTATAATTATTTATCTAAATAAATTATCTAGATAAATCTCTACTTATCCTGAACATTTTCCTTGCTCTGAAGTTTGCTTTGTCTTAGTTTTTGCATAGTATTTTTCTCCATCCCTCTACTTTTAAAATATCAGTATCTTCTTATTTAAAGAGAGCTTCTTGTAGACAACATAAGGTTGGTAGTTGTTTTTTTTAATCCACTCTCCCAGTCTATCTTTTAATTGGTATATTTAAATCATTCCCATTTAAAGTGATTGTTGGTATAGTTAGCTTGTATCCACCACATTTGTAACTATCTTCAATCCATTGATCTTGTTCTTTGTTTCTTTTCTTGTCTTCCACTCTTTTTCTGCCTTCTCTGGTTTTAATTGAACATTTTATATGATTTCATTTTCTTTCCACTCATCATATCAACTGTAAAAGTTTTTAATGGTTTCACTAGCATTTTTAATATACATTTACAGTTAATCTAAGTCCACTTTCAAATAACACTTTACTGCTTGATGGCTAGTACAGGTACTTTGTAACAGAGTTTTCCCATTTCGTCCTCCCCATCCCTTATAACATTGTTGTCATTCATTTCACTTATGCATAAGTGACAATCACTTAATACATTGTTGCTATTGTTATTTTAAAGAAACTGCCATCCGTTAGATCAATTAGAAATAAGAAAAATTAAAAATTTAATTTTACTCTCATTTATTCCTTTTCTAGCACTCTTCCTTTGTATAGATCTGAGTTTCTCCCTTATGTCATTATTCTTTTCTCTAAAGAGCTTCTTTTAAAACTTCTTTCAAGGCAGGTCTACTGGAGATAAGTTTTCTTAATTTTTGTTTGAGAGTCTTTAGCTATCTCTCACTTTTGAAGAATAATTTTGCAGGATATAGAATTCTAGGTTGAGGGGGGATTTTTTTTTATCCTTTCAACACTTTAAATTTTCCACTCCGATGTTTTCTTTCTTTCTTTTCTGTTTTAGATTGGCCCTGAGTTAACATCTGTTGCCAATCTTCTTTTGTTCTCCCCCAAACCCCAGTAAATATTTGTATATCCTAATAGTAAGTCCTTCTAGTTCTTCTGTGTGTGATGCCACCACAGCATGGCTTGATGAGTAGTGTGTAGGTCTGTGCCCGGGATCTGAACCGATGAACCCTGGGCTGCCGAAGCAGAGCATGCAAACGTAACCACTATGCCACCCAGCTGGCCCCCTTCTCCACTGTTTTCTTGCTTGCATGGTTTCTGTAATTTTTAACCTCGTTCCTCTATATGTAAGGTGACCCCACCCTTCTCTTTCTTTCAAGATTATCAGTTTTTCTTTGATTTTTTGCAGTTTAAATATGATATGCCTATGTGTAGGTTTTCTAGTATTTATCCTTTTTGGTATTTTTTAAGCTTTCTGGATCTGAGGTTTTTGTCTGTCATTAATTTTGGAAATTTCTTGGCCATTATTACTCCAAATATTTCTTCTGCTCCTTTTTCACTCACTTCTCCTCTGGTATTCCCATTATGCACATGTTACATCTTCTTTAACTCTCTTGCAGTTCTTGGATATTCTGTTCCTTTTTACTTACATCCATTCCTTTTTCTCTTTATTTTCAGTTTGTGAAGTTTCTGTGGATATATTTTCAAGTTCACTTATTCTCTCCTCAGTTGTGTCCAGTCTACACATGAGCCCTTCAAAGGCATTCTTAATTTCTATTACAGTGTTTTTGAATTTTCACATTTCCTTTTGATTCTTTCTTAGAGTTTCTATCTCTCTGCTTACATTAGCCATCTTTTCTGTAGTTCACCTGTTCCATTAGAGCCTTAGCATATTAATCAAATTAATTTTTAAATTCCTGGTCTGATAATTCTAAATCTGTGCCATAGCTGAGTCTGGTTCCAATGCTTGCTTTCTCTCTTAAAACTGCATTTTTCCCTCTTAATATGCCTGTAACTTTTTGTTTAAAGTCAGATGTGATATAGTGGGTTAAAGAGACTGAGGTAAACAGGCCCTTAGTGTGGGTTTTTATGTTTATCTGGCTAGGAGTTGGGCTGCATTTACTGTTTGCTGTTGCTGTAGGTATTGGAGACTAAAATTTCCTCTAGCATTTTTTATTTTGCCTGCCCTGTTGTCTTTGAGTTTCCCTAGAGATTTCTTAAATAGAGTCTGGCCCTTGATGTTCTTTTACCTTTTATGCACTGTTATTATGCAGGAGCCTGATTGACATGGTGGTAAATGTGGAAGGAGTGGAAGTGTTCCATAGTCCAGCAATTAGTTCTCATTGTTTTGGTGAGCTCGTGACCTGGGCTGTAACCTTCAGAAGCGATACTCAGCTTTTTTGCCACTTAGGTGAGACAGGAAGCCTAGAGGGGGCTGCACATTGGCATTTCCCATCTTTATGTTGAAGGCTAGAGGGGCCTGAAGTTGGGTATTTTCCTTCCTCCAGGCTAGTTAGTCTCTGGTAAAACCCAAGTTATTAGGCTCTGGCAAAATAGTTTCCTTTTTTTTTTTTTACACAGTTATTTATTTATTTATTAAGGTATAATTGACACATAACATTATATTAGTTTCAGGTGTACAACACAATGATTCAATATATGTGTATACTGCAAAATGATCACCACAATGTCTAGTTAACATCTGTCACCATACATAGTGATTTCTATGTACCACCATTCATAGGGGTACATAAAATGGTTTCTTTTGAGGGACATACTTTGTTAAGGAGAATGGACTATCTAGGAGTATTTCAAAATGATTACTTCCCCAATCCCCTTACCCACCACCAGAAACACAAGGTGGTTTTTCTCCAGTGTACACCCTGAGAACCTAGTGGGTCTCCTGGAGGGAAAGCTCGCAAAAGTGCATGGTCCCCCTAAGACTTTGTCTCTCAAACTAGTTCACATTGAGCCTCTAGAAAATTTCGGATTACAGTTTAATTGATCCTACCCGAACAGGCTCCAGGGGCAGCCTCTGCTCCTGAGCTTCTGCTCTCAATAAACTATGATTCTTTGAATCCAGTTATTTCTCCAGCTTTCAAGACAGTGGCTTACCCTATGATCTCAATTCTCTGATGCCCCAAGAAGAACTGTTGATTTTCACTTTGGTAGGTTTCTTATTGTTGTGAGGATGGGACTGACAACTTTCAAGTTCTTTACACGCCAGATCAGAAACTAGAAGTCAATTTCATATGCTTTTTTTTTGACTGGTAAACTTTAATGTAATTCATTATTGATTAAATGATTCAGTAAATTCAATAATGACTAAAATAATAATTTCTGAGTTGGTTGGTATAATTAGGTTGACCAGTTCATGCATACTTTCCATTAAAGAATTGTCTTCTTGGAATACCAAATCATTATCATACATAATGCCCAGAATACTGCTTGATTCATTCCTTTCCCTATTAAAAAGTGTACTTTGGAAACAAATAAAACCAGAAGATGTAGCCGTGAAGATTTCTATATTAGTTTTCTTTGCCGCCAAAACAAGTTACCACAGATTCAGCAGCTAAAAACAGTACCCATTTATTACCTCACAGAAGTCCGAGTACACCATAGTTCAGCTGAGTCCTTGGCTTAAGTCTCAGAGGGCTAAAATCAAAGTGTTGGTCAATGTGGGCTCTTATCTGGAGACTCTGGGGAAAACACTGCTTCCAAGCCCATTCAGGCTGGTGGCAGAATTCAGTTCCTTGAGGCTGGTTGGCTGATGTCTCTGATTCCTTGCTGGCTGTCAGCCAGGAGCCTCTTTCAGCTCTTCAAGGCTGCCTGCATTCCTCATCACATTGTCGCTATCTTCAAACCAGGAGTGACAGAAGTCGTTTTCATGCTTCAAACCTCTCTGGCTTCTTTTGCCAAATCACCTCTAACCCCAGCTGGAGAGAGTTCTCTGCTTTTAAAGGCTAATGTGATTAGATTGGGACCACCTGAATTGTCTAGGTAAATCTCTCTATATTTTTAAAATTCAGGTCATAATAGTTGACAGCATTGTAAAATTTCAGTTGTACATTATTGTTTGTCAGTCACCATATAAGTTCTCCCCTTCACCCTTTCTGCCCACCCTTCAGCCCCCTTCACCCTGGTAACCACTAATCTGTTCTCTTTGTGTGTTTGTTTATCTTCCACATATGAATAAAGTCCTATAGTGTTTGTCTTTCTCTGTTCAGCTTATTCACTTAACATGATACCCTCAAGATCTATCCATGTTCTTGCGAATGGCACAATTTTGTCTTTTTTATGGCTGAGTAGTATTCCATGTATATATATACCACATCTTGTATACATATACCAATCATCGGTAGATGGGCACTTGGGATGCTTCGACATCTTGGCTATATGAACATAGTGGTGCATAAATCTCTTTGAACTGTTGATTTCAAGTTCTTTGGATAAATACCCAGTAGTGGGATAGCTAGGTCATATGGTATTTCTATTCTTAACTTTTTGAGAAATCTCCATACTGTTTTCCATAGTGACAGCACCAGTTTGCATTCCCACCCACAGTGTATAAGGGTTCCCTTTTCTCCACAGCCTCTCCAACATTTATTATTTTTTGTCTTAGTGATTATAGCCCTTCTAACGGGTGTAAGGTGATATCTTAGCGTGGTTTTGATTTGCATTTCCCTGATGATCAGTGATGATGAACATCTCTTTATGTGCCTATTGGCCATCTGTACATCTTCTTTGGAGAAATGTCTGTTCATCTCCTCTGCCCATTTTTTGAATGGGTTGTTTTATTGTTGTTGTTCAGTTGTGTGAGTTCCTTATATATTATGGAGATTAACCCCTTGTTGTATATATGATTTGCAAATGTTTTCTCCCAATAGTGGGTTGTCTTTTTCTTTTGATCCTGGTTCCCTTTGCCTTGCAGAAGCTCTTTAGTCTGATGAATTCCCACATGTTTATTTTTTCTTTTGTTTCCCTTTTCCAAGAAGACATGGGATTTGAAAATATCCTTTTAAGACCGATGCCAAAGAGTCTACTATCTATATTTTCTTCTAGAAGTTTTATGGTTTCAGGTCTTACCTTTAAGTCTTTGATCCATTTTGAGTTTATTTTTGTGTATGGCAAAAGATAATGGTCTACTTTCATTGTTTTACATGTGGCTGTCCAGTTTTGAAACACCATCTATTGAAGAGACTTTCATTTCTCCACTGTATGTTCTTAGCAGCTTTGTTGAAGATTACTTGTCCATAGAGGTGTGGTTTTATTTCTGGGCTTTCAATTCTGTTCCATAGATCTGTGTGTCTGTTTTTGTGCCAATACCAAGCTGTTTTGATTACCATAGCTTTGTATACATTTTGAAGTTGGGGATTGTGACACCTCCAGCTTTGTTCTTCTATTCTCAGAATTGGTTCAGCTATTCGGGGTCTTTTGTTGTCCCATATGAATTTTAGGATTATTTGTTCTATATTCATGAAGAATGTCATTGGGATCCTGATTGGGATTGCATTGAATCTGTAGATTACTTTGGGTAGTATGGACATTTTAACCATGTTTATTCTTCTGATCCATATATATGCAGTATCTTTCCATTTCTTTATGTCATCATTGATTTCTTTCAGTAATGCCTTATAGTTTTCATTGTATAGGTCTTTCACCTCCTTGGTTAAATTTATTGCTAGATATTTTATTCTTTTTGTTGCAACTGTAAATGGGATTATATTCTTGAGTTCTCTTCTGTTAGTTCATTAATAAAGCATAGAAATACAACTGATTTTTATAAGTTGATTTTGTACCCTGCCGTGTTACTGTAGTTGTTATTTCTAATAGTTTTCCAATGGATTGTTTAGGGTTTTCTATGTATAAAATCATGTTATCTGCAAACAGTAAGAGTTTCCCTTCTTCATTTCCTATTTGGATTCCTTTTTCTTGTCTAATTGCTCTGGTCAAAACCTCCAGTAGTACACTGAATAAGAGTGGTGAGAGTGGGCACCCTTGTCTTATTCCTGTTCTCATAAGGATGGCATTCAGTTTTTCCCCATTAAGCATGATGTTGGCTGCGGGTTTGTCATATATGGCCTTTATTATGTTGAGGTACTTTCCTTCTACTCCCAGTTTGTTGAGTTTTTTTTTTTTTATCATGAATTGCCATTGGATGTTATCAAATGCTTTCTCTTCATCTATTGAGATGACGATGTGGTTTTTATTCCTCATTTTGTTAATGTGGTCTATCTCATTGATTGATTTGCTGATGTTGAACCATCCTTGTGTCCCTGGTATAAATCCCAGTTGGCCATGGTGTAAGATCTTTTTGATGTATTGCTGTATTCAGGTTGCCAATATTTTATTGAGGATTTTTGCATCTATGTTCATCAGCAGTGTTGGCCTGTAGTTTTCCTTTTTGTGTTGTCCTTGTCAGGCTTTGGTATCAGGGTGATGTTGGCCTTGTATAATGTGTTAGGAAGTTTTCTGTCTTCCCTGATTTTTTGGAGTAGTTTGAGAAGGATAGGTATTAAATCTTTGAATCTTTGGTAGAATTCTCCAGGGAAGCCACCTGGTCCTGGACTTTTATTTTTCAGGGGGGTTTTGATTACTGTTTCAATCTCTTTGCTTGTGATGATCTATTCAGATTCTCTATTTCTTCCTGATTCATTTTGAGAGGTTGTAAGAGTCCAATAATTTATCCATTTCTTCTAGATTGTCCAATTTATTGGCCTATAATATTTCATAGTATTCTCTTATAATCTTTTGTATTTCTGTGGTATCTGTTGTAATTTCTCCTCTTTCAGTTCTAATTCTACTTATTTGAACTTTCGCTCTTTTTTTCTTTGTGAATCTAGCTAAGGGTTTGTCAGTTTTGTTTATCTTCTCAGTTAAACCGCTCTTTGTTTCATTGATCCTTTCTACTGTGTTTTTGTTTCAATTTCATTTATTTCTGCTCTGATTTTTATTATTTCCCTCCTTCTTCTGACTTTGGACTTTGTTCTTCTTTTTCTAATTCAATTAGGTGTAGTTTGAGATTGCTTATTTTGGATTTTTCTTGTTTCTTAAGGTGATCATGTATGGTGATGAATTTCCCTCTTTGGACTGCTTTTTCTGCATCCTATATGAGTTGGGATGGTATGTTTTCATTTTCATTTGTTTCCAGATATTTTTTGATTTCTCCTTTAATTTCTTCAATGATCCATTGGTTGGTTAGTAGCATGTTGTTTAGTCTCCACAAACTTGTCCCTTTCTTGGCTTTTTTCTTGTATTTAATTTCTAGTTTCATGGCATTATGATCAGAAAAGATACTTGTTGCTGTTTCAATCTTCTTAAATTTATTTAGGCTTGCCTTGTTTCCCAAAATATGGTCTATCTTTGAGAATGTTCCTTGGGCCCTTGAGAAGAATGCGTGTTCTGCTGTTTTTGGATGGAGTGTTCTCTATATATCTATTAAGTACATCTGGTCTAGTTATTCATTTAATTCCAATGTTTCCTTGTTGAGTTTCTGTCTGGATGATCTATCCATTGATGTGAGTGGAGTGTTAAGATCACCTACTATTATTGTGTTGTTGTCAATATGTCCTTTCAGGTTTGTCAATAGTTGCTTTACGTACTTTGCTGCTCCTGTGTTGGGTTCATAGATATTGATAGTGTTATGTCTCCGTGTAGAGTGTCCTTTTGATCATTATATACTGCCCCGCTTTGTCTCTCTTTGTCTTATCTTGACGTCTGCTTTGTCTGATACAAGTATGGCAACACTTGCTTTATTTTGTTTTCCATTAGCTTGGAGTATCATCTTCCATCCTTTCACTCTAAGCCTGTGTTTGTCGTTAGAGCTGAGATGTGTTTCCTGGAGGCAGTACATTGTTAGGTCTTGTTTTTTAATCCATCCCACCACTCTGCCTGGGGAGTGGGTGTGAGAAGTAGTGGGTGGGAAATCATCACAGTTAACAGTGAGCCATGCTTTGGTCTTCAGAACAAAGAGTTTTCTCCCATTTTGCTTATGGGAAGACAAAAGGCCAGAGAATCCATTAGTTTGGTTGACTGACCTAATGCCACATAACGCTGATTTCTTTTGCATCTTAGGTCCAATTAGAACACAAATTCTTGTCAAATTTTTAAAAAATTTAAAATTTAAGGTATAAGAAGATGCTATTCATACATTTTTAAAGGTCCAAATACTGGACAGCTAGGTATTTTACCCCTTTGCCTTCTTTACCTCATCCTGCAGCCCCATCTCAATATCTATTGAACTATTTTCTACAATGCTCTGTAATTAAATGTGAGGACTTTTAGGGGCCCTCAGATACTGAAGAGGACCTGCGACAGTTGGTTGCAAAAGGGACATTAAAAACATGCTCTCTATTGTCTAAAATGTTTCTAATTATTTTTATAAAGTGTATGCCATTTACCAAGGCCCCATGCTCCACAGGGATAATATACTCAGTCTGTTTTATTTGGGGAGAAAACTGATGGGTTTCCCTTTGTATGTCACTTGTGGCCTTTCTCTTGCCATGTTTAGGATTCTCTCTTTATCTGTAATTTTGGACATTTAAATTATCATATGTCTTGGTGTGGGCCTCTTTGGGCTTATCTTGTTTGGAGCTCTCTGTGCTTCTTGAACTTGGATATCTATTTCCTTCCTCAGGTTAGGAAAATTTTCATCTATTATTTCTTCAAATAAGTTTTTTGCCCCTTTGTCTCTCTCTTCTCCTTCTGGGACACCTGTAATCCGAGTATTAGCACACTTGATATTGTCCCAGAGTTCCCTTAGACTGTTCTCATTCTGTTCTGCTTGGGTGATTTCCCCAGTCTGATCCATTCTTCTGCATCCTCTACTTTGCTACTGAGTCCCTCTAGTGAATTTTTCACTTCCAGTATTGTATTCTTCATTTCTGATTTTTTTTTTATATCTTCCAGTTCTTTGCTGATGAGCTCACTGTGTTCATTCAGTCTTCTCCCAATATCTGTGAGCATTCTCATGATATTTTGTTTGAACTCTTTGTCAAGTAGGTCACTTGTTTCAGTTTCATTTAGTCCTTTTTCTTTGGTTTTGTCCTGTCCCCTTGCTTGGAAAGTATTCTTTTGTCTCCTCATTATTCCTCTTTCTCTGTGCTTATTTCTATGTGTTAGGTGAGTTGGCTATGTCTCCTGATCTTGGAGAAGTGGGCTGCATATGAGATGCCTTATGAGGCCCAGCAGTGTGCTTCCCTCTTGTCACCAGTCCAGAAGATCCAGAAGTGACCCCTTTCTGGGCTAATTGTGTCCTTCTTCTGTGGCAGGGTTGCTCCCACTGCAGGTACCCAGGGAGTCTAGTCTTTCCTTCACTGGCCAGCTGTTTGTAAATCCAGGCTTATGAAACTTGAATTCATATCTGTTACCATTTATTTTTATTTCTAGGATTTCCATATGGATTTTTCTTATAGTTTCTTTCTTTCTTCAAAAATTCCCCAACTGTTTATTGTTTATGATCATTGTCTACCAGTTTTACTGGAGCCTTTAACATGTTAATCATAGTTATGCTTAATTTCCTCTCTAATGTTTACAACATCTGGTTCACCTTTGCTTCTGATTCTGCTGATTACTTTGTCTTTTGCCAGTGGGTGCATTTTCTTGCTTTTTAACATCTTATCACTTTTGATTGAGTGGCAGACATTATGTATAAACCAGTAGCCACTGAGATAAATAGTATTTATACCTAGAATGGGCAAATTTTTCTGCTGGGCCATTAGTGTGAGGATTTAGTCAGTTGAGTTAGGACTTGAGGTGGTTTGGGTTTTATTGTTTCTGATGTTACCTACAATGTATTCTCACTTTAAATTTCCTAGCATCGGGGCTGGCCCCGTGGCCGAGTGGTTAAGTTCGCGCGCTCCGCTGCAGGCGGCCCAGTGTTTCATTGGTTCGAATCCTGGGCGCGGACATGGCACTGCTCGTCAGACCACGCTGAGGCAGCGTCCCACATGCCACAACTAGAGGAACCCACAACGAAGAATACACAACTATGTACCGGGGGGGTTTGGGGAGAAAAAGGAAAAAATAAAATCTTTAAAAAAAAAAAATTTCCTAGCATTACCTTGTGTTTAAGTTGGGGGCTCTGGATGGGATAGGGCTTCTCAGTGCTCCTGTTCCACCTTCAACTGTCAGCTTTCCCCATGCTCCTGTGACACAGAATGATGTCTCTCCATGCTCTTACCCATTCTCTACTTATGCTGTTGTTCTCTTCCTTGCACTCTTCTAATTTATTTTCTTATAACCTCTCTCGCTCTCTTTTTTTTTTTTTTTTTTTTTTTTTTTTTTTTTGCTGAGGAAGTTTGTCCCAAGCTAACATCTGTGCCAGTCTTCTTCTGCTTTGTGTATGGGACACCACCACAGCATGTTTGATGAGTGGTGTAGGTCCACACCTGAGATCTGAACCCACGAACCCAGGTTGCTGAAGTGGAGCATACCAAATTTAACCAATATGCCACAGGGCCGGCCCCTAACTTTTCCATATTTTTGTTGAGCTGAATATGTAATTTACTTACCCCCATTGTTTCATTTTTATTAAAGGAGTATTTATGGCTATGCAGTTTACTTAAATCATTGCTGTAAATATATTCATAGATTCTAATTATTGGTGATGCCATTATCATTAATTTTTACAAATTCTACATTTTCAATTTGTATTCTCCCTTTATATGAGATTGTTTTTCAATTAAGGTAGAAGTGCTTTTGGGTTTTTTAGTTTTCTTAATGGTATCTAGGTGCGTGTTTGTGTCTGCATAGTGATCAGACAGTATTATTTATATTTCTACTTCAAGAAACTTAACTGCCTATTTCTTTGTGACTTAATATAGAATTAATTATGTGATGATCTGTAAGTTTTTTAGAGGAAGGTATATTCTCTGTTATCAGTGTGTTGTGTGTGTGTTTGTCTACTTGAAGCCTCAGGATTTTTCCTTTATCTTCAAAGTCCAATAGTTTTATATAATACGTTTCAGTGTTGATCATCCTGGGTTAATTTTCCAAGAATTTGACAGGCCCTTTCAATATATAGATTCAAGTTTTCTTTTATTTCTGGAAAATAGTATTGAATTAAAGTTTTAAATATTAGCTATGTTCTATTATTTTACTTTTCTTGTTGTGGGCCTCCAATTATATGCATGTTATTTCTGCTTTGCCTGTCTTCCATTACCAACATTTTTTCTCTGACTTCTTCCTTTTTTCTTTACCTCTTTTACATTCTCTTGGCTATTTCCAAACTTTATTCAGTACCATTTATTAAATTTTCATTTGGATCTATTTTCTCCTCACTTTCTTGTAATTTAGTTTTCATTCCTAAAGTAATTTTGATTATTTTTTCTTTTCTTTCCTTGGTTCAGAGAACTATATTTTCATTTTTTCCTGATTTTTATTTATTTCTGGTTTTGTTTTTGGAATTTCTGATTCAAGATGATTTTTCATGTTTCCAAATGTTTGCTTGTGTATATATTTAACTACGGTGTTGTCTTGCAGGTTTTTTCTGTTTCGTGGTTATTTTTTTGAGGGAGAATTTTCATCAACTGAAATGTGTTTTCTTGTTTTCTGATGTTTTATAACTTTGAATAGACTTTTTTATCAGCTTCCATTGATTTCTTTTAAAAGATTTGTTGATATTTACAAGACGTCTAATTCAATGCCACCCTCTTCTGCCAGTGTGACAAAGTCCAGTTCTTTAGTGGATTTTGTGTCTGTGTGTGTGTGATGTGGGGGAGACC
Organism: Equus caballus; assembly: GCF_041296265.1. Taxonomy (NCBI): domain Eukaryota; kingdom Metazoa; phylum Chordata; class Mammalia; order Perissodactyla; family Equidae; genus Equus; species Equus caballus. The sequence continues at coordinate 64,957,191 of NC_091684.1, forward strand.
GTCCATGGCCTCTATTTTGGGGGTAGTTTTTTGCTTGTTTTCTTGCAGAACCCTGAAATCTTCCATTTTGCTTCTTTTCTCTTTCACTATTCAATGGTAAAAGGAGTCCTCACTCTTTCCTCTTCCTGAAGCCATGATTTACAGAAAATCCTCTTTCAAATCATGTATACTTTTAAGGCCTGCAAGGACCTTTCTTGTCATTAATGATCACATCTGTTAATAGACATTTTTAGTATTTTCACACCTAAAGTAAACTTTGTCTTTCTGACTATTGTTTTAGAAAAATATTTTGTTTTTCATGTGGTTTTTGCAAGCTGCTTTTGTTCATATTAAATAGCTTTTGGTGGAAGCATGAGTGACAGCTCACTGGGATTTGGTAAATGTTATTTCTGCCATTATTTTTAGGTTTCATACTTCTTTATTCTGGCTATGCTGAGAAAAATGGGTTTTATGTAGTTTTATTTGTTCTTCTTGTTGTTCTCTATTATTTTTATAGGCTATATGGAAAGTGTAGACCTGGGTAGCTGCTATTATTTTCAACTACCCAGAAGTCTCCTATGTACCATTGTAGTACAACACTCCAATTTTATATTCAAAGGTAAAAATTTTGAGGTTGTATGGGTAGTATACTCAAAGTCATGCAGCTTGTCAGTGACAGAAGCTGAGAACAATAGAGTATAGTGCTAAAAGCCCAAACTATAGGATAAGATAAATGTGGTTTTAAATACTGATTTTCTAGCTGTGTGATTATGCATGACATTTAACTACTCTAATCCCTCCATATCCTCGCCCAACAATGAGGGATTATAGTACTTACCTCGTGGTCCTTTAGTGAAAATTAAATGAGATATACTAAAAAGAACTCTATAGTACATCTCTAACATGATATGCCTCAACAGACATAAATGGAAGGCCCCTTCACTAAAAAAATGTTTTCTTCACAACTTTTTTTCAGAGTTCTACAATATCCTGCAGCCTATCTAGTCAGAAAGAGCTTCAACCAATCCAATCTTGGCTTACTGCAAGGAAGAGTTAAGTTCATCCTAACATGAGAGTATTAAATGTAGCCCAAATATTTTCAAAACATCACAAATAATATCTCAGAGTCAGAAGGGAACATGAGAGTCTAATCTATTAGATGTTTAAATCCCTCCACAAGATCTTCAGCAGTTGGTTATTCATGTCATCTTGTAGGTTTCTCATCACAAACAAAAAATCACTATTTCCTAAGCAGCCTATTTTTTGTTTATATTTTTGGTATCTGTGGTTGTACAGATGCCTTTTCTTAGGCATGGGTTAACCTGACATCTCCTTCTCTTCTAGTTCCATCCACTGGATCCAGTGTAGCCAACTAAAAGTCACTATAATAATTCTACTTCCCAGCGCCCTGAGGGCCTCAGAAATACGTCTGGCTCACTGGAGTTGTTATTTGAAACCTAGTGCTCCAGTAAGCCTGTCTTCCTTGATTGTGGAGCTTTCCTTGTTTTGGTGGTTGATTCTGCTCTATTTGCAGAAATAACTAGGCTTCTGCATGATTGTCCCGAAGATAGGTTGTAGGATATTTTTCCAAGTTTTCTAAGTATACCAGATCCCTCTCAGAAATGATCATTTTGGATCTTCTCTAGAATCCAGCCCTTCCATACAGCAGAGCATCTATGGCAGTGATTTCTTTTTCTGCATCTTAGAGGGCATTAGTTAGTTATAGGATATAGACATGTGCCCAGGAGGGCTCAGGACCAGTAACAAAAGCTATTGTTTCTGATTTTCTCTCATACTTTCTCTCATTCACATTGTTTTGAAATGGATTCTCTTATTCTCATTCTCACTCTTCCCATTCCTGGCAGTATTTTGTTCTATTTGATTGAGTAGATCAATAATATAAACTGATGAGCTGCATAGACACGTGATGCAAATACACAGGCAGCTTTCATCAAACAAGTTTGGAATGGCCCCAAGTTTTAAAAATAGTTACAAATAGATTTGTCATGGAACCCCATTTTAGCAGCAAACATGTCAACAAAATAGTCAGAACATCGTCTAGTAGACTTAGGTTACCTGTATAGCTACGGTACTCATCAGTCTGCTATAACGCCCCTGATTTCAAATATAATATTTTTCACCACTTCAAGCCACATCATGAATTTTTCATTCAGTCAACACAATCACCAAACCCACAAAGCAAATGATATTCCTGTTTTCCCAAAGCAGTGATTATCATCCACAAAGTTGTGGTATTGTTAATAGCTGTAGTAATAATAATAATGACAGATAGCTTTTATTAAGTACTGTGTGCCCACTGGGCTAAATACTTTATGCTCGTTATTTAATTTAACCATCACAACAACCCTATACATAACCCATGGGCCATGCCTTTTCCTAAATTTACCACAAAATATCTCTTTCTCTTCACCAAACTTCTTGAAAGAGTCTCTACTTCATGACTTTCCCCAGCAACCCATTGGAATTTGGCTACTGCCCTCACCACTATTGAAACTGATCACCAACAATCATCTTATTGACCACTTCAAAGACTTCTCCTTATTTCTTATCCCACTGGACCTTTTCTGAAGCCTTCAACATTGTTGACCGTTCACTTGTTCATGCAATTTTCTAATGATTATTATTATCCCCATTTGACAGATGAAAACGTTGAGGATTCCAGGGGTTGAAGAACTTGCTCAAGCTTACACAGTTATTAAGTGAAAGAACCAGGTTTGCCAAATTTAGAGTTCAAGCTCTTTACCCCACTCGGCAATCTCATATCCCCAAACTGAAACTTCATACTCCTTAACCAATTCTACTCCAAAGATATTCACTCTCACTCCATCCGGGAAAGCCATCCCTGTGGCTATACTGTGTGGACTTGAGGTTCCAAGATCATAAACTAAAATCATGACTTACTAATCACAACAGTCCCCATGTAACCATGCCTCCTTCTTGAATGATGTTAGTACAGTTCTCTCCAATTCCCTCAGTTGTCTTCTCCCTGGTCACATGGCTGCATTTTTCCCTGTCAACCCCAGAACCAGATAGAGACAGACCTAGTTACTCTATTTATGAATAATTCTCCTCTGTTGCAAAAGAGTATCATTTTAGCAACATCTTTAGTGTTCTTACATTTCATATTCCTGTCCATTCCATTTACCTCTTTCCGTAAGTCCAACACTCCACTTCTGCTTCTTCACTCTCAACAGATGATGGAGGCTTTTACTTCTTTAATAGAAGCCATGGGAGTATGAGATAAGTATATTTTCCTCCCTACTTATTTCTACTCATCCTCATCTTTCCACATCTACATCTCAAACTTAGCTACATTTAGAATCCCATCATAAAAATTATAAAATTCTCAATATCCAGGCAGAACTCTATACCAATTAAATTAGCATCTCTTGGGGGTGGGATCCAGGCATGGATATATTTTTAAACCTCCTCAGTTGTTTCCAATGAACAGTCATATTCATGGACCACTGCTCTAATTGCAAATATTTCTAGAGCAACTTTGTGAACTATCTGATTAAAAGAATCACCTGGAATGTTTACTAGACATTCAGATCCCCAGGTCCCTCAGGTGGAAACAGAGGGAAAGGCCTGTATTGGGGCCCAGGAATATATTTAACAAGTACCCACACGTAATTCTTCTTTACAGGTTAATTTAGGAAACACTATCCTAGACTTTTCTGTAGCTCCTCTCTAATATTTTCACGCTCTATTGGCTTCTCTCCTGATCTCAAATATCTTTAAGTATTTCTCATTCTTAAGTCATCTTCCCTCTCTATATACCTTCTAGAGTTACCAACATATCTCTCATCCCTTTTTATCATCAAAAGTCTTGATCGTGCCTCCCATTTAGTCCTCACCCTAACCTCACCAGGTTAATTTGGTTTCTATTCACATTACTTTTCTAACCCAGGATTGCCAACAATTAGCCCAAAGGCTTTTCTGTTCTGTTTGGTGCTTAACTAAATTCATTTCCCCATAGCACTTGTTGTTAACCATCCCTTCACTTCAGAACTGTTATTCTCCCTTGACTTTCCTCCTGCTTCTCTGAGTAATCCTTCTCTGTCTCTTACAGGGAGTCAGCTCTCTCTGTCCTCTCCATAAGAATCTTTCATAGGATTCTGTTTTTCTCCCAGTTTTCCTCAGACAACTGCTTTTTGGGTGTTCTCATCCATTCCCATGACTTCAGCCACAGCTACATATTGATCAGTCTCAAAGTGCTATGTCTAATTCTAAGCTCTACCTCATTACATTCAACAAGCCACCAGTTAACATGTAGGTGATTTCAATTCATCATGCCCCAAAGTAAACTCAATATCACTGCCTACATCACCTTCTGTTTTCCCCACCTCTGTTAAAATCACCCTGCTTTGAATTGCCCAGCTAGAATTCTTGGAATAATTCCTGGTGTTATTGATTATATCTGAGTTTATATGAGCCCTTATATTAATAATCTCCTTACACTGGCACCACACCAAAGTGAGGAACCATCTCCTGCTCACCTGGCCTGAACGATTTGTCCAACTATGTATGCAGCCCTGCTTTCTGACCTCCACCAACACTGATGAGCTTCCCACCTCAGTAATCCAATACCTCACTCCTACCTTTGGACCTTCTTTCATGGTGATATTCTTGGCTACCCTCTTAGACTACGTGTCTCCCTTGACTGTGCTGCCTTAGTTAGCCCCGTGAAAATTCTTCTCAATGTCATACACTCCTCCAAGACTAACTTTCTAGGAACAGTTGCCAAGGTAACCCTTCAGCCATGTTTGCCCTATCCCGCAGAGTAGGCTCTTGATAGATCCTGTTTATAAACTGTTTCTCACATTTTTGTCCTCTTTCTATTCCCTGATAGACCCTAATCCAGGATTTTATTCTTTTTTCCTGGGACTATTATAACAGGCTCTGCCTAGTCTTTCCTTATCTCCACACAGCCATGTGATTGCACTATTTCCTGCTTAAAGTCATTAATTGCTTTTTATTACCTTTAGTTGAATAAATCTGAATTCCTTAGCTTGTCATACAAATCCCTTTATCTGTTCCCCAAGTACCTCTCTAGTCTTTTCGGTAGCTAGTTTGTCTCCCAAAGTCTTCTTCCCTTTGCCTTGGCCCTCTTATTTCACTTGTCTGTTTCCGGATCTCCCTCTGTCCCTCCCTTCTCTCTCTCACCACACACACCCCCTCCTTTCTCTCTCTCATCATGCACACACACATGCACACAAACACTATAAACCCTGACCACACTGAATCTGTAATGCCCTTATCCACTCAGAGTTTCTTGAATGTGTAGCCCCCAAATCTCCTGTTTTCAGTCATTGTCTCTGACCTCTTTTGCCCTAGGAAGAATCTATTACTTTCATGTGCGTGTGTGTGTTTTTAAACTACGGCACCTAATGCATTGTATTATAGTCATGCACACAAATAGCTGTCTTCTCCACACACTGCACGTTCTTCACATGCAGGGACTGGGCCTGTGCCATCTTTTTTCTCTAACAGCTAGTCCTATACCTGAGAAATAGAAAGCACTCCATGAATGTTAGTTGGTTGAACAGAACTGATACAATCTTTTTGGTCACGGGTCTGAAAACTGCAGTCAGCAGGCCAAACTCAGTCCACACCCTGTTATTGTAAATAAAGGTTTTCTTGGAATACAACCACTCCTACTCATTTGCGTATTGTCTATGACTCTTTTCATGCTACAATGGTAGAGTTCGGTAGTTGCAGCAGAGATGATAAGGTCCACAAATCCTAAAATATTTACTATCTTACTCTTTACAGAAAAAGATTTGATGACCCCTGCTTTTGGTCATTGAAGAGTATCCTTAGTAAATGTTAAGTGTAATTTTACATATAAAAGTAAAATTTTCATTCTTTTATTTTTTTTGAGGAAGACTAGCCCTGAGCTAACATCTACTGCCAATCCTTCTCTTTGGCCCTGAGCTATCATCTGTGTACATCTTCCTCTATTTTGTACGTGGGTTGTTGCCACAGCATGGCTTGATAAGTAGTGCATAAGTTGATGCCCAAGATCCAAAACACCAATGCCCGGCTGCAGAAGCTGAGTGCACGAACTTAACCACTATGCCACCTGGCTGGCCCCTAAGATTTTCATTCTTGATGTCATTGTTCTACTTTGTTCATGCCAGATCCCATACCTTTAATTGTGTCAAGGATAGAATGTTCCAGTAAGAGAGAAAAAAAATTTCTGTCCACGAATCTCTGAACTGCTCATTTTCTTCCTTGGGAATTTTGTTCTCCTGCCATGAGGCACTTCCCTTATTTTGCTGAACCATCGATGGTTTGGAAAACATTGCTGTGGAATCATGGGCTTAGAAGATTTAAAATAAGGTAAAATATTTCTCCAGGAAAATATATTAAAAACTCTGTGTATTTATGGCTTTCCTGAGCCCAGGTTCATAAGCCTACAATAATCAGCTAGAGCCACTGGGGAGAGTAGCCTTCCCAGCTGATACGGGGAGGGGCACGTTCAGTGAATGCCTTGTATCCTTACACGTTGCCTTGGCAGGGTGTTAATGGGATTACCCACGCTTCATTTGGAGAAGGCTTGGCCCAGAATATATATCTGGATTGTACCTGAATATGAAAGGAAAGCTTCCTCCATCATAAACATCCCTAACGTAGATGTTAAAACCTTGGGTGCCTTTGTTATGGTCCTTAATTCTGTTAATCGCCCTGGGTAAAGATTAGCTGCTCTTGTCAATTTAATTCAGCTTCAAACAAAGCAACAAGGTCACTATTTTTTTCCCTGCTCTCTCTCTCTCCCTCTCTCTCTTTGCCAGTAAATAGGATTGAGTTGTCATGTAGCTCTAATAGGCAGCGCAGGGAATCGTTAGTCCACCTCAACGCCCTGACTGATGGGCACTTCACTTCAATCATCTGCCTGAGCAGTAGTGGCCCAGTACTATTGACACTGTGTCAGCTGCGAGCAAAGATGCCTTAATCGGCCTCGACACGCTCTGCATTGATTTGACAAGTTGCTGTAATGACCTTCTTGTTTTTCTGAAGGATTACTGTTTACTCGGGAGGTGCTGCTGACTAAATGTACTGCATTGTCATGGAAACGCTGATAGTGGAGGCTGCCTCCCCACTACGCCTGGGTGGAGGGTGACATTGATAGGAGACTCTGAATATTTCAATGAACTGGTTGGTCCCAATAGTGATAATTCCAGCCCATTAATCAGACCTACTCTGAAAAGCCAACTGGAATTAGGGCCCAGCCTTGTCAGGTCCCTTGTAAAAGACAGTTTGCTACAAAACTCATTAATTTCCCCAAAATTCATATTTAGGTTTTCATTGTAGTGAGAAAGTGCTGTTCATTGTGACCAACTCCTGAGTGCACCTGGAACTTAGTACCATTTACATGTCATTGAAGGAGGCTGTGTCTTCCCTTACAGACACCCCTTGCATTAGAAAAAGGGATCAGAACAGAAGGAAAGGAAACACCACTTTGAGCACCTACCACGTAACTGGCAATGTGTTAGCACTGTTACATTTATGAATTAACGTAAGAATTGCTCTATAAATGTTAGCTTCCATTATTATCTTATTTCATTGATTCTAGGGTACACCATTTGCCCATCTTAACATTTCTGAAATCAGGTACATCTTATAAATCAATCCCAGTGTACGTTTGTTGTCAGCCAGATAGCAGTTGTGACATAGTTGAGAGAAAAGGTTCTGTTGACATCTTCTAGTAAGAACAAAAAACAACAGCATCAGGGTCTTAGATTCAATATTGCAGATTTTTGCAATGAGTGCTTTATACAGATTACTTCTTGGATCCTTCAAAAATCTTGTACAATTACATATTGCATTTGGCTGCAAGTAACAGAGACCCAATGACAGAGGACTAGACACAAAAGGATTTATTGTTTTCTCAAATAACAGGAAGTCTAGATATAAGAGGTTGCTAGCATTGTTTCAACAGCTCAAGGATGTCAGAGCCAGTGTCTCAGTAAGTCTCTTTTGTCTTTTCCTCATGGACTCAAAATAGCTGCTGAAGCTGAAGACATCACATGCTAATTGCAGATGGAAAGAAGAAATAAAGGTAAAAGAGTATAGCTCTCAGCTGCATCAGCCCCCTTGAAGAGGATTTCTCTACATCACTCTTAAGAATTTCCACTAATAGCTCATGGACCACACATATCTGGAAGGAAAGCTGGGTATTTTTAAAATCATAGCATATTGCCACCCCTACCAAAGCTTGGATTATGTCATTAAGGAAGATGAGCAGAATGGATATTGAGCAGACAACTCTGACTAACCCTATGAGCAAGGTATTACTATACGCCCATTGTTCAGATGATAAAATTGAAGCTTAAAGAGGTTAAGAGATTAAACTCTCACAACTGTCTCATGAAGTAAATATTCCTACTCCTATGTTAAAAATAAAGGATAAAGCAAGCTTACAGAGATTAGGTAACTTGCCCTCATTGTCATAAGTCTATCTTACTCTAGAATTTTAGCACCATGTACAACACCACAAGTCACTCTACAGAGGGCTTCTATTCGATGGCAAGATAATTTAGGGATGGAAAGAGGAACTGGGCTAGGAAACACAACTGAGAGTATGTTTTTCTTCTTCTTCCAGGGATCTAGCCAGTCATGAGAAGAACCCATTTTCATGGGTGCCTGTGATTTGTTTGATGTTTATTAAGTGTGCACAGAACATCTGGCTGTTTTTCCAAGACTTTTGAATGGAGACCATCTGCCCATCTTTCACTGCCTATTTTAAGGCTTATTGGCCATGCAAGTATTTTATCTCCTTGGCTCTTGTTGACTCATGACTTCCCTGGGAAAGTCCTGCATGACTTCAGCTGTGATTTAGAGAATGCTTAGGAAAAAAAGTAGTTGAGTCCTAGCTGGAGGGTAAGGGATTGGAAAGTCTCAAGTGTGGTAAAATAGGGAGAGATGATTATGTCAGGTGATCTGAGTCAAGGTACTTGGGTAGCTAAGGTGGGGTGAGGGTTTCTACTTCCATTTCCCCTTTTCTATGGCAGTTGCCCTCCCCAATCTACCCCCAACAACACGCATACCCTTCCATGTGGTTCTGATGGAACTGTTAATCATGGAACCCCATTTAGTCCCTTGGCCCTAAGCTGAGCTCAAGCGACCAGGCTAGACCCAATGTGTAAGCAGGTGCAGTGATCAGTCCAGTGATCTGGGATGTGATCAAGTAGGGCCAGTTAGAAACCTCCCTGAGAGCCTACATTTTGGCACTGAAAGAATATTTCTCCTCCTTTTAGATCATGAGCCATTAGTATAAAGGCCTGGGGATGTTAACAACCATCTTTCTCACCACCTGGAAAGAGCTTATCTGAGAATGAGACATCATACGGTGGGAAGTGAATTCAGACATGGCAAGATAGCTAGAGCCTCAAAAATATTATTTGAGCAGCTGGATCTAGCAATGCCTAAAGCTACATATCCTATAACCCATTTCAAACTAGGTTAAACAAAGCAACAGCAACAAAACATAACAACAAAGGAAATCATTGTCTGGTGTAACTGGAAAGTCATTAGCACTTTTGATAAAAATGATCTGGACTAATACTCTAGGAATGAAGCACCATTGCTAAATAAAGCCAAGGCATAGCCAACTGAAAGGTTTGAAGGAACATAAACAGGGCAGTTATCCAAGACCGCCTGAAGGACAAGTAAGGAATGAGCTGAGAAGAATGATTCAAAACCGAGTTTGAGAACGTGGAAGATGAGATATAACTTTCCTTCACACAGTGACTATATATATGTATACACACACATATTTTATGTATATTCAAACATACGCACATATATATTGTATAATCTCATGGATGTGTGTGTGCTTGTGCGTGTATGTGTATATATATACACTGTTACTTTTTAGATCTATTTGTGTGCTGTTGTGATTGAATTAGTAGTGCTTGTACACAAATTTGAATTTTCTTATGGGTCTTTTTTTATCATTTTCTAAAGCAACAAATAAGAAAAACGTTCCCACCATAATCACAAAAAGGTCAATGAATTTTTTGGCTGTGGTCTGGTGGCTAACTGAAAACTCTCCCCATCTCTTCTCCCAGAAGAGAGCCTCAGAAACGTAAAACTCACGCAGAGTCTCCAGTTCTTAAACTTCCTTCTTTAGACTGTTTCTTGTAATGAGCTTACAAATTCAATAATAATATGCATATTGGAGTAGAATCAATTGTGTCATCCTTGTGTAAATTTTTCACTATTAACATCATATATTTATAAATATTCTCATGGGAGGACAAGTGCATATTTCATACACCATGCTAGATGTGCTTTCTACACAGGTTGTCAGAAGACAAAATACAGTCATATATGAAATGTCCAATTAGATCATATGTGACTCAGTTAAATGAATACTAAGATGGCAGACTCTAACAGTAATTCACTGTAAAGTTGCTAATGTACTGTATGTTGTCTGTTACACCCATATTGTGTTACTACTACTCAAATTAAAGGTTGAAGAAGTTAAATTTGTGTGTCCCTTTAAATTGAAGGATGGTTGAGCATAATAAAAGAATACCTATACACCAGTATATGGTGGCATGGTAATATATAAAGCCAAGTTAAATGGGGTAGTCACCTGAATCAGCAACTAATGATGGCCAAATCTGTGGTTAACAAGACAGGATCCTGAAATGTATCAGGTTTAGAGAGACAGGGAGAAAACATTAACAGTCCTGCTGATCAACATCTGATGAGGATTAAAAAAAAGTTCATTGGATCTTGCTAACTCACACCTAAAAGGAAGTGTCACTTTTTTGTATTAGCAGTGGTTGCAATGTTTGGGAGAATTAGAACTCCTTATCTACATTCCTTATGCCACATCCCCACCTATGTCATCCCAGGATAACTGCCAGATGCCCCCTTTTTTTTTTTTTTTTTGAGGAAGATTAGCCCTGAGCTAACATCTGCTGCCAATCCTCCTCTTTTTGCTGAGGAGGACTGGCCCTGAGCTAACATCTGTGCCCATCTTCCTCTGCTTTATATGTGGGACGCCTACCACAGCATGGCTTGCCATGTCCTTACCTGGGATCCGAACCCATTAACCCTGGGCCGCCAAAGCAGAATGTGTGCATTTAACTGCTGCGCCACTGGGCCAGCCCCTGCCAGATGCTTTAAGGTACTCTATAAAGCATACTTCCTGGCAGAAGGAGAGAAAACTGAAACTATAATTGACATTTCAGAGCTTAAATGATGGGTTGAGGGGTGTTTTTTGTTTCGGGGTTTTTCTTTTAGTTTCTATCTTGAAAGATTTGTGCTAGTCCACCATTCCAGTCCAGAATTCTATCTCATTTAGAGAGCAAGATAGTAATATCATGCCTCTGCTGAGCCTACAACCAACTCACTGACCTATGTAAATTCAGCCCACTCCTTCCCCAACAGAATCTTAAGCCACGAGCCTCATAGACAGGAGTTTTGCATTTGGTACCCAGGGCTGCCCCAACTATTCTCTTCTCTGTCCCTCTCTCTCCCAGTCCACTTTGAGTTTACTCCACTCCTCTCTTTCTCTTTATGCTGTATTTTTACACATTCCTAATGACCACCCACTTAGGTACCCACTGTCACCTTCTACCCCTAAGATATGGCTCCTAAAATTTTGATGTCCATTTGTTATTGGGGCAGTAAAACGGTTCTGGAGAGAATGTATGTGTCTACCTATATGAACCCTGAGGCAACCATCACATGGACTGAAATGAACTTGTCAATGAATATCAAATTGGATGTGTGTACAGATGCTCCTGGACACAGCTGTGTGTACATATGTCTGTCACAGTCAGGTGATTATAAATAGCAGTGACTTCTATGCAGGAGGAGACATCTATCAGGGAATAGACCCCAGGGTTGAGATAGACCCCTCTACTCCCCCTACCCCAGCCCAGGCCATGGATAACAAGTAGACATCCTGATAAACTCCTCTCTATGACTGTATTCAAGAGGATTATGACAGTAATAAATTACCTTTCCTGCATACATATTTGCATATTAATAGGAGTCACTTGGTGATCCAATAGATTAAAAGGAATGCCACAATAGTTGGATTTGGAACCTCTTGAGCAAACAGTGGGACCTTCCAGTTCATCTCAAAACCACCTGCAGAAGCAGTCACCTATGTGATCACCGTAAAGAGCTGGATTTTGTCACAGACAAAGCCACATCATTGACTTGTGCATGTTTACTATTCTCAGTAGCAACTGAAGCATGAGGTCTGTCCAGCCCAGGCAAATTCTCCAAGAGAAGATGGAGGAAGGACATGTAAGTGATTGGAAATCTGACTTGCCTTTCATATCAAAAGATGACTTCACTTTTTGGAAGCAACAAACCCTATGTGGTACCTCAGTGGGATTTTTAGTGAGGAGTAGACCCTCTCCTGGATTGGGTGAGAGCTCTGTGAAATTTACCCAGCCCCTGAGTTGCCTCTTCGGCACCATCTCCTTTCCCTCACTAGCAGTTACCATTCATTGTGTGGTCTCACCCATCAGACTAGTTGTCCTTCAGAGCAGAGAATGAGCCTGTTGTTGCTTATATCCTTTGTGCCCAGGATGTGTTATTGGGGAAGTTTCAAGCCTGATTGACTGATGCCTAGTAGGGGCTCAATAAATATCTATTGAATGATGGGGCCAGCCCTGTGGCCAGGTGGTTAAGTTCACACGCACCACTTCAGCGGCCCAGGGTTTTGCTAGTTTGGATCCTGGGTGCGCTCATGGCACCGCTCATTAGGCCATGTTGAGGTGGCGTCCCACATGGTACAACTAGAAGGACCCACAACTAAAATATACAACTATGTACTGGGGGGTTTTGGGGAGAAGAAGAAGAAGAAGAAAAAAAAAAAAAGATTGGCAACAGACATTAGTGCAGGTGCCAATCTTAATAAATAAATAAATATCTATTGAATGAATGAATGATTCAAATGTGATTGAGAGGCTGGGTTATAAGGTGGTCAAATGCCAAGACTCTGGAGCCAGACTGTACAGGATCAAATCCTGGCTATGTGGCCCTAGCTACTCAGTCTTTAAGCTTCCTGGAAAAACAGGCATGGTAATGGCCCCAATTTCTTAGGCTTGGCAGGTGGATTCCATATGTTAACACTGGTAAAGTACTTTGAACAATCCACGGTATCTAGTAAACAGCCACTATTAAGCATAAAAAAGGACTTTAATTCTGACGTATTCGTGTTGACAGAAGGATTTCGTTAGACTTCCCCAAAGGATATGTGGAATTAGAATCTGGAATGTGTGTGCGTGTGTGTATATATGTGTATATATATATATATATATATGTATATATATATATACAGACATATACAGATAATCTCCTGATTCTATTTCTTGGAACTTTTTAGCACAGTGTCTTGAGAAGAGCTTCTTTTGATGATGTTGTTTTCCACCTAATTAACAGTGTTTATGAATTTGGAGCAGAGTCGATGAGAGCAGGGATTTGCTGAACAGTCTCTCTCTCACCCTCCCCTTCTCACCTCTCCCTTCTTTCAGCCCCCTTCTTCTTTTTTTCTCTCTTTTTCCTTTTATTTACTGTGTCCCTCTTTCCCCTCTTTTCTTTCTTACTGCCTTTCTATCCATCTCTGCCCACCATTCTGTCCACTCCCACACTAAGGACTTCCTCTTTCTCTTCCTATCTCTCCCCCAGAAGCTCTGGATCTATCACAACTGGTTTCTGGCAAAACTTTTAAATGCTACAAAGAATTTGAGATATACAAGATTTATAAATGACTCTTAACTGCCCACAGTTTTTAGCCCAAATTAACATGCTAGGAAAGTGTCAGGGGAAAAGAAAAATTAATGTAAACAAAGCCCTCAAAGTTATTTTCGTTCACCAAACCTGAAACCGAGCTTCTTTTCCATACTTTCAGCTACGGGCATCTTGTTACAAAGCTGTCCACCAAGCAAAGGCAGGAGGGGCCGCCCGGGTGCCATCTTTGGTGTTCCCGGTGTCTGAAACCACCAGCAGAATGCCAATCTCACAGGGCACGCAAAGCAGACAGACTGCAGTTAGCTAAGCTGCTGTCTTGCATCACATGTTTCAACCACCCAAGCAGCATAGTGGAGACCTATAATGGAAAGAGCTAGTGATTTCCCTGTGTCTGGAAACTAAGTCAGCCCCCCGCATGTACTGCAGAGATGATTCTGATGTTAGGTGGGAGATTAGACAAGATTCCTTCAACGTGGAATTTCTATGATTATGTTAATTCTTGACTCCAAACTCTTGTTGGAGGGAACTGAATTTCTGCTGTACTTTAGGTTAACCCACCTAACCCCTCTAACCACGGATGTCTTTCTTAATGGTCAGCATCCTCTCAGTCCTCTGGCAGACAAACACACTTCCTCTGGGTTCTACCTTAGCCCTGTACTCTTTCTCAAGCATAAACAATAAGCTAAATACCTCCCTCTAAAGTGGCCAAGAAGATTGCCCACCAAAGCCAGCTGATGGTGGCTTATAGGCTCAGATGGGAGTATGGCTCGACATAAGAAGGAAGTTATGGTGAAATGGACCATATCCTTCTTTCCTCCCCTCTCAGCAGAGAATCCCTCTGCTCCTCCCAGGGATGCATCCTCCTCCCCCCTTAAAAGCCAAACCAAATTTATGCCCCCCTCTATCTGCCAGCCAAACAGGTGACTCCTGCCAGGTCAGAAAGAGAAAAAGGGCATTGTGTGCTTCTACCTCTGGCTCCCCTTCATTTCATTGAGCTCACGCATTCCCTCTTCATGTCACTGAAAATGTTATTTATCGATCCTGCTGACAGCGGCAGTAAATAGAGCCTGGCTGTTTTACATCGCTGATGAGAAGGCAGGTTCCATAACTCATCAGGCCCAATCTTATTCCACATCACTCCTCTTCCCCTTTTTTCTCCTCTGTATCTCATTACAGAAACAGGAATTAATACACATGGACAGAAGAGAAATGAGTTCAGCTGCTCTTAGGGCTTTTGTGGGAAGGCAAACATCCTCAGTGGCTCCTTAAGAAAAATTGATGGATGGGTCAGCCTGGTTGCTGTCTGCAGGCATACCCTCATCGAAGCCCATTAGCTGTGCCTTGATGATAATAGACTGTGGGGTCATCACACCATTCAGGCTTAAGCTGAGATTTGGGGATTACTGTAGAGATAGCCCCGCAAACATTCTGCTGAATCTCGGTACAGCTGCGGGCCATGGGTTCCCTGAACCGTAAGATAAAATGATACCTTTTCTTGGAATGCTTATTTTACTTCAAGATTTAAGGAGTAAATGTGTATTAAAATAAGCACATATATTTTAATGTGGAATTGACTCAACTGGATGTGAATTTTAATAGGGAACTTCAATGAAATTTCACTCGTGATGAGCCTCTTGGAGCTACGCTTCCGACCCTTGGTGACAGGCAATCGTCTTACTCTGACTTTGGGGCCTTCTCAAATAAAATACTTTCAGAAGTGAGCCAACCTATTTATCCTACTCTTCTGAATACACCACCCTTAAATAGAGACCTCACTTTATGAGATTCACCCCACAAAAACAGACAGTGAGTCTACATTGAGAGACAGGGTATTGAGAGGAATCCTTGGGGATGTAGGAAGGGAAACCTGAGATTATTTTCCAGGCCCACCCCCTTGTTACTGGACTTCTGGCACATAGCTCCCTTTTCCCCAAAACTCATTCTGCCATTCTCTTAAATGGGAATGGTGGTATCTGCCTGCCTGTGTTCTTGTGAGCACTAACTGAGACAAAGAGGGGGATTTTGGTGTTAATGTTCTTGTAAATGGAATTTTTCTGCAGTATTAAAACACAGAATCAGCATGGATTTCTGATGGCAGGTACATCATCATCATAGGGACACGTGGAAAAACTGCAGATTATAAGTTGTCCCACTGGTAAAACAAAATTTGTATCATTATTGAGCACCTGCTAATTGAATTAAGGCCTAGCACTGCGGGATACTAAATGAGACTAAAATATAACTCTGATCTAAGGAATTCCACGTCTAACTGAGAAAATTAGACAAATGTCACCAATGTGGGACAACTAGCAAGCTATAGAAAGAATGTCCAGGTGGGCTGTGTTCAAACTTCATTATAAAAACAAGACAATCACAGAGAACCTTTATGGAGGTCTACCATATGCCAGGCATTGTCGTACAGGCTTTACCTGTAGTTCGCTTCTAAACCTCCGAACGCACATCCAAAATTTATCTTCATTTTATAATTGAAGAATTTAGACTTAACAAGATGAACGGGCTTGCCCATGATCCTATAGTGTTGCACCCAGATCTGTTTGACTTCAAAGCCCCTGACTAAGATTTTTTCCCAGGGATCTGTGGTCACGTGGGAGGGGGTGCAGGAAAGTTGCTGAGAAAACCCAATTTTCTCCACTTCTCATCCCTTGGACACTAAGGATCCCAGCCCCCTCATTGTGCCTCAGTTTCTTCATTTGCAAAATAAAGGGATTGACTTATATGATCTCAATTTTGAGATTCCAGAAACACTTATGAAAAGGGAAACTAGGAAAATCCAACCTCAGTCTACAGAAGCTTCTGGTAGGTTTTAAAGTCTTTATTCTAAATAGAATGAAGAAGGTCACGATACAACCCTAAACCTGGACTCATTTATCTCTCAAGAGATGATGTCTTTTATTTTGGGAAAATACAGGTGGGAAAAAATCCCCACGTCTCATCCATTGCTTTGAAATAAATTTTGCATATATGTGTGTATATATACATATATATTCAAATATAAGGTACAGATATTCATATATATTATATATGGTATATACATATATAAGTCTATGTATCTGCATACAAACGTTTACCATTATTATCACTATAATTTTTATTAATCTACTCGAATTTTAAGCTGACTCTCCCTGTCCTATACTCAGAGTATACTCCTATACTTGAGCCCTGAATATTGAGACATCTGAAAATCCCAGCTCTTATTCCTGTCTTCACCATCCTTAGAAGTTGCTGCAGCTTGTTTTCCAGATATTTCATAGTTCCTAACTTTGCTTAAAAGCATTTCTAATTCCTCACATTGAAAAGCAGATTGCAAATGAAATTTAACATGGAATATTTTGTACCAAGAAAACTAATGCCCCATTCTCCCCCCCTAATGAATGCCCAAATCATCACAGACTCAAGACTCATGAATAATGTATATCGTCCAATTAAGTGCAAATGCTGTTCAGTTCTTGCAACTGGTATGTGATGCCAGTTCTGGCCTTAGAATGGGCACTGAGGCGGTTGGGGATGGGAGAAGGGGTTGGGGAGGATGTGTGGCTGTGAGCATGTGGGTGTGTGTCTGACAACTAAGCCCCCACAATTTGTAGCATGCTCATTATGTCCTGGAAGTTAAACTTTCCATGCTGGAGTCCACAGAGAGATGTTTTTTACAACCATAAATAGAACTCATCTTAAATTTCTAAAAACTCAATCCTTAATAGCTAGGAGCTTTTGCCTGGTCATGCTGTCCTCTGCCTGTAAAACCATCAACTCTAATTGGCCAGCAGACCTCTCTCCCCAAGCTGGACTGCTTCAGAAGGTCAGCCTCTGGAGGCCTCCTCTCCAAGGAAGCCACAGCCATGACTCTGTGGGTAGCTCATTTTATTCTTTTGGCTCCTGATCGAAATGTCCTTTATCACTAAGAGATCCTGGCAGTCCTTTGAGGCAGCTGAATTGGGTGTGTTCCTGATCTTCCTCCACCAAAAACAGATCCAGGAAGACATGGTATCAAGTCACCACCCTCACACACCCAGTGAAGGTGGTCATTTCACATATCTGAGCCTCAGTTTCCTCATCAAAAATAGAAGATAGTAAACAACAACTGTTGTATCCCCAGGTGGGTGTAAAAGCAGTGTTATCTGTAAATCCTGAAGCCTCATGCAAAGGTTTGTAATTACCCTCTTTGCTTTGAGTGTATAGACATCCTCACTTACAGCTTCACCACTAGACATGACAAATCTCCAGGACTTGGGCTGGCCCAAGCCTGACTAATGTTATTCATAAAAATATTCATCCATCAGGGTTTCCATTTGTAGCATTTAGTTGTGCCAAATAACAGAGACAGCCAGTGGTTTCTTAGAATTACGTTGTCTAATAATGAATGCTGGAGACAGAATTTTTTTTCAGCCTGAAATCTCTTCTTATAACTCAGGGCTGATGAAGGCTGCCCTACATTTCTCGATGGATCCAATTTAACACCAGACGAAGCAGTGACTCAGACTAACTTAAATATCTCAAGACAAGTTTCACCTTTTCCTCTGAGGCCGTATCAGTTCAATTGCATAAGTGCAAATTTATTGAAAGTGGTTTGGTGCTTAGCTTTTCTCTATTGGCAGTAATGGAGTTTAAATTTATAGCAGCTGATGAATTTCAGATAAGAGAACCATTACCTTACAACAACATTAAGGAAAAATATATAACTCTGATTGCTGAACCTCAAATGCATATTGTTTGAATGAGGGGAGATGGATGAGGTAGGCTGACATTTGCAAATGCAATTCCTTTTCATCCTCATGGTGCTAGCCCAGGAGTTTGAAAGCATGGCAAATTCCAGAAAGGGCTTGCGATAGTAAAGCACTACAAGTGTATTATAACAAAATAGCAGAAGTAGGATGTAATCTAGAGGTTAGAGATTTTCCCTTCTGTTTAGTAATATAATTGGAGGTGTCTTTTGGCAATGCACCAGGGCTGGCACAGGACTTAGGTCGTTCATTGGGTCCTTCTAATGTGCCTCCCCCAGATGTTATTTTCCTTTTACTACAGGGTGGGACTGTGACACTGTGGAGACTGAAATGAAGGATGCACAGTACAAAAGTGCAAGGCCATGAGAGGTTGAAAGAGGCCTGGGCTTCTCCATTTTTTAAGGCTCTTGGTATATGAAAAAAAATGAAGAAACACTGAAACAGAGTTATAAAAATCATGTTATATTTTTAAACGGTTATGCCAAACAAATAAACTCTTTAAGTTAAAAAAATAAAATAAAATGTGGGGCCAGCCCAGTGGCATAGTGGTTAAGTTAGCATGTTCCGCTTTGGCAGCCTGGGGTTCGTGGATTCAGATCCCAGGCACAGACCTACACACTGCCCATCAAGCCATGCTGTGGCTGCATCCCACATACAAAATAGAGGAAGATTGACACAGATGTCAGCTCAGGGACAATCTTCGTCACCAAAAAAAAAGCAATATTGCTGTCCTACACCTAAGATAATCACAGAATTGATAAAAATAGGGGTTATGGACAATATTTTTCCATCATGGTACACAGCTTCTGGTTGCATGATGAACTTTATTTTTTCTCCAATTCTGTCAGACACCTTACCAACTGTGTGAATAACCTCATTTCAAGATAAAGTTAGAGTCTACACGTGAAATCCTTTGTGTGTTGTGTGTCAAATGGGCTTTCTCCTTTCCCATTTCCATCCCATTCTCCTATAGGGCATAGCTTTCCAAAAAGCTTCATTCTTGGGCAACTTACTTATTTTTTCTGGCTCTTGTTCTCCTCATCTATAAAGCGCATGTGTGTCTGGCAAGGATAGAGACGGGGTTTCTCAGTGCTGCAGTAGTCCAGGGTGAGACCTCAAACCCAAAGGTCTCTAGCCCCTTTCCTCAGGATGAGAGCCAGTCTATTGCTGCAGTTACAGAGAAGAGCACCTTCAGCCAGCCTCCAAGGAAACCGCTTTCGGGGCGGTTTCTCTGTTAGGCCGCCCTCTGTCTGAGGCTTCTTCTCTGCGGTTTGTGCTGTGCAGGGTGAACCAGCCATGACTCTCCCTGAGGATGAGAAGAAATGGAGGAAAAGAATGCTTCATTTCTGTGAATCCCTCTCACCTTCCTGAGAAGGGAGTGGCTGAGGGATGAAGCCAGGAAAACTACCTCTGTCACTTTAGACACCACACCTCTGGCCTTTGTCCCGGCCTTGCAGGCAGGGGATGGAAGCCTACTCGAACTGCACGTGTAGGTTCCTTCTGTCTGGCTCGCAGCCTCTGTCCTAGAACACCAGAGGCAGCCCAGCACTAAAAATGCAGGGAGGTCTACAAGAAAGACCTCAGTATTCTGTAAATAATACCAGAGGGATTTGTGTGGAATGAGACATTCGTTTTGTAGTTGGACACACAGCAAATTTGAAAGAAAAAGGGCTGAATTTGGTTGACTAGTTGTTTATTTTGAAAAGAACTAGCTGTTAACTGGACTCAGCAAAGTTTGAATGAAATTAAATAGGCAAACAACTTGATGTTTTGCCAGCAGTTTTCTCAGCCAACAAACAGCTTTTGGTGTGGCCCAATCTTGGAAAGGTTGAGACTGTCATTCTGGGCTGAAGCAATCAACTGTGGACTCTTGTTATAATAGCACAATAGAAAAGACCCAGACTAATGTGGCCTTTAGTGGAAAACAGTACTTCAAATGCAAATTGCAAAACAGCATCCAATGCTGCTCCAAGAACATCAACTATAATTTTAATCTGAAGTCTTTGAGGGTCTATCAATAACTACAAGTTGTTTGTTTGTTTGTTTGTTTTTTAATGGAAGGACGATGGCACATCAAAATAATAAAAATAAAAAGTAACAATAATAATCATATTGCATTTTGATTCACAGATAAACGTAATTTTGAGTTAGAGAAAAATGGGAAATTATTTACTTCAATTTTTTAATTTTATCGATGAGGAAGTTGAGGCCTATAGAAATGACTGCAGTGCCTTCCCTGAGGTAGCGAGGCCAGCACCATGCCCTCTTCTTAGCGCCGTGGTTTACAGAAATCGACATCATGGAGCTTCTGAATCAGGATGGATATACCACTCTGTTGGTACCATTTTAATTTTTCTCAAAACTCATAAAATATCATTAGAGTGCTTTTTAATTTTTTCTGAAAAGCAGGAAATCGTAAGAGTGATAAATAGTTTAATGTGAACCTGATGGCTTGATTAATTAATCACCAAGCTAAGGAACCACTACAATTCATATGTCAATTCAGACTATTTTCGGGAAATGATTTGAATCAATTGCTAATGAAATTGAGGAATTTAGGAGCCGCTTTCTGACTTCCAAATGACAGGGCTCATATTTAACTCAAGAGATGTGACAGTTAATGACAACATAAAAAGTGCCATGAATTATTTTCCGGATCATGGGAAAATTACAGCATCTCCTCCATTGAAACAGCGCTCAGCTCATCAGCATGAAAATAAACAGCCTTCATCACATGCTGAGAAATCTTTGATGCTGTTTAAAATCTAGGTTCTTTTTGAAATAAACAAAGACCATCCTCAGGAATAATTGTAATATTTCATAACCTCTTCCTTAATACAGAGTGATAGATGCACCTAGTAACCGATATTACAGCTGAAACCCTATGAATCGTCATTCATAGATCTAATTACTTTAAACTCTTAAAGCAGGTAGAGTTTAATTTTTCCCTCTCTGCTTTAATTAACAGGCTAAGCTTTCCAATCCTGTTTATGTTTAAAAGGACTTGCTTTGTATATCTTTCCATAACTTTTCGTTTACTGCCAGACTCTTTAATTAATTTAAAGTTACATTCTAGATATAACAAGACGGTTATTGTGTGTTAATGAAATATCAACGGAAAGTGCACTGATCAATATTTAATCTAATTAAGGTGTATACAAAGCAATATTATTATGTAATTAACCTAAAACAGCATAAGTAATACATGCATGTTTAAATTTTTATTAATGTATTTGTTAAGAATTTTTAGATCATGCTGTTTTATGAGCTTACTTGAGAGATATAAAATTAAAATGTTTGTCAAGATACTACTGGAGCAACTATTTAATGTGGCTCTTAATCATCTTAACAGTCCTTAAGGTTCCCGTGCAGTTCTAATAGTCTCACTAAGGATGAAAGATGATTTTGCCGCAAACAAGAGTCCACATGTAAAACCTTTCTGGAATGGTCTTTCAATTTCTTTTTTCAGTCCCCATGCTAATTTGAAAGAATGATGTATAACAGGGCTGGTACATGCAAGAAAGTTTGAAACGTGTTCAATATTTTTAAGAACACTATTTAAAGAGCTATATGTTGCTGGAGAGAAAAATATATTGAACAGTAAATATCACTGGATTACTCTACATATATCTTAAGGGATTTTAATACCACAGGTTCACAAATTCCTGTAGAAATGCAACATAGCAGATGAAATTTGGTGGGACAGTGATTATCTCATACAGAGACCGGAACTGATTGTTATGATTTTCAGAGCTCCAAATATACAAAGTTACAATATGGGAACACATTTAAATAAGAATCTTGAAGCCAAATCCAGGAACAGGCCATTGTGCATAGAATTAACATGGGTCATGTTGCAGAATGTACATTTTTGCTGAGTAAGGTGAAGAACAAGTTCAAGGTTACAAAGTTGAAGCTCTTTTTTAGGGTTATTGCTCAGAAAGTTTGCAGTGTCTCATGGTTCCCTAAATCCCACAAACAAATCTAGTTCTCATATCAGAGAACTATCTACTTGAATCTGCCCATTCCAGGTACAAGTAGATGTGTTTAGAGACTCGGGTTCCTGTAGATGCTGGAATACGCAAAACACTGGGAGACTTTTTTCTTCCCCAAATAAGTATAAAAATTGAATTTGATGAAACAGTGATTTTATTCCAAAGGCTTCCATTGCTTCCCTTAATCCTACTATTTTTATTGTGGAAAGAATATAGGAGTCACTGGGACAATTTATTGTCCTCTGCCATTCCTAGTATGTATATCTTGCCTAAATGTTGAGACGGCGTTTCTGTGTTTTTATCTCTGTGAATGAAGGAGTGAGGGATAACTCATACCTTATGATTCTCTCTCTCTCCTATGAGTGATGATAACAATAGGGTTGAGTCTTCATATATTATATACACAACATAATTTTCTTCCTCTCTCTTGAGAATGGCTGCAAATGCTGAAGATGACAGTTATGGGAGATGAAAACGCTGTATAAGGTGTGGGATAAAGATGTTCCAAGTAGAAGTAAACTTTTAAATACTTCTGTGTGACTGAGTTGGTAATGAAGCCATTGATAGGTGCATGGCAAGTTAACAAGAATGGCTGAAAATGATTACCATCACCTCTGGGTTTTGTTTGTTTGTTTGTTTACCATAGTCAGAAATATCTTGAGTCTACAATTCCTGTTGTGTTACAAATCTTTTATAGCGAGACAGTTGCTAGGCCTAAGCAGCTGTTAAGGCAAGTAAGGGAAAGATTCACAAAGCTCTTCATTCTGCAGGCTATGTCTGAACCCAGACTGATGGTCGGGGCTAATGGTTCTGCAATCAGTCTTGGAGCTGCAGGTAACATGTTCCCGGGTGTTTGTGGAGGGACAGGAGGTAGGGGCTGGTGGGGGGCTGGGGAGGACTTTACCAGCCCAACAACAAACTCTCCCTCTCCCGTTCTGTCTCTTCAGAAATGAGGAAATGAGAATACTGGCATTTGTTTTCTCTTTTCATACCAAAACTGAAATTTTAAAGGTTCTTTGCCAATGAAGTAAAAATTAATCTTTAATCTCAAGAAAAAGGAAATAAAAGAAACTGGAAAGAAACGAGAACTTTGGTCTGGAGCAAAAAACACAGCTAGATTCTTTTGGAGAGTTTCCTCATGCCATCACTTCTGATTTTGGTGAAATTAAAATATTCTAACTGGTCTGTTATAATGCCCTCAGCTTTTTCTTCCAAAGAAAAATGCTTCTTTATTTTCTCTGTGATTTCTGAGCCTTTCTTTTTTTGTTATCAGTTTTATTGAGGTAAACTTTACATACAAAAAAATCATCAATTTTAAATGTACAAGTCTATCAGTTTGTCAAGTATATATAGTCATGTAACAGCAACAACAATCAAGGTATAGAATAATTCCATCAGCCCCACAAGTTCATTTCCGCCCCTTTGCAGTCAACTTCCTCCCATGCCAGCCATAGGTAATCACTGAATTGCTTGTTTTTGTTATGGTTTTGCCTTTTTTCGAATTTTATTCCAGTGGAATCATACAATATGCAGTCTTTTGTAACAGGCTTCTTTTAGTTAGCATAGCGCTTTTGAGATTCATCGTGTCGTTGATTATTTCAATAGTTTGTACTTTTGTACTGCTGAGTAGTGTGCCTTGAACGGATATGCCCAGTATATTTATTCATTCACCAATCACCAATTCACCAAAAACCTTTGGCTTTTTCCAGTTTTTAATTATTAAGAATAAAGCTGACATGAACATTTGAGTACAGATCTTTTGACAGATGTATGTTTTCATTTTCCTTGAATAAATACTCAGAAGTGGGATTGCTGCTTGAATGGTAAAGATGTTTAACTTTAATAGAAACTGTCGAGATTTTTTTAAAGTGGCTGTATAACTTTGTGTTCACACCAGCAATATATGAGAGGTCTAGCTGCTTCATATTCTCACCAAAACTTAGGTTGTTGGTCTTTTTGTTTTAGACATTCTGCTGGATGTGTAACAGTTTTTCATCTGGTTTTAACTTCCATTTCAATTTTTTACAGATGTTTAGCATCTTTGCATTTCTTATCTAGTTATATACACTCTTTGGTGAAGTATCTGTTCAAATCATTTGGCCGTTTTAAAATTTCATGGTAAGAGTTCTTTATTTATTATGAATACAAGTCCTTTATCAGATATGTTTGCAAATTTTCTCCCAGTGTGTAACTTGCTTTTTCATTTTCAAAACCATGTACTCCTTAATGTTGATGAAGTCACTTCATTTTTTTTCTCCTTATGATTCATGTTTATTGTGTCCTATCAAGAAAGCTTTGCTTAACTCAAGGTCACAAAGATTTTCTCCATTAAATTTTTCTAGAAATTGTGTGGTTTTAGCTGTTCACTTCAGTTCTATGATCCATGATGAGTTATTTATTATATATAATGTGAGATAAGGGTTGAGGTTCATTTCTTCTATACGAGATCCATTTGTTTCAGCACCATTTGTTGAAAATAATTTTCTTTATCCCACTGAATTACCTTGGCAGATTTGTTGAAAATCAATTAACCATATAGGTGTGAGATATTTCTAGAGTGTCTACTCTATTCCATTAAACTATATGTTTATGACACTGTTTTAATTACTGTAGCTTAATAGTTAGTCTTGCTAACAGGTAACATGCTCCAATGATCTTCACTTTCAAAATAGTCTTGACTATTCTGGCCTTTGCATTTCCATAAATAGAATGAAATTGTCAATCTCTTTAAAAATCCTGCTGGAATTTTGATTGAGATTGAGATTACCTTGAATCTCAAGATTAATTTTGTAAAATCTGGCGCTACAACATTATTCAGTCTCCAGATATATAAACACTGTATAACTTTCTCAGTAATATTTTGCAGTTTTCAACATACAGCTCTTGTACAGATTGTATTATATTTATCTGTACATATTTCATGTTTATGATATTGCCAATGTTATTATTTTTCATTGCAATTTCTAATTGTTGATTTTTAGTGTATAGAAACACAGTTATGTTTATTGACATCATATCCTGCCATCTTACTAAAATCACTTATTAGTTTGTAGAGCTTTTTATATATTTCTTGGATTTTCTACTTAGAGGATCATGTTTTCTGCAAATAAGCATCGTCTTCCTTATTCTTTTTAAATGTTTTATGTCTATTCACTTTTACCTCTTTTTCTTGCCTTTTTTCACTAGTTAAGTTCTCTCACACAACTTTAAGTAGAGATGATGAGAGCAGACATCCTTGTCTGTTTTCTATCATAGGCATAAAGCATTCAGTCCTATATATAATCTCAGCTGTAGGTTTTTCACTAGGTTGATGAATCTTCCTTCCTACAGCTGAAAGAAATTTAAGAATACCTAAGTAGTTGGAGAGGTATATTATATTCATGGATCTGAAGATTCAGTATCATTTTGATATCAATTCTTCCCAAATTGAACTATAGACTCAATGCAATTCCAACCAAATTTGTGGAAGGCTTTTCAGTAATATTGAAAAGCTATTTCTGAAATTCCTATGACAATGGAAAGGACCTAGGAATGATAAACAACTTTCAAAAATTTTTTTTGAAAAGTTGGAGGAATTAAGCCATCTGACTTCAAGATTTATTATAAAGCTACAGTTATCAAAAAAGTGTGATATTAGATTCAAGATAGGTGAGCAACATAACAGAATAGAGAAATTAGAAGTAGACCTCACAGATATGGTTAGTTGACTTTCAACATAGAAGGAAAAGTTGTTTGGTAGAGAATAAAGTACCATCTCCATAAATGATACTGGAAAAAGTTGACATCAATATGCAAAAGAAAAGAACTTTAATTCATATCTTGCAATATTTACAAAAATTAACTCAAAGTGGATTATGGACCTAAATATAACACCTAAAACTATAAAATTTCTAGGAGAAAAGCTTTCTTAGATATAATATTAAAAGGAGAAATCATAAAAAATGATTTTCTCCAAATTAAGGACTTCTGCTCTTTGAATGATACTGTTAAGAGAATAAAGAGACAGACCACAGATTGGGAGAAAATATTTGCAAAGCGCATATCTGATAAAGGACCTGTATACAGAATATATAAAGAACTTCAAATATTTCATTATAAGAAGCAAAAAATCCAATTTTAAATAAAGATCTTCTATTCACAATGGAGTTACATACCAATAAACACATCATAAGTTGAAAATGTATTTCATACATCTACCTACTGAACATCATAGCTTGGCCTAACCTATCTTAAACCGTGCTCAGAATACTTATATTAGCCTACAGTTGGGCAAAATCATATAACACAAATCCTATTTTACAATAAAATGTTTACAATAAAATGTTGACTATCTCATGTAATTTATTGAGTACTGTACTGAATGTGAAAAACAGAATGGTTGTATGGGTACCAGAATAGCAGTAAGTATACTGGTTGTTCACCCTTGTGATCTCATGGCTGACTGTGAGCTGTGGCTGGCGGTGCTGCCCAGAATCACAGGAGAGTATCATAGGGCATATCGTTAACCAGGGAAAGGATCAAAATTCAAAATTTGAAGTACGATTTCTACTGAATGTGTTTCACTTTTGCACCATTGTAAAGCCGAAAATTGTCAGTCAGGGCCCATCTGTATGTACAGACTATTATCACAGGGATAGAACAGAGTCTCAATACATATGTAACAGATGTTTTGGAGGGAAGAATAGAGAGAATGAATGGAAAGCAATATTTCAAATAATAACTGATAATTTGTAAGAACAAAAAGACATACATTCTTAAATTGAAAGAGATGACAGAGCAGTACTAAAATGCACACAACAACAACAGCACTAATATTGACGTAAATACACTTCAGGGCATTAACAGCAAAGAGAAAATCTGCTTATTCTCATATCTTTGCCTCAGAACCTGCTTCAAGAATTGAGGTGACATTATATTTGTCATCAACAGTATTGGATACAAGAAGACAGGCAGCACTTGAAAGTGCTGAGAAAATACTTTGATTCTAGAAGTCCATACCCACACACACTGTGATTTAAGGGTATGTTTGGACACAGAAGGTCTATGACTTATAAACCATGTCTGAAAATAACTATTTAAAGGATGGACTACATCAGGAAAGAAAGTGAATCCAGAAAGAAGCAGGAGTACGTGTGAAGAAATAGTTCATGGAGAAGTGAGAACCACTTGTTATTAAATCTAATTAAGTATTTATTACGAGAAGAAAAGAATTTTAACAATAATATTAACTAAAATTCCTGGCGGTTTCCACAAGGGCATTGGTGGAGGCTAAGGGGAAAACTGAGGAAAATTAAAATTTCTTATGGTTTTTACATTGCTCTCGAGGAAACATAGTTACTAATTAACAGATTTTAAAAATTATAACTAATTACAGAATTACCTCACATATGGACTACTCAGTTAATGACGTTTTGCTATAACAGCTCTTGAAAAAGTATACCACTTTTTGAACACAGTTCCTTTTTTTTTCTTTAGGTGTAATGACTTTTCACCTACAAACACACTAAGTAAATATATTCTAAGATGTAGTATTTCAACATTACATTTTCAAGCAAAGACATGTTCACCAATTTACTAGACACACTTTCTAGTCAGAAAATATCATATGGAACAAATTTAAACTGCAGGTCATGGTTCAATGAACCAAAACATTTTTATTTGTGACTATTTGCCAAGTGAGAAAGATAAAGAGGAGCTGCTGCTTCATCTCTCCAGTCTATTGAGTATGTGTGATTTTCCCATATGTTTCAATGTGCTTTTGGATTTAGTCTTTATTTTTTTAGATGTTTTTCTGTTCTTTGATTTTATTTATAAGAGTTTGAGTGCAAGAACTCCAAAATGTTAAGAAATATGTGCAGAATCATGAAAAAACAATAGGTTTTTAAATTATTGCTTATATCTTATATAAAGTAGTTTAATTGTCCAACCTACATATCTTTCCATTTGTGCGAATTGTGTGGGTCTCTAGGTTTGAAATGGAACACCTTTAATTTTTCCCATTAAAGTTAATAGACACGGGTTTATCCATCTCAGCTCTGACATGTAAGGAGCTTGCAAGTCATCGCTCCTGTCATTACAAGAAAAAGCCTGGCAAAGTGAAAATCAACAACTGTTCTTAAACCCAGCAGAGAATTGAGGTCACAAGGCAAAGTGCCACTCCAAAATCTGGTAAGGCTGGTGAATCCAGAGAGATATAGCTGTAGAGATCTGCTTACCAGGAGCTGAAGTCACTGGAAGCCATAAGTTGTAAAACCACTTCCTTTACCAATTGCTATAGGCTGAGTGCTAACTAGTTTGATCATGACAAATTCCCAGAGACTGCATTCAAAAGAGAGCCTCCACACTTTTCTGAGCTTTCCTTTCAGAAATCCCACAAGTTCTCATAGTAAGGATCCAAGAAAAATCTCCTGTGGCTCTGACAAGGGGAGGCGAAAAGCAGCAAGTATAACTGTCTCATTTACTTTTCTATAACAAAGGCTTGTTTAAGCTCTAAGGATAAGTACTTTGCTATAGAGCAATACTGAAACCTTATCTCACCTGGGGAAAGAGATTTCCTTCTCCTTCAGTCCTTTCTAGTGTGTGTATTTCACCTAAGAGGGGAAAGAAAAAGTTAACAGGGGACAGAGCTTAAAGAAAATATATTGGGAACTTGGTACAAGGAAGATGGGGGGAGCTATGTGCCTTGAGGAGGGACAGAAACACTTGTGAAGGCCACACCCTGAGTTAGAGGTCCACTAAAAGACTGAGACTTCTTCCCTTCCCCCCACCCAGTCACTGCACCAACAAACCTTCAGTTTATTTCACATCATAACGCAGAATTACAACTGAAAAAGCTATAAGACATAGAGTCCTTATGAGAAGTAGTACAAAAAGAAGACTGAAAGCCAAGAGAAGAAACAGAAACAATGACCCCTAGAAGAATTTGGAGTCTCTACTACCTATAGCTACAGGAAACATTAAACACAGCCCAACATTTAATCACATAAACATAAATTCTCTCCTCCAAAAGTCTATCTACTTCAGTACCTACTATTGATCCAACATGGTGACTTTCAATAAAAAATTAAAAGGCACCACCAAAAGGCAAATAAAAACACAATTAGAAGAGAAAAACAATCATCATAACCACACTCAGATATGTGAATTAACAGAGGAGGAATTTAAAATAACTATGACTAATATGTTAAGAGTTCTAAAGAAAAAGAATAGACAACATGCAAGATCATTGAGCAATGTCAGTAGAATGGCAGAAACTATAAAAAAAAGGAAAGGAAATGTTAGAAATCAAAAACAGGAAATGAAGAATATCTTCAGCAGACTTAAAAGAAGACCTGACACAGCCAAGGAAAGAATAAGTGAACTTGAAGATAGATCAATAGAAACTTCCCAAACTGAAACACAAACAGAAAAATATAACAGGATAGAATACCCAAGAAGTATGGGGAGATTTTATATATATATATGTATGCAATGTTTAAAGAACAGTTAAAAAGATGGTAGATTTTAATCCAACTATGTCAATAATCACTTTAAATGTAAATGGTCTAAACACAACAATTAAAAGTCAGAGATTGTCAGATTGGAGAAAGAAACATAATTACGTGCCATCTAGAAGAAAGCCACTTTAAATACAAAGACGCTGGCTAAAATGAAGGATGGAAAAGGATATAACATGCTAACATTAATCAAAATAAAGCTGGAGTAACTATATTGATTTCAGGCAAAGCAAACTTCAGAACAAGAAAAGATTATTAGGTATAAAGAGGGATGTTACAT
Source organism: Equus caballus (assembly GCF_041296265.1). NCBI lineage: Eukaryota > Metazoa > Chordata > Mammalia > Perissodactyla > Equidae > Equus > Equus caballus. The sequence goes on from NC_091684.1 coordinate 64,987,432, forward strand.
AATGATTGAGGGAAGTCAATTCCTCAAGAATACATTAAAAAATTATAAACATGTATGGACCTAACAAAAGAGCATCAAAATACATGAGGCAAAAACTAATGGAACAGAAAGAAAAATAGACAAGTCTACTATCATATTTGGAGACTTCAACAGATCCCTGTCAGTAATTGATAGATAGAGCAGGCCAAATATCAACAAAGATTTAAGTGACTTGAACGGTGCTGTAAGTCAGTTTGACCAAGTTGACATATATAGAAGACTCCCTCAAAGAACAGCAGGATACTCATCCTTCTCAAGCGCAGGTGGAATGTTCACTGAGATGGAAGATAACTGGGCCATGAAATGCACCTTAAAAATCTTTAAAGAATAGAAGTCATACAAAGTATGCTATCAGATCACCACAGACTTAAACAGAAAGATAGCTGGAAAATGCCCAAATATTTGGAGACTAAACAACATACTTCTACATAACCACTAGGTCAAATAAAAAGTTTCAAAAAAAATTAAAAATACTTTAACTAAGTGAAAATATAACATCAAAATTTGCACAGTACAGAAAAAGCAGTGCTTAGAGGGAAATTTATAGCATTAAATACATATATTAGAAAAGTAGAAAGATTTAAAGTCAATAATCTAAACATCCATCTAAGAAAACTAGAGAAAGAAGGACAAATTAAAGGTCAAGCAAGCAGAGGAAAGGATATTATAAAAACTAGAACAGAAATCAACAAAAGTTAAACCAAGAAAAGTACAGAAAATAAATGAAACATAAAAGTGGTTTTTTTTTGAAAAGATTAATAAAAATTGATAAGCCTCTAAACAGGCTAAACCTGAAAAAAAGAAATCTACAAATTATAAACATCAGGAATAAGAGAGGGGTCGTTATTGCTACTCCAAGTACATTGAAAGGATAACAAGGAAGTACTATGAACGACTCTATGCCCACAAATATGATAATTTAGAAGAAATACACCAATGTCTTGAATTACATAAACTACTGTAACTCACTTAAGGAAAAATAGATAATCTGAATAATACCACAACTGTTAAAGAAATTAAGTTCATCGTTTACAACCTTCCAAAAATGAAATCACCAAATCCAGGTGGTTTTACTAGTGAATTCTACCAAACATTTAAGGAAGAAATGATGCCAATTCTCCACAATCTCTTCAAGAAAATTTCTTCATGAAAGAAGAGGGAACACATCCAAACTCATTTTATGAGGCCAGCATTACCCTAATACAAAAACCAATTGAAGACGTTACAAGAAAGGAAACTATAGGCCAATATATCTCATAAACATGGACAATATATTTTTAAAAAGATATGAGTAAATTGACTCCAGCAATATATAAAAAGATAATACAGCACTACTAAGTGGGGTCCATTTCAGAAAGTTAAGGATGGTTCAATATCATAAATCAATCAATGTAACTCACTATGTTAACAGACTGAATAAGAAAACCCATATGCTCATATCAATAAATGTGGAAATTTAACAAAATTCAACACCATTTAGGATTTTTAAAAACTAGAATAAAGAGAATTTCCTTAACCTAATAAAGGATACATTAAAGAACCTCTATAGCTAACAGCAGGAGAAACTGAACTCTTTCTCCCTAAGTTTGGGAATAAAACAAAGATGTCTTCTCTCACTACATGTATTCAACATTATAATGGAAATTCTAGGAAGTGCAATAAGATAAGAAAAAAATAAAAGTTACGCAGATTGGAAATCTGTATAGACATCACAGATGACATGATATCTATGGAGAAAACCTCAACAATTCTACAAAAAACAAATAAGCAAGCAAACTCTTGGAACTAACAAGCAAGTATAGCAAGATCACAGGATACAGGGTCAATATGCAAAAGTCAATTACTTTCCTATATAAAAGCAAATAATCAATTGGAATTTAAAATTTTAAAAATACCATTTACAATAGCACCAAAAACAAGAAATACTTAGCTATAAATCAACAACTATGTACAAAATCTGTATGTAGGACACTGCAAAACACTGATAAGAGAAATGAAAAAAGATCTAACTAAATCAAGAGATGTTCCATATCCATGCATTAGAAGTCTCATAATTGCTAAGATGTCAGTTCTTTCCCAACTTGATCTAAAGAGTCAATGCAATCCCAATCAAAGTGGCAGCAAGGCTTTTTGGTAACCGATTCTAAAATTTACATAGAAAAGCAAAAAACTTAGAATAGCCACACAATACTGAATCAAGAAGAACAAAGTTGGAGGGCTCACATTACCCAATTTCAAGACATAGTATACTTTACACTTCCATTAGAGACACTGTTATTGGTGAAAGAATAAACACACAGATCAATGGAAGAAAATAAAGATAACACATAAATATAGTCAACATACTTTTGACAAAGGTGCAAAGGCAACTCGATGGATAAATATTGTCTTTCCAACATATAATGTTGGAACAAGTGGACATCCATATGATATATATGTATATATAGACACAGACCTCACAATTTCACAAAAATTAACTCAAAATGGATATATACCTAAATGCTAATTGCAAAACTATAAAACTCTAGAAGAAAACCAGTATGACATTGGGTTTGGTGACAGCCTTTAGATACAAAACCAAAAGCATGATCTATGAAAGAAACACAACAGGATAGTTGGATGTTATTAAAATTAAAAACTTGTTCTGCAAAATACATTGTTAAGAGAACGAAAAGACAAGCCACAAACTGGGAGAAAATATTTGCAAATCCCATATCTGATAAAAGTCTTGTATTCAGAGTGTACAAAGAACTCTTAAAACTCAGCACCAAGAAAACAAAAAACCCAATCAAAAAAGAAGCAAATTATCAAATACATCAGCAAAGGGGATCTCCAGATAGCAAATGAACATATGAAATGATACTCAACAACCATATGTAGTTAGGGAAATGCATATCAAAACAACAATGAGATATCAGTACACACCTGTTAGGATAGCTGAAAACAAAAACGAGAAAACAAACTGACAACTAAATGCTGTTTAGGATGTGGAGCAACGGGAACTCTCATTTATCACTGGTGGGAATGCAAAAAGGTACAACCACTTTGGAAACAAGTTGGCAAGATTTTTTCTTTTGATAAAATGTTTTTAAATTCCAGTAAAATATACATTACATAAAATTTACTATCTTAGTCATTTTTCAGTTTATAGTTTAGTGGCATTAAGTGCATTCACATTATTGTATAACCATCACTACTATCCATCTCCAGAACATTTTTCATCTTCCAAAACTGAAACTCTTACCCACTAAAAAATAACTCCTTATTCCTCCCTCCCTTAAATACCATTCTCCAATAACAGAAACGGGGGCTTCTGGAAGAACTGTTTCCAGGGCTGAGGCAAGGACATACAGGATGATCCTGGAACATCTTGTAGTGTCAGAAAAAGTAACGAAGTGCTAAAAAAAAAAAAATAGGGTTACATCAGAGGGACACATGAGCCAACTGAAAGAGCACCTACTGGCCAAAGCTGGAACAATTGGAGCAAGAAAATAAATAATATGTATTGGAATATAACCCAATGTATAAATATAAATATCTATGAGTCTATACTGATATAAATAAATGATTGAAGTAATCAGTTAATAAAGATAGATGTATCTCCCATACATAAGAATTACAAGCAATATATGTAGTTACTCTTCCCTCAAGGAGGCAGATAATAATTCCCCACTCCCTTAAGTGTGGGAGGGACTGACTTTCCTCTAAAGAGTATAATATGGAAAGTGAGGGTAGGAAGAGAGTAACTTTACAATGGAGAAACTTGACAAACACTACTTCAGCCATGTGATCAAGTTTAACATCATCAGTGATAAATCACATCAATAGCATGTACACTTAATATGCTGTAATAACAATGACACTTTAGAAACTCTGTGGTCTTCCAGGAGCCCCCAACTCTAGTTTAATTGTGAGAAGAAACATCAGACAAGCCCAAATTGAGAGACATGCTACTGAACACCTGTTAGTATTTTTCTAAAGTGTCAGAGTAATCAAAAGCAAGGAATATTTAAGAAATTTTCATAGTCTAGAAGGCTCTAAGGAGGATGATAGCCAAAGGTAATATTCTATTCTAGGTGGAATCCTGGAACAGAAATAAGACGTTAAGTAAAAACTAAGTAAATCTGTTTAAAGTTTGGATATTAGTTACCAGTAATGACTCAATACTGGTTAATTAGTTTTCTCAAATATATCATACTAATGTAAGATCTCTGTTTATCTCTGCCACAGAACATGAATGATTTATTAAGGTCTATGAAAACATGATTTATTAACAATAAACCCCTATATTCAACTTCTCAGAAGTTTGATAAATGAAGTAAACTATCAAAAAATATATGACCTCTTCTTTTGGGGCTGGCCCCGTGGCCGAGTGGTTAAGTTCGCACGCTCCGCTGCAGGTGGTCCAGTGTTTCGTTGGTTCGAATCCTGGGCGCGGACATGGCACTGCTTATCAAACCACGCTGAGGCAGCGTCCCACATACCACAACTAGAAGGACCCACAACGAAGAATATACAACTATGTACTGGAGGGTCTTTGGGGAGAAAAAGGAAAAAAATAAAAATCTTTAAAAATATATATATATATATGACCTCTTCTTTCTTTCAGAGTCCCATCTCTCATTTCCTCATGGTCCAGTCCTCACAAGGCAAGACTATTCAAGAACACCTCAAACTCATAATCATTTGCATTGTGACCCAGTTAAGCTGAACTATTGTTTCTCAGACAAGTTTTCTTTCTGTAGATCCATTGAAAATTTAAGCAACATCCTTTGTGAAATGTCTCTGGTCCTTCACTCTCTCTGTCCTTGCTCAAAGAAGGAGATTCAGTGCTGGAGCTGATTCTAAAATCCATTTCAAAAATAAGGGAAGAGAGAGAGAAAATGACTCCAATCAAAATATCCCTGAGGTTTCTTCAGGGCACACTCCCTAAAGGGGGGAAGGGATACTCATTCCCAAGAGGATATTTTTATCATAAGAAGGAATCATAGATTATTGGAGTTGGAAAAAGCCATGGACACGATCCCTGGCCAAGATGTGGAGACCAAGCCCCAGAGAGATTAAATGACTTCCTCAAGGTCATAGTTTATTAGTCTCTGAGAAAAAATAATACATCTTTCTAAAATAGCATGCTTCTCACATTTTACTCATTTACCTCTTCAGCAAATTTAACCTTTGTTATACAGCTGTTGAGATAACCTTCTGCCGTACAAGCTAAATCAACACAAAGGACATATCTCAGAAAATGCCCCAAACTGCCTCCCTTTTCATTATTGAAAACCCCAAGATGAAAGTCTTTAATAACTCACTGCACAAGAGGACCATTACTGTCAGCGTATACCACTCAGCCATATATTACAGCTTTTTACTTCTCTGCACAAAATGGCTTTGAAATTTACATTTGCTAGAAAGGATTCAAGTTTATCACTAACAATTTTCTTCTACAAATTGTTTTTAATTATTGCCTCTTTCCACCTAGAAAGAAATCCCTCTTGTACCCCTGTCTCCACATAGCTCTCAAGAAGAGTTTCCTTGGCATGAATCTTTGATGGTGATTTCATCTCCCTTATTTGCCTTTCCTTGTCAAGCTCACACAACCTACTTAGAGATCTGGAAATGAACAGTTTGCCTGACTCCGCATTTCCTGCACACACATGAAATCTGGTCTCCCTAAGCAGGGAAAAAAAGGTAACATTTTTCAGCTTTAGCCTATGGACAATTAGGCTAGAAACATTCCATTTTAAGATTCAAAGCACCTTTGAAAGTCCATCCATGATTGATTGCTTAAAAGTTCATATTCTACATATACTAAAGAAACTTCTTGGAGATTCAGCTATGTTTCCAATGCTCCAAGAATCATCTTTATTCTCTCACTCAATTTTAGATTAAATTAACTTTAAAAAAAAAAGAAAGAGAAATCCAAAAGTATATTTTCTTATTATATATTTAATTCCTATGCTTCCTTATTACATGATATCATATAAATAGCATGGCGTTTGGAGTGAGAAACATCAGCAGTCAAACCATAACTCTACCAGAAACTTGGGCAACTTCAGGCAAATCACTGTCTCTGATATCCTGTTCTCTCAACCTTAAACATACAGCTATTTTAAGTTTAACTAAGATTAGCATGTGTTATGCTTGACAAATTCAAGGAATTCACATGTTCATTGTCTTCTCCTTCCATGTTCAATAAAGGAATAATTTGTCTAAAATCTTTTGTCTGCAACTGATCAAAACTCAACTCAAACTAGCTTAAGCAAAAACGGAATTTACTAATTCACATAACTAGGAAGTCTTGGCATGTCTCTGGCCTTAGATATAGCTGGATTTCGCTCCCCAAACAATGTTGTCTTGGCTCTTGGCTCTTGGCTCTGTTTGTCCCTGCTTGGAGTTGTTTTGAACATAAGCCCTAATCAAATGCCTGGCAGAATAGCCAGTGTAAGTTATAGACCTTCAGCCCCTCTCTAAGCAGTCCCTCAGTCATGAAACCTGACTCCTACCACCTGTATATCAAGTTCAGGGAAGAGTCTAATTGCACTTGCTTAACTTTTGCACCTGCCTCTAATCCAATCACTGTGACCATGGAAAAGGGACTACTCAGTTTGGCCAATCTGGGTAAGGATCTACCATTGTGGTAGAAAGCAAAATACCGTGATTTATATTCTTATGAGGATTATATAGAGTGAGAGATCCTGAAGAAATCAGAAGAGTGACTCTTGGAAATAATACTGAGTGGAAAAAATTAAAAATAAATAAAAACTCTAAGTGCCACTGTGAATTGTTGTCAATCAACAAATAAGTATTCAGCTTCATTTTTCATAACCTAGTTTTCTTTTTCTCCCTCTCAGTGGTCTTGTCTAGGAATCTGTAGTCTATGTCAAGGGTCAGCAAACTACAGCCTACAGACCAAATGTAGCCCACTGCCTATTTTGTAAGTAAAGTTTTATTGAAGCACAGCCACGCTCATTTCTTAATGTAGTGTCTATGGTTGTTTTCACACTACGACATCAGGATTTAGTAGTTTCAATAAGGTTCACTTAGACAGCAAAGCCTGAAATATTTACTATCTGGCTCTTTTCAGAAAAAGTTTGCCAACCTCTGATCTATGTTACAACAACAAAGATAATGAGAGAGACAGAAAAAAATACTTACTTAGAATATTTACTTGAAATAAAATAGAAATGTTGATGACAATTAAATCTTTATGTAATTTGCATCCACGATCTGTTAGTAGTAAAAGTAATTTAGGAGTTAGAAAAGTATATCTTGCCAAAAAAGAGTCATCCACACGGTAGATGCTCAGTAAAATACAATGTTTAATGTATACTTAACAGCACCACCATCCACTAAACTCAGTCAAGCTTCCAAATTAGGAAGCATCCTTGATTTATCTGTTCCCCTCACACTCCACTTCATCCATACCTTCAAATTCTTTTAGCTCTACCTTCAAAGTATATCCTGAACACCTTTACTTCTCATCTTTCAGCTTCCTCCCTAGTACAAGCCACCATCATTTCTTGTCTAGACTGATGTAATAATTTTCTAACTGGTCTCCCCACTTCTGTTTTTACTCATCTATGCTCCATGATGCCCTCAACAGCCAAGAGAGGACCTTTCAAACACAAATCAGGTAATATTGCCTCCTTCCCTAAAATCATCCAATGGCTTCCCACTTTGCTTAGACTGAAATCCAACTTCTTGTCCTTGGACTGCAGGTCACTACTTGAACTGGCCCCTGTCCAACTCTCAACCTCAATAATTGGCTCTAAACCCTTCACTCGACTCCAGCTGCGAAAGGCTTCTTTGGTTCCTAAAATATAACATGTTCATTCCCAATTTAGGACTTTTCCCCTCTCTCTCCCTGCCCAGAACTTTCTGCTCCTATCCCCACATGGCTGGCTGATTTTCCCTAGTAATTCAGGAATCAATTTAAAGGTCACTTCTTCATTAGATTAAAAGATATTTTCCATAATTTTTATAGACTATATAATATTATGGCATTAAAAGTGATATTCTATTTTCTATCTGGTTACCACATGCATTATGAGATTTACATTATACATAAGTACAAAGTAATTGACATCCATAATCTTATTGTTTGTGACTTACCATCTACTTGTTAATAGCCTGACTTCCTAACGTGGTCTAGTTGGTGACTGGAGTGATATGAACACAATGATATATGCTAGGTGAATGACTCTTTTAATGTTATGTACCAATAGAATAGTCCTATATTTTTTATTTTAATTTTTTTTAAAGATTGGCACCTGAGCTAACATCTATTGCCAATCTCCTTTTATTATTTGTTTTCTTCTCCTTCTCCCCAAAGCCCCCCAGTACATGGTTTACATAGTTGTATATTCTAGTTGTGAGTGCCTCTGGTTGTGCTATGTGGGATGCCACCTCAGCACAGCCTGATGAGAGATGCCACGTCCACACCCAGGATCTGAAGCAGTGAAACCCTGGGCCGCCAAAGAGGAGCATGTGAACTTAACCGCTCGGCCACCGGGCTGGTCCCCATATTTTTATCTTCACAGACTTTGACTAATTGTTTCATAATTATCTCCAACTCATCTACTTCCTTCAATTACTGAAGAGTTTTTTGGGCTTGTTGTTGAAGTTAACAATCATTGGCTGAAATAGATTTGACACTGATGTGTACTATGAAAATAAGAAACTCTACACACTGTTTAGATAACTCAGTGAGGCTATATATTTCGACCCAGGAGCTGTTGACTTCAGGCAACTCAGACAAAAAATATCATTATCATTAAAACATCAGAGGTCTTGTCAAGATGGTGGCATAGGTGGACTCTGAATTCACCTCCTCCCAAAAGCGCAACCAGGTTACAACTATTCTTGGAAGAATCACACATTAGAGAAAACTGAAAACTGGATAAAAAGAACCCCCACAACAAGAGACAGTCCGGACTGAGGCTGAAGAGACAGAAATTCCTTCTGGGAGAAAAAACCCACCTTCAAGAGCAGTGGAGCTTCACAGCTAGCTGAGTGGGAGCCATCCTAAGGTACGCAGCCTTCCCTGGAGAAGTGAGGACCTGATCCAGGGCACATTACTGCTATAAGCATCCTTCAGGCTCAGCACAAGTGAGATGAGTGTCCTACTATCTGGTTTCACTGGCTACTGACTACAACAGGGAATCTGCCAGAAAAGCTATGGACATAAGTAGAATAAAGCCAGCTCTTAAAGTGCCCATGCACAAATTCACTCATCTCAGAGAGCAACCTAAAATCACCGGAAAGAAAGGTGCACAGTACTTTGGAGAAAAGAGACTCACCTGGTAGGCTCTGGATGCATCTCAGTGAGAAGTGAGACATCTCCGGAGAATGAGACATTGGTGGCAGCCATTGTTATGACCTAGTACATGCATCCTGCCACAGACACTGGAAGACACCATTGGAGTTCTCCCCCTGGCCTGTTAACCCAGGGATCTGCCACACCCATGAGAGTGCAGATTTAATACAGTTCAGCCAGGGCAGGCAGCCTACCCCAGGGACTTGCCCCACCCAATAGAAAGCCCTCAGGCTACTTGTTGGCCTTCATAGACTGTGTGCCTCAATCCACTACAGGCAGGTAAGTGTGTCCACCTCTGTGGAACATGGCCTGTGTGAGGACAAGGTGAGCTGTGGGGCACATTGGTAGAGAGGTGGGGGCCTCTACAGTGGGGGGACTGGGTGCACTCCAGGGGTTCAGGAAGTGTGCATGGGCCAGGACTGTGTTGATGGTGTGTGTGGACCTGTGGTAGGTGGGGCTTACTGGTAGTGGAAGACCTGTGCTTCACAAACAGCCACAAAGGGGATTGGCTCCACTTTCCAAAGCCTGAAACAATTGGGTGCTCCCATGCCTGGGGCCAGGCCCACTCAGCTGCAATCCTAAGAGAGCTGACAACAGCCTTGTAGGCCTGAGGCCTACAACAACTGCAAGCCCCTGAGTTTAGCAAACAGCTACACTCGGTGCCTACTTATGTAACAGGAAAACTGCAACAGGAGTGTGCTATTAGACCTTATAGTAAATGGTGCTGGGGCTTCCCAAACAAGATTTACAAATAGTTGGCTAGGGAAGGAAAGACTAGACTCACTGGGTACCTGTAGTAAGAGCAACCTTGCCACAGCAGAAGGACTCAAGTAGTCCACACAGTGGTCACTCATGGAACATTTGGTCTGGTGACAAGAGGGAAGCATACTGCTGGGCCTCAAAGGGCATCTCTGATATAAGACCACATCTCCAAGATCAGGAGACATAGCTGAGTCACCTAATACACAGATATAAGCACAGAGAAAGAGCCACAGTGAGGAGTCAAAGGAATATATTCCAAGCAAGGGAACAAGACAAAACCCAGAAAAAGAACTAAGTGAAACAGAAATAAACAATCTACCTGACAAAGAGTGCAAACAGAAACTCATAAGGATGGTCACAAATATTGGGAGAAGACGAGAGGAACACAGTGAGAATGACAACAAAGAATTGTAAAATATAAAAAGGAACCAATCAGAAATGAAGAATACAATACTGGAAATGAAGCATTCACTAGAGGGACTCAATAGCAGAGTAGAGGATAAAGAAGAATGAATCAGCAAGCTGGACTAAAGACTAGAAGAAATCACCCAAGCTGATCAGATAAAAGAAAAAAGAATTTGAAAGAGTGAGAACAGTCTAAGGGCACTCTGGGACAATATCAAGTGTACTAACATTTGTATTATAGATGTCCCAGAAGGAGAGGAGAGAGACAGAAGGGCAGAGGCTCGATTTGAAGAAATAATAGCTGAAAACTTTCCTAACCTAAGGAAGTAAACAGACATACAAATACAGGAAGCACAGAGGACACCAAACAAGATAAGCCCAAAGAGGCCCACACCAAGACACATTATAATTAAAATGTCCAAAATTAAAGATAGAGAGAATCCTAAGAGCAGCAAGAGAAAGGCAACAAGTGGCATACTTAGGAAAGCCCATAAGGCTATCAGCGGACTTCTTAGCCAAAATCCTACAGGCTAGAAGAGAGTGGCACAACTTATTTAAAGTGCTGAAAGGAAAAAACCTACAGCCAAGAATACTCTTTCTGACAAGGTTATCATTCAGAATGGAAGGAGAGATAAAGAGTTTCCTAGACAAGCAAAAATTAAAGGAGTTTATCACCAAGAAATGAGTTCTACAAGAAATGCTGAGGGACTTATTTAAGTGGCAAAGAGAAGACCACAAATAGGCATAAGAAAATTATCAAAAAAACTACAACCAGGCAATAAAAACACTGGTAAAGGCAAAAATACAGTAAAGGTAGCAGATCAACCACCTATGAAGATAATATGAAGGTTAAAAGACAAAAGTACTAAAATTATCTATTTCAGTGATAAGAGGGTAATGGACAGACACACAAAAAACAAGAGATTAGGTATGATTTCAAAAACAGAAAAGGTGGGAGGAGAGGAGTAAAAGAGTACAGCTTTTAGAAAGAGTTCAAACTAAAGAGACTATCAACTCAATTTAGATTGCTATATATGCAGAACATTGTATTGAACCTCATGCTAATCTTAAACCAGAAACTTGTAATAAATAAACAAACAAGTAAGAGGAAAGAAATCAAACATATTACTAAGAAAAGCTATCAAGGGAAGAGCACAAGAAGAAAGGATCAGAGGAGAGTTACAAAAGCACCCATAAGAAAAAAGTGACAAAATGGCAATAAATATAAATTTATCAATAGCTACTTTAAATGTCAATGGACTAAATGCTCCAATCAAAAAGCACAGGGTGGATAACTAGAAAAAAATACCAGACCCATATATACACTGCATATAAGAGACACACTTCAGACCTAAAGACACTCACAAACTGAAAGTGAAAGGATGGAAAAAGATATTCCACACAAATGGCACAGAAAAGAAAGCAGGGGTAGCAATACTTATATCAGATAAAATAGACTTTAAAACAAAAACTGTAGCAAGAGGCAAAGAAGGGTCCTACATAATGATAAAGGGAACAATACAACAAGAGGATACAACACTTGTAAATATCTATGCTCCCAACATAGGAACACCTAAATATGTAAAACAATTATTAACAGACAAAAAAGGAGAAATAGATAGTAACACAATAATAGTATGGGATCTTAACACTCCATTTACACCAATAGATAGATCATCCAAAAGGAAGATCAATAAGGAAGGATTGACCTTAAACAACACATTAGACCAGATGGTCTTAGTAGATGTATATAGAACATTCCACTCAAAAACTGCAGAATACACATTCTTTTCAAATGCACAGGCAATTCTCCAGGATTGATCACATATTAGGTCACAAAACAAGTCTCAATAAATTTAAGAATATCAAAATACTATCAAGCATCTTTTCTCTGCCTGCTGAAGTATGAAACTAGAAATCAACTACAGGAAGAAAATTATAAAAGCCACAAAAATGTGGAGATTAAACAAAATGCTAATGAATAACGATGGGGTCAATGAAGAAATCAAAGGAGAAATAAAAAAAATACTTGGAGACAAATGAAAATGAAAATACAACATGCCAAAATCAATGGGATACCGCAAAAGCAGTTCTAAGAGGAAAGCTTATAGCAATTCAGCTCTACTTTGACAAACAAGAAAAATCCCAAGTAAACAATTGAACGGTGCACCTAAAAGGACTGGAAAAAGAACAAACAAAGCCAAAAATCAGCAGAAGGAGGGAAATAATAAAAATCAGAGCAGAAATACATGAAATAGAGACTAAAAAAGAAATTAAAAATTGATGAAACCAAGAGCTGCTTCTTTGAAAAGATAATCAAAATCAACAAACCTTTAGCTAGACTCACCAAGAAAAAAGAGAGAAGGCTCAAATAAATAAAATCAGAAATCAAAGAGGAGAAATTACAATGGACACCTAAGAAATATGGAAGATTATAAAAGAATACTATGAAAAGCTATATGCCAACAAACTGGATAATCTAGAAGAAATGGATAAATTCTTAGAATCATATGACCTTCCAAAACTGATTCAAGAAGAAGTAGGGAATTTGAATAGACCAATCACCAATAAGGAGATCAAAACAGTAATCAAAAACCTCCCAAAAAATAAAAGTCCAGGATCAGACAGCTTCCCTGGTGAATTCTACACAACATTCAAAGAAGACTTAATACCTATCCTTCTCAAACTATTCCAAAATTTGAAGAAGAGGAGAAGTTTCTTAAGTCATTCTACAAAGCCAACGTTATCCTGATACCAAAGCCACACAAGGACAACACAAAAAAAGAAAATTACAGACCAACATCACTGATGAACATCAATGCAAAAATCCTCAATAAAATACTAGCAAATCAAATACAGCAATACATTAAAAGATCATACACCATGATCAAGGGGGATTTATTCCAGGGATGTAGGGATGGTTCAACATCTGCAAATCTATCAACGTGAAACACCACATTAACAAAATGAAGAATAAAAATCACATGATCATCTCAATAGATGCTGAGAAAGCATTTGACAAGATAAAGCATCCATTTATGATAAAAGCTCTAAATAAAATGGGTATAGAAGGAAAATACCTCAACATAATAAAGGCCATATATGACAAACCCACAGCTAATATCATTCTCAAAGGAGAAAATCTGAAAGCTATCCCTCTAAGAACAGGAACCAGTCAAGGATGCCCACTGTCACCACTCTTATTTAACATATTATTGGAAGTCCTAGTCAGAACAATCAGGCAAGAAAAAGAAATAAAAGGGTTCCAAATTGGAAAAGAAGAAGTGAAACTGTCACTATTTGCATACAAGATGATTTAATATATAGAAAACCCTAAAGAATCCATTAAAAAATTTTAACAATAATAAATAAATACAGACAAATTGCAGGATATGAAATCAACATACAAAAATCATTTGCGGTTCTATACACTAACAACGAAGTAGCAGAAAGAGAAATTAACAATACAATCCCATTTCCAAGTGCAACAAAAACAATAAAATACCTAGGAATAAACTTAACCAAAGAGGTGAAAGATCTGTACACGGAAAACTATAAAACATTATTGAAAGAAATCGAAGAAGACACAAAAAAATGGAAAGCTGTTCTTGCTCTTGGATTGGAAGAATTAACATAGTTAAAATGTCCATACTTCCTAAAGCAATCTATAAATTCAATGCAATCCCTATCAAAGTTCCAATTTTTCACAGAAATAGAACAAAGAACCCTAAAATTTATGTGGAACAACAAAAGACCCCGAATAGCCAAAGGAATCCTGAGGAGAAAGAACAAAGCTGGAGGTATTATAGTCCCTGATTTCAAAATATACTACAAAGCTGTAGTGATCAAAACAGCATGGTACTACCACAAAAACAGACATACAGATCAATGGAACAGAGCCCAGGAATGAGCTCACACAAATATGGACAGCTAATATTCTACAAGGGAGCCAAGAGTACATGACTGAGAAAGGAGAGTCTCTTCAATAAATGGTGTTGGGAAAACTGGACAGGCACATGCAAAACGATGAAAACAAACCATTATCTTACACCATGCACAAAAATCAACTGAAGTGGATTAAAGGCTTGAACCACTCCTGAAACCATGAAACTTCTAGAAGAAAACGTAGGCAGTATGCTCTTTGACATCAGTCTTAGCAGCATTTTTTCAAATACCATGACGGACCAGGCAAGAGAAACAATAGAAAAAATAAACCTATGGGACTACATCAAAGTAAAAAGCTTCTGCACAGCAAAGGAATCAACAAAACTGAAAGACAGCCTGTCAACTCAGAGAAGATATTTGCAAACCATATATCAGATAAGGGATTAATATCCAAAATATATAAAGAATTCATACATCTCAACAACAAAAAACCAACAACCCAGTTAAAAAAAAAAATGGGCAAAAGATCTGTACAGAGATTTCCCCCAAAGAAAGTGCATAGATGGCCAACAGGCACATCAAAAGATGTTCAATATCACTAGCTATCAGGGAAATGCAAATCAAAACTACAATGAGATATCACCTCACTCTGGTCAGAATGGCTATAATTAACAAGACAGGAATCAATAAGTGTTGGAGAGGATGTGGAGAGAAGGCAACTAGCGTACACTGCTGGTGGGAGTGCAAACTGGTACAGCCACTATGGGAAACAGTATGGAGTTTCCTCAGAAAATCAAGAATACATTTACCATATGATCCAGCTATTTCACTGTTGGGTATTTATCCAAAGAACTTGCAAACAGAAATGCATAAAGACACATGCATCCTTATGTTCATCTCAGCATTATTCATAATAGCGAAGACTTGGAAGCCACCTAGGTGCCCATCAAGGGAAGAATGGATAAAGAAGATGTGGTATTTATACACGATGGTATACTACTCAGCCATAAGAAATGATGAAATCCAGCCATTTAAGACAACATAGATGGATCTTGAGGGTATTATGCTAAGGGAAATAAGTCAGAGAGAGAAAGTGAAATTCCATGTGATCTCACTCAGAAGTAGAAGATAAAAACAACAACAAACAAACACATAGCAACAGAGTTTAGATTAGCGCTTACCAGAGGGGAAGTGGGGAGGGAGGAGGGCAAAAAGGGTCATTAGCCACGTGTGTGTGGGGATGGACTATAATTAGTCTTTGGGTGGTGAACAGGATGTAATCTACACAGAATTTGAAATACATTATGATGTACATCTGAAAGCTATATAATGTTATAATCCAATGTTGCTGCAATAAAATAATAAATAAAACATCAAATCTCATGATTTTTTAAAATATTGTGAGACAGGAAGCATTTACTGATTTTCTGTTGCAAGACATACAGAGTTTTAACTGATTCTGAATATAATCTTGGTCCATCAGGGTCTTATATATAATGTAAGCTTTTATTGCACTATGACTGACCTTTGCTGGTTTATAGTTATTCTGATATCCGCAAGTTGAATTGAATATATTAATAGAGGTTGAAACTAATATATTAATCCATACCCTTTGGGTATAATCCTTCAGCCAAGTACTAGCCACCTTACTGAGTATGTCAACCCCATATTTGTCCACAAAGATATTTTGAGGACTTGGTCAAATGCTATAAAAAAAAAAATTCCAAGTACAACGTATACAGATGCTTGATTTACAAACAACATCAAAAACAGGAAATGGGGCTTGTCATGATTTTTTCTGAATGACCCCAACTTAGGTCTTGATGGGAACTGCTTTTTCTCCTCAGCACTCATAAAGCAGGTTGTATTTTTTTTTTATTAATGTTATGATAGATTACAACCTTGTGAGATTTCAGTTGTACATTTTTGTTAGTCATGTTGTGGGTACACCACTTCCCTCTTTGTGCCCTCCCCCCACCCCCCCTTTTCCCTGGTAACCACCCATCAGATCTCCTTGTCAATATACTAACTTCCACCTATGAGTGGAGTCATATAGAGTTCGTCTTTCTCTGACTGGCTTATTTTGCTTAACATAATACCCTCGAGGTCCATCCATGTTGCTGCGAATGGGCCAATTTTGTCTTTTTTTTTATGGCTGAGTAGTATTCCATTGTGTATATATACCATATCTTCTTTATCCAATCATCAGTTTCTGGGCATGTAGGTTGGTTCCACGTCTTGGCTATTGTAAATAATGCTGCGATGAACATAGGGGTGCAAGGGACTCTTGGGATTTCTAATTTCAGGTTCTTAGGATAGATACCCAGTAATGGGATGGCTGGGTCATAGGGTATTTCTATTTTTAACTTTTTGAGAAATCTCCATATTGTTTTCCATAGTGGCTGTACCAGTTTGCATTCCCACCAACAATGTATGAGGGTTCCTTTTTCTCCACAACCTCTCCAACATTTGTCGTTCTTGGTTTTGGATGTTTTTGCCAATCTAACGGGGGTAAGGTGATATCTTAGTGTAGTTTTGATTTGCATTTCCCTGATGATTAGCGATGATGAACATCTTTTCATGTGTCTATTGGCCATATTCATATCTTCTTTTGAGAAATGTCTGTTCATGTCCTCTGCCCATTTTTTGATCGGGTTGTTTGTTTTTTTGTTGTTAAGCCGTGTGAGTTCTTTGTATATTATGGAGATTAACCCTTTGTCAGATAAGTGTCTTGTAAATATTTTTTCCCAATCAGTGAGCTGTTTTTTTGTTTCAATCCTGTTTTCCCTTGCCTTAAAGAAGCTCTTTAGTCTGATGAAGTCCCATTTGTTTATTCTTTCTATTGTTTCCCTCAACTGAGGAGGTATAGTGTCCGAAAAGATTCTTTTGAAACTGATGTCAAAGAGTGTACTGCCTATATTCTCTTCTAGAAGACTTATTGTTTCAGGCCTAATCTTTAGGTCTTTGATCCATTTTGAGTTTATTTTGGTGTGTGGTGAAAAAGAATGGTCAATTTTCAATCTTTTGCATGTGGCTGTCCAGTTTTCCCAGCACCATTTGTTGAAGAGACTTTCTTTTCTCCATTGTAGGCCCTCTGCCCCTTTGTTGAAGATTAGCTGTCCATAGATGTGTGGTTATATCTCTGGGCTTTCAATTCTGTTCCATTGATCTGTGGACCTGTTTTTGTACCAGTACCATGCTGTTTTGATCACTGTAGCTTTGTAGTATGTTTTGAAATCGGGGATTTTGATTCCGCCGGCTTTGTTTGTCTTGCTCAGGATTGCTTTAGCAATTCGCAGTCTTTTGTAAGCAGCTTGTATTTTTGATCAAAAATATCTCAGATGTATAGTTTGTCGTGCCTTTCCTTTTTGGAAAACCAAATGTTGTCTCTCTCTCTTGTTGTCTAGCACTTCTGTTAATGTTAGGGATCTTATCTTGAAGCTGTCTTCATACCTTGGGATAAAAGTCCAGCCATTAATGAGCTATGCACTCAGGTAGGACCACAACTCACTCTCTTACAATCTTCCTAACTATCTAGGGACTCAGTTACCATACACTCAGTACCACAGATTTCAGTACCAAAAAACATGTTCTGGGGGCTGGCCCTGTGGCCAAGTGGTTAAGTTCCTGGGCTCCCCTCTGGCAGCCCATGGTTTCGCCAGTTTGGATCCTGACTTGGCACCACTCATCAAGCCATGCTGAGGTGGTATCCCACATAGCAGAACTAGAAGGACCTACCACTAAAATATACAACTATGTACTGGGGCGTTTTGGGGAGAAGAAGAAGGAAAAAAAAAGATTGGTGACAGATATTAGCTCAGGGCCAATCTTCAGAAAAAAAGAAAAACTGGAAGACCAAAGGAAACATGACTTTATTTTGAATATTACATGCATTGTTATGATAAGGAAGAGTCAGTGAAAGAGCTCTAGATATTCCGAAAAAAACCTTAGCCTTGTCACTACATGGAATGTGTAGCATTTTCCCCATCTTGAAGTCTCATCAGGCAATTGTTACTCTGACATGAGCTGAGATCCATATGTGTCCCACTCACTGATTAACTGTAGAGACACAGCTTTAACTGCAGGCTTTCCTGGAGCTTGAGTCATTTGTGTGTGTGTCTTAGAAACATGTGATCAGTTTTGGGCAGAGAAGAGGAGAATCCATCAACAGATATTGAATATGGTTTCCATAAATGGATCAAAAGCAAAATTGAGAAATCCTTGGCATTTTTTCCACATCACCTCTCCTTTATAAGTTTTAGCTCTTCTTTTTTCCCAAGGGCTGGATCATCTTGCCTCTTAATGGCTGCCCCAATTTCCCAAAGTGACATTTCCAAAACCTGTACTAAAACTTTGTGTTCCTGATTTTCTTTTTAAGATAGACTCTTAGAAATGAACTACTACAAAAAATTGTAAAAACGTTTTTAAAGACCTTAATATATATTGCCAAAATGGCTTTCCATTTATTTTTCTTAGAACTGAGACCTCCTGCAGCCACATAGCTTAACTCTCAGGAGGGAGAACTGAGGCCGGCTATATCAATATGATTTTACTTTTTCTTCCAGGGCACTGTTGCCAGTTAAGATAAGGATGTAAAAAAATAACTCACTGTTAGCTTCATAAATTTTCTGAAAACTAAGCTATATGAATAATTAATTTTTTCATCTGGATAAACAGATTCCTTGTGAAAAGAAGAGATTGCTCAGGGGGGTGAACAGGCCACATATCAAATTATTATTATTTAGAAGACTTGCTTAAAGATCCTTATCTTACTGTATTCACCAATCTTAAACTATTATGTGATAAACTTTGGCCATTCCTATCAGATCTTTACACTAAAGACCTGCCTTAAACCACTTGCACCCAGATTCCCAAACCCCTATAAATTTGTACCCATGATCTCTTCTGAGACATGACTGAGACTCTGTCAAGGTAGATTTTCCCTTAGTGCAGTAGGTTTAATAAAGTTAGCTTTGCTTCAGCCTCAGTTTATTCTAGTGGTCTTTTGGAAATTCAGCAGTCAAAACATCCAATAACTATGTATCAACCCTCTTATTTTCTGGCACCTTGCTATACACTGGACATTCAATGGTGACTAAACGTTACACAGTCCATGTAATTCTGGGAGAGAGAAACATATTAATCAAAAAATTACAAATATATAAGTTCCAATTGTGATTAGTGTTATAAGGGAAAATTGCAAGGTGTTACCAGAACAAATCACCAGACAATGAGACACTTTTAGGGACAATAAAGAGTCTACATTGAGTAAGTAATGTTTGATCTGAAATTTCAAGGATGAGTAAGTCTTAACTAGAAGAAGGTGGAGAGGAAGGGGAAGAGGAAGAGAAAGAATGGAAAGGAAAATGGAAGGAGGAGAGGAGCAAGGAAAATGGAGGAGGGGGCAGGGCCCCTGAGGAAGAGGGGAATGAAAAGGAAGAGGAGGAAGTGAGATGAGGGAAGAGAAGGGAAGTCTGAGAGCTTTCTAGGCATACGGAAAACCTGTGTGACAACAACTGGAAAGAAAATCTCCTTATCCTGGAATAGAGAGCAAAGGAGAAAGCAATGTGAGATAAGACCAGAGAGGTCAGGAGGGACAACATACAGCCATGTAGACCCCAAAAGTTGTACAGTTTAATTAACCTTCATCCATAAGCATATGAGAGTGTCTTGTTTTATCAAATTATTGCTGACATTAAGTAGTATCATATTTTCATCTTTACTGACTTGATAAATGAAAAATAGCTCATTACTCAATTTTTAATACTTTGTTTACTGGTGAACTGACAAAGAAAAGGTAACGTAACACTTTTATTTTCTCCATTGTAATTTCTCTCTTCACCTCCTCGACCTCAGTGTATCCTTTAAGATTCCTGTTTTCTTATTTATATGAACAAGATTTTATATACTGTGATATTAGCCCTTCAGCATAATTTTTACAAGTATTTCTCCTAGTTTGTTGTTGACCTTTAATCTTTGCATTGTTTTGTAGATATACAGAAGTTTATTTTTGTGCATTAAATCCACCAATATTTTCATTTGTAATTTTTCCTTTGCTTTTTTGCTTAGAGAGGCTTTCATAATCTAAAGACTTAAATGACCACCTGAAGGTTTGAAGACTTGTGATTTGGATTTATGCATTTAAATATTGAAATGTTTGGCATTTATTTTGGAGCACAACACCTGTTAAGGATCTAAATATAATTTTTCCTCTTAATACTTTTATAATTTTTGCAGAGCCATTTGTTGACTAATCTTACCCATCCCCTCTCTACACATTTTTGATACCTCTTTTATCATACTTCACTTTTTCAAATACTAGAGTCTGTTACAAAGCCACCTATTCTACTTTGTCTGTTCGTCCATCCCTGGGGCCACCCGATTCAATTATTGGAGCTTTACACTAAATTTTCATATCTGGTTGCAGCCTGTCCTAGCTCTCACCTGGTTATTCCTCCAGTAGCACTTTAGAATAACAGTATTTAGTTCTGAAGAAACAAATCCTTTTGAAGTGTTAGCTTGGAGTGTGCTAACAGGTTCACCACCTTAGATTGGAATGCCATTCCAGACACTTCATAGAGCACGTATATTGTTTAGCCTGCCAATTCAGACTTCCAGAGCTGTAACTAGAAATTCAAAAATCCGAAGACCTGCATTTGAGGTCAGATTTCACAACTTCCAGAATCTATTCAAGGATGTCTTTAATTTCTGCTTTCCCATGTATAAGACGGTGCTCCCTGTGCAGCCCATGAAGTTATGGCAAGGACAAGGTAATAGATGAAAACCTTTCATGGGCAAGAGGCCAAGATGGGTCCTAGAGTCTGGTGCAGGGCTAGGCCTTCCTGTTGGTGGCCGTGACTGGGCCACAGTCACACCAGGCTCTCCCATTTTATCTTCATTGCCCTCCACACCTTAGATGGCCTCTTCAGCCTAAAACCTCGCAATTTTCAGGATCAAGTTTTGTAATCAATACTGTAAAAACAAATACCTCAATGCTTAAAAGATACCACAATATAATCCTGCTATAAAGTGAAGAATATTAAAGACAAGCAAACTAATGGCCTTCCTCAATCCCAAAGAGCTTGGATTTGAGGATACTGAGTTTTTGTCAAGAGCAGAGGGAGAAAAAATGATGGTTCCCTGTGTGTTCATCCTCTGTGAAGAAAGGAAGAGAGATCAGTCTGCCATGTGGTCGAGCAAATAGCTAACAGAAAAAAAATTAAAGAGAAACAGGAGTGCACCCTTTAAAATTCAGCTAGCTCCCTCACTAGAGTGGGGGAGATGAATTTCAATGAGGAGGAAAATCCCCACACTTTCCTAGATGAGACTCTTTTCCTCCAGCCAGAGTGCTTTTTGCCTAGGTCCAGCCTTATAGGAAAGGAAATCCCACAGAGGCCTCCCTGAAGGCACAGCCACCCTCCCTTCCTCTTAGGCTGGGCTCCAGGTAGTCACACATCCCAGCAAACTCCAACAAGTTAATTTGTAATCTTAGGGGGAAAATGATGGTCACACAGCATCTGTCACTGAGCGCTCTCCTTGCCAGTTTAAACAGCTGATTAGTTAGCACCACTGGAATCGATCCGCATCAGTTCCACCTACATGCACCCAGCAGGAACCACTTTATTGTAAATAAATCATTCTGAAAACATCTCACAAAGGGGCCAGGCTTTGCTAACAAGCCATCAATTCCCTGTGCATGTTGGCAGCACGCAGCAAATGAGGAGTGGAACCAACATTTATTCAAAAATTATCTCTTCAGGTTCTTTTGAGCCTGGGCAGGGGTGGAGAAGCAGAGATGGATTGGGGCTTCCTAATGCATGCACAGGCACAAGGTTGCAGATTTGTCTCCTTGTAATGAGGGCTAAGGTTTGACCAGACCCTATCTTAAAAAAAAAAAATGGGCAAAAGATTTGAATAGACATTGCACAAAAGAAGATATATGAATGGACATAAGCATGTGAAAAAGTGTTCAACATCATTAGTCATCTTGGAAATGTAACTTAACACCTCAGTGAGATACCTACATCACCACCACAATGACTAAAATTAAAAAGACTGACAACACTCAATGTTGGTGAGAAGATAGAGCAAACTGAACTTTCAAACATTGGCAAGAGTGTAAAATGAGATAACTACTTTGGAAAAAACATTTGCAATTTCTTGTAAAACTAAACATACACTTACCCTATCACCAGCAATTCTACTCTTACGTATTTACCTGAAAATGAAAACCTACGTGTACACAAAGACTTGTACACGAATATTCACAGCAGCTTTATTCACAATAGCTAAAATCTGGAAACAGCCCAGGTGTTCAACAGCAGGTGATGGATAAACAAAGTGTGATCTATCCATCCACAGGGAATACTACTCAGCAATAAAAAAGAATGAATTGCTGATACATGCAGCAACATGGTTGAACCTCAAAGACATTATGCTGAGAGAGGAAATTTACACAAAAGAGTACTTACTCTATGATTCCATATATACGACACTCTAGAGCAGACAAAACTAATCTATGGTGGGCAAAATAATCATAATAGTGGTTGCCTCTGGGGAGGTGAGTTGAGGATTGACTGAGATATGGCATGAGGGAACTTTCTGAAGCAATGGCCATATTTTATATCTTGGTAGGGGTTTGTATTACACAGGTGTATACATATGTCAAACTCAGCGGAGGGTCCACTTAAGTTTTCTACATTATATTGCATGCAAACTCTACTTCAAAACTCAAAAGTAAGAAGAAGTATAAATAAATATTAAAATTAATTAATGATATGTGTGCTGAAGTATTTGGGGTAAAGTGTATCAAAGTCTGTAACTTACATTAAAATGCACTTTTAATATAAGTTGGATTAATACGTGGATAAAGGAATGGACAGGTGGATAGTTTTGGCATAAAGCAAATATAATAAAACCTAGGTTGTGGAGGGAGGGTCAGTGTAAAATCCTTTCAACTTTTCTGTATGTTGGAAATTTTTCATAACACAAAGTTGGGAGGAAAAAGAGAGTTGAGATGGAAGGTCTTTACCTGGTCAGCATTAACAGAACACAGGGGCTTTGTATGCTCAGAATCCCATGAGTTTCTAAATCAATTTTTACCTTTGTCTATTGACTAGAGAAAATGATTGAATTTTGACTATCTGGGAGACAAACCTGCCCACACGTGGAACACACTCCTTGGTGAAAAGGTATGTAGGAAATATTATAATTGATTTCCAAAAGCCTTCTATGAAATATATGCAATCTTTTTAAAGAGATGGGACAAAGGCAGCTTTTCTTAAGAGATTTTCCCCCTACCTTTGTAGTTTCTGTCTGAATCTCAGTGTGTGCCCAGGAAAGCCGAAGAAAACTGTGCTCCCATTCTGGGTAATGGAGAGCTCTACTGTTTGTGTTTGGTTAGAAGGCACGAAGGTAATAACCTGATTTTGCCAATTATGGTCCAGACAGCCTCATGCAGGAACCACTCAGCTCATTTGCTGACAGATGGTGGCATTGTCAGCGCTGCATGGTTGAGAGCAATTGTGTGATCATGACTTCCTTACAAACCTGGCATCAGGAGTCAAAACTGCAGCAGTAGTTTGAGCAGTGGGGAGGAGTAGAATTGGACTGCAAGGGAGAGCAGCTGAATGCCTGTGGCCCACCGACTTCAATGGGGGTTTGTGGAGGCACAGATGGGAGAATCAGCTTAGAGTCACTGGGGAGACAGTTATGGTAATGAGACATCACAAGGTAATGGTTACAGGATAACCTGCTTAGAAGGAACCTTGGATTGATTAGGACTTAGCAACTGAGGTGGAGCAGGATTTAAGTAGGCAGCAAGTGTGCTGAAACTACTGGTACTGGTATAAGAGTTAAGCACCCAGCTGCTAAATTTAGCTTTGCTGGGTTCAAGTCCCAGCTGGTCACTTACTAGCTCTGTGATCACAGGCAAATTGCTCCAACTCTCTAGACCTCTGTTTTACCATATCTGGAAAATGATTTAAATAATTGTGGCCCACATATGGTTGTTGTGAGGATTGTGAGCAAGGTGAAAAGCTGAGAATAACGCTGGGTGTGTGACGGCATCACACAAATATTCACTGTGACTTGAGGCAAATCGCTCTTCCTCTGGGCCTTGGGTGGGGGTCCTGAGCTACAGTAACACAGCGTTAGGCTGCAAATATTACTCTGTTGCTTCGCTACAATCTGCCCTCCATTCAGGGTGGAATTCTTGTTTTGGGCATAACCTGTTACAGGAAGTAGTATAAATGCAAGATACGAGCAAGGCTGTTCTAGGATGAGCAAGTACTTCTTGAGGATTCTTTCAGAGAATTAAGGCACAGGGTGCCTACCTTTCTAGTGGGTTATCTAACATTTCTAGGGCTTAGCTTCCTCTTCTTAGTAGGGATAATTATGCTAGCTTTTGCAGGGTTATTGTGATGCTGAAATCAATACATGTAAAGTGCCTGTCACCATACTTGGCACTTGGTAGTTGCTTAATAAATTATATATGTTATCATATATATGTATGTATATACACACATGTGTATATACATATGTGCATATATATACATATAGCTATAATAATAACCATATACATAGTTATAGTTATAGTAATAATTATAATTCTAAAAACTATAACCAGATGAATGAGGGTTTCAGGTGAATATTTATTAAGATATATGAGTACCCTTTTCTTTCAGCCCTAGGCAACTTAGAAAGCAAGGATCCAGCAAGTGATCCATCCAGCTGTGTTTGGTGAATTCTATTTAATTCTACCTTACTCTTTTTAAAAACTATATATGTTAGAGTAATAAAACTTGTGAGATATTTAATACCCCCTGTAGAACAAAGATTAAAAGGAAAAATTTTCTATGAAGTACTTATTAATAGTGATAGATTGGTAGTGGTATTAGTGATGTTGATGGTAACACAAAGCATGCAAAGTATTTTCCAGTTTAACAATTTATGTTCATTCAAATCCTTCTCCTCCTGAACACTTGAAAACCACCAAGCAAGATAACATGTATCTTAACTCTCCATATCTTGGATGAGCAAATTGAAAACTCAAGAAAATGCATTACTTCACTCATTATTTCATTAAACAAGTTTGATAATCTATCGTATGCTCAGCATAGTGCTCTATGTTTTGGGAACAAAGAGGACTAAGACATTATAACTGTGTACAGGGGTTTCAAATCTAGGTAAAGTAGTGTTTTTCAAGGTCCCACCAGATTGCCCGAAAAATGAAAGTTTCTGGTTCAACAAAAACATGTGCATTTTAACCTCCTTCTTATTCCCCTGGTGGAGATGTGCACTGCACCTGGGTATACTAAATGTTCTAGGAAGTCCTAGGAAAACCTCTCTATTTAATTCTGCACTTCAACAATTATTTGACCACAGAATCTTTTTGCCAGCAAGACATGTATTCGTATTATTTGAGAAATCCGTAGTAAGAGGGGATGACATGCAAACACATGCAATGGCCTGTAACAAAGTCTGGGACAGCTTGATGGCCTGAGCAGCCTGAGAACAGAGTGCACAGAGGGGTCAGATCTGCCTCTGCATTAGCCAAGGGGTCAAGAAGGGCTCCGCCATCTAAGCCAAGGTTACATAGCCAAATGACGGAGATACTGGGATCATCCCAGAGCACCTTGAACTAGACCACAGTGCTTCCAGCAAGAAAATATTTTCCACATTTACTCTTCCCAACCAAGAGAGATGCTCCAAGAAGTATGATATCTTTAAGGTTTTTGCTCTCTTTGGGAAGTTCAGCATTGGTTTTTCAACATGTAAACCACGGAGATTGAACTTGGTCTTTACAGCTGCCTGCTGGGGTTTCATGATTCTGTGCTTTAAACAGGCAGTCAGCATGGTTTTATTAAGGGCCATTGGCCCACAGGCCAGCACAATAGGACATTTCTGTGGCAGTCACAACCCCAGTCCAGCTAAAACGCAAAGCTCTTTACAAGGAGGTTTATCTAATTAATGGTGAAATGTATTGATTGAAGCTGGAGAGGATTATAGACTGCATCATAACAGTTACCATGAGAAAGAAGCTTCCAGGTTAGATTTGACTGTAATATAGAAATTGGAATTCAGAAAGCCATAGGATAATCACTTTGAAACTTTTGTTTATCAAGGACATAATCATACCAAATGGGCAACTCTAGGTTACTCTAGAACCCAGAGTTCTGTCCAACGGAAATACAAAGAAGAAGTGCACATATGAATGACCACCTTATAGCTCCACCTCTGTAGGCAGTGCTCCCATGCAACAACCCTCTTATATAGTCTTCACAGAGACTATAAGCTCAAACTGGTGTCTCTAACTCCATGCATCTGAATACATATTCTCAGGAGTTCATACATTTAGAAGGTGATGAAAAAAAGATGACAGAGTCCAGGAATATTTTAGAGATACATTTGCTCAGTTAAAGGATGAGGAGAAAGAGATAGAAATCATAAATGAGCTCCCAATTTCTGACTTGAGCAACTTTGTGATTTAGAGAACAATTTCATGCAGGTTTCACTAATAATGATGTTCACATTATCTTTAATCAAAATTGATGTACAGGACTGCCTGCTAGTAAAGTATCGATAAAGAAGGAGGTCTGGTTGTCCTGACCTAGCAAACAAAGTCTTGATGGTACTTGTAGTATTCTGAAAAGCTTACTTTGCAGGCAGACTTCCTCTGAATTAATATTATTAAAGTCAAAATACAGGAAAAATTCACTGTATAACTAGATCTTAGGCTAAATCTTTCTATAATTAATGACAACTTCTATGATTCAGTTTCAGCAAAAACAATATTATCTATCATAGTGAATTAACGTAAATTTGAATTTTATTGGTTTTATAGTTTGCTTGAACTTAATTTTCTATTCTTTTGCTTTATAGCTGATAGTTTCAAACTGCTCTATTTTATAGTTGAGTAACAGCTATATGCATAAAGATTTCATTCTTAGTTTTATATTTATAAAGCATTTTATTTAATACTTATATAACACCTATTAGATGACAGGCATCTGTTTTAAGTGCTTTTCAAATATTAACTCATTTAATTCTCATAATATTATAAATGTAGGTATTGTTATTACCCCCATTTTATAGTTGAAGAGACTGAGGCAAGGGAAAGTTTAGTGATTTGGCCAGCGTCACATAACCAGTAAATGCCAGATCTGAGATTCAAACCCAGGCAGTGTGGCTCCTGAATCTATGTTCTTAAATAATATTAAAAATTTAAGCTAACATTAGGAAGATCTGTGATTTTTTCTTCCTTTGGACATATTACTCAAATTTGAGAAACACTGTCATAGTCCATTTGATTTCTTGAGCAGAACTTAGCGAAGATTCAGTCTAACATTCTTCTTTTTATGTAGGAAGACACTAGGTCAGAGGGAAAGAGGCAAGTATTTTCTGGAATCATTCATTTGTTGCTTTGTAATATTATTCCCATTATTTCAAATATATCTGATCTCCCTATTCAGACTGTGAGGGGACAGAGTTAGTCTTTTCTATCCTCCAGGGACCCTAGGACGGCACTGCATACAGAGTAAAGACCTACAAAATTCACCATGGCTCAAATGGGCTCAGATGAGATTTAGACCAGTTAGGGATCTAGTTGGCTAAGGACAGCTGGTCACATCTCTCTCCTTCAAGTATCACAGAAGGTCCTTAATATGAGACAGCACTGACCTGCATGGCCTGCTGGGTTGACACTGTTGACGAAAATAATCCATAACCAATCTACAAATGAAAATTTGGGTGAGTTTATTCTGAGTTTAAATCTTAGGATTATAACCTGGGAGAGTCTTTCCACAAAGGAACAGAGCACTCCAAAGAAGTGGGGGTACACAGGGTGGTTATATACCCTCAAAGAGGGTGTTTCACATATGATTGAAATGCCCCTCCCACAATAGTCACAAGATTGCCCTGTCGGCACAGCACTTGATGGACACAGCAGGTAGTGGGTCTGCTATCTTGGTGGGCGTAGCAGGAGGCAAGTCTATTGTCTCGAGCTGGGCCATCACAGGTGAGCGCAGCAATCAGTTTCTAGCCTAAGGAAAGATACTTAATCCTTAAGGAGATGCCAATGTTGGGAGGGGGAGGGAGGTTGCACCTTTATCTCAAGGACCTTTGCTCTTGCCATAGGGAATCTCTAAAGCAGATATACAATGCATGCTCAATGGCCTCGGTCAGGCCCTTTTGGAAAGACAAGGTCAGGCCAAATTAGGTTTACACCAAATGGCTTCCTCATATACTCCTATTGCTTGCCATTTTTATTTGTCAACCCTAAATACCTACCCTTATAAAATGTCTATACATTTCCTCACCCTTCCTTGATGGCCTGGAGAGCACCTACTAAACCTCAGGACCCTGTATAGATACTGTCTCCTTCTGGAGATTTTCTGTGATCCAGTCAAGCAACTTGCTTACTTTTCCTCTGTGCCTTCACTGTACTCAGTATCTGCCTCTATTGCTTCACTTCTTACACTGGGGTGTAACCAACTTTAGTTCTGTCTCAATGATTGGATCCTTGAGGGGCAGGGACAATGCTCCAATTATTTTTGTTGCAATAGTGCCTAGTGTTATGTCCTGAATTGTATCCCCCCACAAATTCTCATATTGAAGTCCCAACCCCTAGTGCCTCAGAATGTAACCATATTTGGAGATAAGGTCATTAAAGAGGTGATTAAGTTGAAATGAGGCAGTTATAAGAAGAGCAAGAGACACCAGGGATGAGTGCACACAGAGGAAAAGTCACATGAGGACACAGCCAGAAGGCAGCCATCTACAAGAAAAGGAGAGAGGCCTCAGGAGAAACCAAACCTGCCACACCTTGGTCTTGGACTTCTGCCCTCCTGAACTGTGAAAAAATTAATGTCTGTTAGTTAAGCCACCCAGTCTACGATATTTTGTTTTGGCAACTCTAGTGTGGGGGACTGGAATTGGCCATCCCAAGACAGTCTCTTTCACATGAGGATTATTTTGGGCTGGTTACTTTTTAAAACTGCAGACATGAGAGTAACTCTGAAAAGTAGAATTTAACCCTTGGTAAAGAGACATTTACATTTGTAAAGGAAATCTCCATCTGTAAAGGTGTCTCCCTCTCTGTACCAGGAAGAAGGGAGGAAAACCTTATCTCTAGAAACTCTTATCAATGCAGAAGACAAGGACTGAAATCTGCATAATAATCTTACTCTTGTTTACTGTGCTTTTCTGGTAATCTCCCGTAACTGACTCTCCTCACCCCCAACATCCTCCTTTGTCTTTAGTTAAGGATGGTATTTAAGGTGAGAGGTTCCACCATTTTGGTGAGTTACTCAGTTTTTCTGGGAGTCTCTCCTATGTATACATGTTATAAATCTTTGCTTAATTTTCTCCTGTTATTCTGTCTCATGTGAATTTAATTTACTGTCTGGCCAGAGGGACCCAGAGCTGGTGGAGGAAATGTCTTCCTCCCCTACACTAGCAAACCAATACAACTAGTACAAAGAATTCACCTGTAGTTGGCGCTAAAGATATAGGTAGATAAATATTTGCATTTATAACTTTATTTACATTTATGCTTATATTTTAAAATAAAAATGACTTGTCCAAGGGCACAGAGCAAATTGGTGAGAAAGTATGATTAGAAAAACAGCTCTCTATTCATCTAGATCTCAACCCTATTTCAACCCGAATTAATGTGATTGTGTGATTCAATTTATATGATTTTCAGTTTATGTGAGGACCCTCCAAGAGGTACAACATGTTGGCTTTGACACCGTAAACCACATAAACAAATTCTTACATTTTGAAAGAAGGTGCCTGATTGACTTGACTATATTAGGATCAATTAAAGTAAAGAATAAGGCAACAAATGTAAAGTGTGTGTGTGTGCCCACATGCCCGAGCATGCACAAATGTGTGTGTTTGTGCATGTATACAATCACACACATGATTAAATTTGTCAGAATACTTATGGGCTTTTTTTGGAACCATGATCTCATTCATACTTTTAGAATTTTCCCAAATAAATGCCTGTGCTTTAAGCAGGAACTGCAGACAGGAGATGGGGAAGGATATGAATCCTATAAGAACAGGTAAGAGATGGAAAATCAGCAAAGGTACACATCCAGGTTCCTGTCTGAAGGCTAGGGCTAGAATAACTGAATGTCTGAGACTGGACTCATATGAAGCATCATGGAGAGAAAGGGGCAAAGAGAGAGATGGTGGGAGACATCAAAGCACATCAGGGATCTTCCCCACCAAGTGCCCCTGGCTAAGTTTTGTGCTGCCCTTTCTCGGACTGCAAATGCCTTCTAAGCTCTCCTCTGTGACTGCTGAGCCTCGAGAAGTATGTGTTGAATGGATGAATGAATCAAAGGAGCTGATTTACCTGGGAGCACACTTTTTCTTGCTCATAGAAAAAGAAGGTGAGTTCCCAAACTAGTGCACAGTAGAGAAAGCGATTCAATTACCAGCACTAACGGACAATAAACTCAGGCTAAAACACAGCAATTTTATGAGATTCTCAGCTGAGGCAACCTCACTTTTCTTTTCCTAGTTTCTCCTTTACTTTCCCTCCCGCTGACTATTTATAAGCACCACAGCACAGAATCCCGGCTTTTTTATTTTTTCCTGAATCTCCTCATCACTGTGTGGGCTCCAGGACGCCTAAGTTGGTTGATTAGTCATTTGTTTTTCTTTTTCCTTCCCATACAGTTGGATAACTCATATAGCCTACAGGCTGAGGAATTTGGCATGTGCAGACAGTGCACACACAATGAACGAGAATCTTTTTTGTTTAGAACTGGGATATAGATTCAGGCAGAGTTTTAAAACACTGAAAAGACCAGAATTTGTCCTGACTCCCTGGTGGTTGAGTAGATCAGAGGATAATTGTAACCTTGAGATTTCTGGGTCTCCGCAAACAGGGCAAAGGTATTCAGACCAGGGGATTAGCTAGTCTGTTAGTTAACACATGAAAATGCCGTCACAGTTTTCCCTGTAGGAGTTTGGAGTAGGCATAGGGAAGAGGGATTAGTTGGGAGGAAAAAGAATCCTGAGGAAAGAAGGATGCTGATTTTTGGAAGCCGAGAGGACAAAGTCAGACGCCCATTGGAATCTGTCTTTGGATGACTGAGGGTAGGATAGGATTTGATCTATATTTAGTTCCTCAAGCTCAGAGCTTCCCAGTCACCTTTGTTATGCCAGAGAGCCTCATGTTGGACCCCAGAACAAAGGCAAGAGAGGACTGCGGGAAAGAAGAATTACAGAAGAGGGATAAGGGCACACAAGGGGGGGTCACTGCAGTGGGGGAAAGGGAACACTCTCTTCCCCTCCTTTGTGAATATCCAGACAGGTCCATCAAGCCCGTGGCAGGCTGCAGTGATGAGAAAGATACATAATATGATAAAGCTTGGTAGCAGGCATGTGTGATTGAACAGACCAATGAAGAGATAACATTTGAAAGCTTTACTGCTTGGAAAGCTGTTAGCAAGCTGGTGTCCCCTTCATCATGTTTAATTTTACTTTTACTACCCTTCATTTGCTTTGACGGGTTGATGTTGCCATGGTGCAGTTGGAATTCTCATAAAAGTGCTGTTACCCTTTCAAGATGGCCATTTTTTTCTAGGGTTTATACCACATTTTATAGTTATGTCAGAAGGTTTACTTGGTTTATGAATTCTCCAAGCTCTAAGATTGCTCTCGAAAAACTCTGGATTGCCTTCGGTTTTTGCTGTTTAATTTGTGATCTTTTAACAATAGTCACATCTTTGGGTGCTGTCCCTACATAATTAGAAATGCGTCTTTTGATTCATGCAAGTAAACATCGGACACAGAGAGAAACCAAGCCCACTTTTCATTGGTTATAAGCTCCTGAATATATGTAACTGTCTCTATGCTTCTGAATATTGCAGTTGATGCATAACATGGTAATAAATAAAATAACTATGACCAACCACAAAATATAATGATTAATATGTAACCATATAACTTGATGACTCCTTTATTTCCTCTCTAACAATTCAAGTCTGGTAAACTGTGTAAAAGGAAAACACTCTTTATTTAATCCCTACTGAGAAGCCCAGGAGGTAGGTTATGAATAAGCCTTTGAGTAGGTCTTCAACTTCATCAATTTCTATAGCCTATTCTCTTATTCAAAGAGATTTAATTACTCACCAGATCTGTTCCAACAATTTTAAGAAAGCAGAGGAATTCAAGGCACTATGTACCACCCCATTTGAGAGGTAACCCAGACTGAGATAGCCAAAAGCAGTGTATAATTGCAAGACACTGTGCTAAGATCTGTCATATGATATAATTTCAATGAGTGGAAATGTGTTTTTATGCTAAGATTTGAGGTGAGACATCAGAAATATATTCCAAGTTTATTTTCCAGGTTTATCCTGGTCAATAAAATATGTAAGTCCATTCCTCCACCTTTAATCTGTTCCTCACTGCCTTGCAAGATCTGACAAGAGTGAGCTTCTCACTGTATTAGTTTCCAATAGTTGATCTAACCAATTACAACAAACTTGGTGGCTTAAACAATAGAAATTTATTAACTTAGCGTTCTGAAGGCATAGTCCCAAATGGGTCTGACAGGGCTAAAATCAGAGTCAGCAGGACAGTGTTTCTCTGAGAGTTTAAGGGAGAATCTGTTTCTTCACCTTTCCCAGCTTCTGTGGACTGCCTGTAATTCCTTGGCTTGTAACCCCTTTCCTTCATCTTCAAAGCCAACAGTGTCCCATGTCTCCAGCCATTCTTTCATAGTCACAACTCCCTTTGACTCTCTTCTTCTTTCTACTTTCACTTTTAAGGACCCTTAAAAGTGGTCCTTAATCCACTAGGCCCACCCAAATAATCCAGGAAAATCTCCCTATTTTAAGGTCAGCTAATTAGCAACTTCAATCCCGCCTGCAACCTTAATTCTCTTTGCCGTATAAAATAACATATTTACAGGTTCGTTGGAATAAAGATGTAGACATCTTTGAGGGGTCTTCATTCTGCCTATCACAGTATCTATTGGGGGAAGCAAGTGTGTCAGAGGACCTCTTGGAGCAGTATATAGAAGACTCTCACTTAAATGAGAGTTGGACTAAATGACCAGAGGTCAATTTGCCAGCATAGAGATTATATGACACTTTAACATTGTACCAGGAACTGAATCTTTATAACTTTAGCTTCCCTACTGGTATAATGAGTGTGGTAACATTTTACTACCAACAAGCAAGAGTTTTAAAAGCCACAGAGAATTTAATTATATATACATAAAGTGCTTATTTAACCTTTCTCTGGCGATTTTACATTTTAATAGCTTTGAATTTTGCTATTAAAAATAACACTGCAATAAGCATCCCTATGTAGCTGTGATTATTTTCCTATGATAATTTCTAATACTGGATCCAATGGTGTGAACATCTCTAAGGATCTTGATACTTTCCCCAAAAAAGGCAGCATAGGTGCAAGTGTATATCCTGGTGGGAGCACAAGACAGGACAAAACAAGCTACTCACGCTCAGTCCTTCTCGGTTCCTGAGGCCTGTCGTGAAATGTTTAATGATGGACATTTTTATACACTATGGCCACTAAGTACAAAGGAATCACTTTTTATCTATCATGCTCAACAAAAAAAACTTCAGAAAGAAAAAAATTTATTGTAGTTATTATGTGGAAAAATGGTCTAGAATGTCAAAGTTCAGTGTGGCTTACAAAGTCCTCCATGATATTCATCATGTGATAATTTTTATGAGACACAGCTCTCCTTTACAAATTCACTTTGGAATCTAACCTCTGTGTGAGATATGGTTCACTTATACAAATGTACATTTGTGCCAACAATGTGCATTCAATCCAGTTACTTAACCACTATTTATTGAGGGTCAACTATGTGCCATGCCTTGTCCTAGGCACTTGTGATGCATCAGCAAACCAAAGATTCCTGCCCTCATGGAGTTTACATTCTAATGGAATAGATGTGGCTACCGTTAAGTACTACTGATTGATGATGGCATTCTTAGAACAAAGCTAATTTGACTAACCTTGTTATTTTCTGTGGCCTAACTTGACCCATAAATAAGGCTGGAGAACCTAGGTAGATAACATATTCCTAAATTGTCTCCCACAAAGTCCATTGTCCCAGCCACCCTTTTGACTGAAAGTAGTGATGTCAATTGTTTTAATCTATTCAACATCACATCTTTTAGGGAAATACTCCTCCCTCATCATATGTGGCTCTGGTGAGATTGGCAATCATAAGACTCTTCCCCTTGACCACAGAGGTAAGATGATAATCCATGTGAAGATAAGCAGAATCTCTCTCCTATGGATTTAAATATTGGCCTAATCAGAGAGGACATACTGGGATGTAAGATATTTGGTGCCATACTGCAATATGGAGGGGCCCCAGAGAGATGGACCCATTGCTGCAAGCGCTGGGGGTGCTTTGCTTTCTTTCCTTCTCTGTGGCCCAGTTATTTTACTGCTCCTTTTGTTTGTGAGCCCCTATTATTCTTCCAATAAACTCCCTCCTCCCTCAAACCATTGTTTTGAGCTTGAGCTGGGCAGAGTCATTTCCTGTTGCTTAAAACAGAGAACGCTACAGATAGACATCAGATACAATCAGCTGGCTATATCTGCCATAAGAAATTCAGCAAGGTTTTGATTGCAGTTCTTTCAACGGACCCAAAATAAAACCATAAAATGACAAAGCTGTAGGGAGTTTAGTCACCATCTAATGCAAACTTCTTGCTTTTCAGGTAAGGAAATTAAGGCCCAAAGTGGGGAAAGGATTTATTGGTGCATTCAGAACAGTTTTATATGCTTAGGTCACACTAGTATTAACAGCAACCAAACTAAAAGAGTTACTGTTGTGGATTCTAAGAGAAACAATACAACAGTGTAATTTTAACTACTATATACAAAAAGATTCTGTTTGTAAGTAGTAGCTATGAAGATTACACATGTGCAGGTAGGAGTGGAAATGAGGGGGCACCTATAACTGATGATTATATTCTTCCTAGAACAATAATTTTGCTGTAAATATTGGGAAAGAAGCTAATTGATTAGACCCAGCCTCTAATTATCATATGAGGATTGGTCAAGTCTTGGATCCCCATTTGTCCTTGTGGTCAGTGACTTTTAAGATGACTCCCAATGATTGTCAGGTCCTGGTATTCACACCCTTGTGGAATCTTCTTATCTTGAGCATCAAATGAGTGACTTAGCAACTTAGTTCTAATTAATAAGATATGTTAAGGTGATGTGATGTCAATTCTATGATTAATTTAGCAAAGATTGTGACTTTCTCTTGCTAGCAGACTCTCTGGCTGGCTAGCCGGGATAAAACAAGCTCCAATATTGGAGAGGCCATGTGGCAAAGAACTGAGGGTGGCCTCCAGTCAATAGCCAGCAAGGAACTGAGGGCTTCAGTTCAACAGTCCTCAAGGCATTGAAGACTGACAGCAACCACTGAATGAATTAGAAAGCAGATGCCCCTTCAGTTAAATCTTGATTGCAGTCTAATGAGATACCCTCAGCTCAATGACCCAGCTAAGCTAGGCCCAAATTTCTGGCCCAAAAAACAGTGAGATAATAATTCTTTTTTTTTTTATTTCCAGCCACGTACATAGCAATAGGTTACAAATACAGCCCTTGATGGAGTAGAGGTGTTTTTTTTGCCTTCTTGGGAGATTAAGGCTTTCTTCTCGTGGTTACATCAGAAAGTAAGTTGGGCTCTAAGTTTTGAACACTCTCTGGCTAATGGTCCCTGTACAAAGTGGCAGGAAGTGCATTATGTCCTTCAGGGCCAACCAGTTCTAGAGCACCTAAAGGTTGTGCAGTGGGGAATTGGGATTTGCAGCCTTTCTACTACCCCATACAGAGTTTACTACAACTTAGAAGAAACTTCTGCAAGAAAGAAAAGTAAGAATCAAGTGGCAAGAGCAGGAGAGAGAGTTTTTTGAGATATTGTTGGTCTGACTGGTGTCCTTAATTGCACATTTTTAGTTAGTTTTAGCCAACTGGCAGTTAAACACCATTTTAATTATGTTAGCACTGGAAAAAGAAGAGTATTTAGGTTGAGTTTCTTGTTCCAACTTCCTTTCTTAATTGCCTTTTCATTCAAGCCAAAGACTTATGGTGGCAGCCACAGCCCAGTTGAAAAACAATTTATTGTATCAGTGAGTGAACCT
Source organism: Equus caballus (assembly GCF_041296265.1). Classification (NCBI taxonomy): domain Eukaryota; kingdom Metazoa; phylum Chordata; class Mammalia; order Perissodactyla; family Equidae; genus Equus; species Equus caballus. Next base: position 65,024,005 of record NC_091684.1, read on the forward strand.
CATAACAGAGCACCTTAATAAGACCAAGTTCTGTACTTCCTGACTCCCCAAGATGGATTATGTTCATAGTCCATTATTTGAACAAGGGGATCTGACTTATGGCAAATCTATCTCAAGCAGCATTGTAGAACTGTATTTTATCTTTAAGAAATGTATTTTATAAAAGTAAGATGTTTACTTCTGTTGCAGGAAGGAATTTAAGCAGAAAAATTTCTCTCTAATGTTTGTTGAATCTTACAAGAATGATGAGGGCGAACAAGGTAATACATCAACCAACTAACTTGAAAACCTCAGTTGTATTTTTATTTCAGGAACAAAGGCTGAACTAAGGGTGCCCTATAGTATTGCATGAAATACCTTTTTTCTTTTTCCAAATCACGCATATCACCCAGGAATTCACAAGGGTAGCATCTCTGTTCTCTATTACTTAAATTTGCACAAGTATGTGACCAATTCTTCTTTCCTTTCCTTCCTCTTAAGGGCTTGTGAAAGAAGCTGAAATTCATAGCCTGTGAGGGTGGCAATCTTTGCTATATAGACCGTAAGAACTAGACGGTACCTCCGAGATTATCTGGTCCAACCCACTCATTTTACAAGTGAGATAACCAAGGCCGTGTAGTGAGAGAGCCTATCTGTGACTGACGCTTTTAATGACACCTGGAGCCCTGAACCAAAGGATACCAGGGTGAGGTTTCACAGAGAGCAAGGAAATCATGCACACAGGTAAGGAAGTTTAATTTAATTTCATTTTATTTTCTTCTTATTTGAAGGAAGTTAGAGCAAGAATAGAGGGCCAAAGGTGCACAGACTGTGGTGGCAGAGCCCTGGATTCTCAGCGTGGCTCACCAACTCCCTAACTCTGTGGCCTTGGAAAAGCCACTTAATATGTCAATTTATGCATTGCTAAACATGGAGAAAAACAACAGGACCAGCCACTTGGGTTGTGGTAAGGATGACATGAGCAATTGCATGTAAAGCTCTTAGCGCAGGGCCTGACTCTTAGCAAGAGCTCATGAATGTTTGTAGTCATTGTTATTGGCTCCTATAACATTATACCATCCTTACTCTGCTGATCCTTGCCAATAGCAAATCGTTACACCTCTCGGGCCTCAGTTTGAGCATATGTAAATTGAAGGAATTTTAGCACTAAGACTCTTTTGATTTTGGGTCCTACTATCCTACTGATCTCAATTTAGAAGCTGTCTCCTCTGCCTTGAATGTCGTCTTCCATCAGCTCCCACCCTGGCTGTCTCTCCACCACTAGACAAGAAGAGCCTTGAGGGTAAAGCTCACGGTTGATCCTTCCATGTTTTTCCCTAGAGCCTAACACAGAGTCTTCAGCTAATAGGTCCTCATATTAAATCACCCCTTTGCTATTGAATTTTTATTGCTTCTAGAGATGAGGCAAGCTTGTTGGGTTCCTACAGAAGTAGATGAGAAGCTCCTGAATTATATAATAGCTGAAGATATACCCTAAACGTCTCTGGAGAGCTCATGATCAGTGCCAATAGTTCAGGGAACAGTTGGCTAGCCATGCATAGGAGTCTGTGGGAAAGCTAGGAGGAGGAATATGAAACAAGAATTGGACTGAGACATCAACTAAGAGTTGGAGTTGAATAGAAAGATCAGTTTTAATGGAGGGGGAAGCAAAGTGATAGTGGGAGGTTAGGCTAGAGGAGAGGATAGACAAATATTTATTAGTTATTTTTAGTCAGTTAACCTGAGACAAAAGAAGAAATGGTGCCTCAGTTGATTTTTAAAAAGTGCTTGAGTTGTAGTTTTAAGCATGAAGCTCTGTAGTTCCCAGCACAGTGTGCTCTAGGGAGCGGCCCTGGAGTTATTTTTTGTCCTTCTTTTTGGCCTTCTGCAGAGCTTCTATGACAAGCAAAGGCTTGGGAGAAAACAAAGTGCGGTGCTTGGCTCACTCAAATGGACGGTCCCCTGTTGTCAGGGCTTACGTTTTAAATCATTCTGGCCACTCAGTGTGGAACCCAGCAAAGAATCTTTGTCAGGGAAAGGTCAGATGCAGTTATTAACACAGAGTGACAACTATACTTCAGAAAACAATTGCCCTCTCCGGTCCCTGCAACCTTCACAGAAGTCTTCGCTGACAGCCTCTTCATTCCTCTACAGCGTCAGCCAAGATATTGCACAGCACCTGTCATCCATCTTGGTTCTCTCAGAAGTGTGGGCTGATCGAGTGCAGTGTAACTAGGGAGAATAAAGGCTAGAAAGAACATTTTAATCTCTGGCCAAGTCAATTCAATGCCACTGCAGTGAACATTTAACTTTTTTTTTTTTGGCTAGCAGGATTGAGGCAACTCTGCATCACAACCATGGAGTTTTAGAGCTGGGAAGAGTTCTAACCACCTCCCAGGAACCCTAAAGAATCCCAGGATTCTTTGACCCTGTGGCCAATATTGTGCTCTATATGGGGTCTATTATCCATCATTCTATCTGCTTGAGGTCTTGAACACTAGAGGAAGCTGTTGGCTTCTAGTGACCTCAGGCCAAGTCAACCAACATGCTGCTGTGACTTCTCAATGCTTTGCATCCTGGCACTGCTTGACGTTCTCCATCATTATGAAGTTTAATCACACCTATACTAAATGGATAATTTAATGCATTTCTCTAGACTTTCAGGATCAGGTCAAAATGAGCAAAGCCAAGAGGATATTTTGTTTAATAGATGATGGGGAAGTGACAGGGTTAACCCTTTCTGAACAATCCAGGTGTAGGAGAAAGGCAGTAATGCACAATCTTGCAGCCTTTCATGATGATAAAAGTTATGCAACTTGACCTAGCTAAGAAGAAATTTCAAAAGCAGAGTGGCAAACTGTGTTGACAACCTGCCTTCTACATGTGTGTTCGTGTGTGTACGTGTATGCACATGTGCATATGAGCATGCTTATATTTCCAAAGCCCATCATAGCTATGCATGTGGAGGGATGAAGAAGACTGAAAGCAATGTAAGGAGGAATGACATGTGGGCTGTTGGCAGCCGATGTTATTTCACTTAAGTACCCAAAACAAGTAATCACCATGAATTGCCAATTGCTGGTCTAAATGCTGGTATGAGTCAAGCTACTGGCCTCATGTCGGGGCAGGACCACTGTATCTCTCTGTTTTCTCAGTATGCAACTACCTTAGATGCCTGAACCAGGCCAGCCCTATCCTAGGCAGATTTTACTAGAGGGCTCTTTCCCCAGAATGGGTTGTGCCTGTGGAGGAAAGGCAATCTGCTCTGGAGAATGTGTTGAGACTGAGAGAAGCTGTGACATGTGACAAAATGATGGGCTCCCCAGGGAAATCTCCACAGGCTTGGCACTGGCTCTGTGATTAGTCTTGTCCTCATTGGGGCATGCATGTTGCCTTTTTCCAGCCTCTTGGAAGGAATAATATATGATCTGGATATTACTCTGCTATTGACATGCTGGCATCTATGCTTTAAGAATTTTTAAAGAAAGAAGTAGGAGTTTACAGTGCTGAGTACTTAATAATCCTGGAAGACAGCTGAGGGTGGTTGTATGAATGCATATTACATTTTTCCCAGTCTTCCTTAGGCCATGAAATATACCCTGAGCTCCACGTATAGGGATTGGCACCCTATCTACATTCAGAAAATGATTGTTGATGAGGTGGATTTTCAATAGGTGGGGTTAGAGATTTCAAATCAAAATCCCCCACCTCCTTTTTCCTCCTAACGTTTGGAACTTTTTTATTGCTCTAGTGTTATGTACACGGCTGATCTGTTTCATAGTGTTTCGGTGTCAGGGACTGTAATTGAGCTGTTTTTTCCAGATCTGTACAATAACAAGTCTTGCCAAAAATGGGTTCACCTCTGTTCTATCCATTTGAGTGTAGGCAGACACCATGGGCAGAGCTCATAGTTTTTAAGCCACTTTTTGAAGATGTCATCAATCATTACCTCTAATAATGTTCTCATTCTCTAAATGAGTCTCCACCACTTCAGGTCAATGACATGAGTTTGTTTTCATTTCCATTGTGAAGGAGTGCTGAATGAAAAAAAAACAACCGAGTTGAGGTAGAATAGAAAAGTTTGCAGCTAGATTAAAGAAAGATTTTCTTGTTTACAGTAACGTTTTGGTATTGTGATAGGGTCATTTTTAATTTGACTTTTTTAAAAAACAAACTTGTTCATGTTTATGAAGTTTAGAGTCTTACTTCTTACACACTAATGATTATTTGTTTGCTTTTGTTAGGCATAAATCCTGAGACCCCAAAAAAAAATCTTACAAGGAGATCCATATAGGATAGAAGATACAGAGCAAACCAGCAGAATGATCCATTGGTCTCTACGCTTTACATATGGCATAGCTGTCTTTGTGGGGCTCGGTCTGAAGTGTTATAAGTTAATGTTTCAAAGGAAGGTCCTCAGATCCCTAAAGGGAACCCATTCACGGGCAGCCACACGGGTGGGAAAGGAATGGGATGCTCAAAGGAGATGCCCATGTGTATATGACTCGGCTTCCTAGAAGAAAGAGACAGGACAAGCTTAGCTGATGATTTACCTCAGGGCTGGGACCCTGAACAGGAGAGGAGAAGATGAGAGGATGGAAAAATATTGTGTGCACACAACTGTTGCGGGCCGAATTGTGTCAGTTCTAAATTCATATGTTGAAGTCCTAATCCCCTACCTCAGAGTGTGACTACATTTAGAATTAGGGCCTTTAAGGAGGTAATTAAGGTTAAATACTGTGATTAGGGTGGGCTCTAATCCAATATTATCCAATATAATCCAATCCCTCGTTCCCTCATAAGAAGAGATTAGAGCACGGGCATTCTCAGAGGAAAGACTATTTGAAAATATAGGGAAACGATGGCCATCTACAAGCCAAGGAGAGAGGCCTACGAAGAAAAAATTCTGCCAACAGCTTGATCTCTGACTTTTAGATTCCAGAACTATGTGAAAATAAATTTTTGTTGTTTAAGCTAGTAGCTTAAACAATAGTCTGTGGTGTTTGCATTGGCAACCTTAGCATATTTATACACACGCATATGCATACACACAGAGTCACTTTTTTAAAATTTTAAAGAAAAGTGGATGAGTATAAAGTTTTGCAATTCACTTTCGTTTTTCATATTTTTTGTTATTATGAAAATTTCAAACATTCAGAAAAGTAGAAAGAATAATATAATGAACAATTATGTACCTACTATCAAGATTTAGCCAATCTTAACATTTTTCTATTTTTGCTTTGAATCATTTTGAAGGGAATAAAACATTACAGGTACAATTGAAATCCCTTTGGTACTCCACCCAAATCTTAGCCTTTCATTACCAACCTGGAGATTACACTATCAGGAAGGGTTGTTTTTTGTTTCTTTAATACTTTTTGGTGAGGAAGATTGGCCCTGAGCTAACATCTGTTGCCAGTCTTCCTCAAAGCCCCAGTACACAGTTGTATATCCCAGTTGCAAGTTATTCTAGTTCCTCTTTGTGAGATGGCGCCACAGCATGGCCTGATGAGCCATGTGTAGGTCCGCATCCAGTATCCGAACCTGCGAACCCCTGGCCACCGAAGTGGAGCATATGAACTTAACCACTTGGCCACGGGGCCCGCCCCTATCAGGAAGTTTTGTATGTCTGTCTCATGTATATTTTTGAAATTTTAATGCATATATATGTATCCATAAAATTCATGCTACTGTTTTATGTGTTTTAAATTTTTATATTAACGGCGTCCCACTATATGGATAATTCTGTAACCTGTCTTTTAACTAGGCACCCACTTTTACAGTTTACTCATATTGACACATCTGGCTGTAGTTGGTTCATTCCATCTGCTGTATAATGTTCCGTTGCAGGAATATGCCAACTTTATTCCTATTTACCTATTAATGGACTTTTAGGAAATTTTTAATTTGTTCTTATTAAAAACAATGCTTCAACGATTATTCTTGACCATGTCACCTTGTGTATATATGTGAGTTTATCTGGTGAGTATACTTATAAGTGAAATTTCCAAGATACTTTTCAAAATCATTAAACTAATCTGGCTCCCACAAGCTGTATACAAGAATTATTTTTCTTTTACTTCTTGCCAACACTTCATTTTTTCAGACTTCTAAGTGTGATGATTGTGAAATATCTCACTTTTAAAATTTACATTTTCCTCATTATTCATAAGATTCCTTCCTTTTCATAGGTACTGGTCACCCTGTTTCCTCCTCTGTAAGTTGCCTATTGTCACCTTGATAGGGTTGAGCAGCTTTTTCTTATTCATGTGTAGGGGTCCTTTGTCTATTCTGAATTCTAAAATTTTGTCGATTATATATGTTGCAAGTATCTTCTTCCTGTTTGTGGCTTGTCTTTTCACTTTTTTTTTGAAGACTTTGGTTAAACACAAGAATTTAATGTGGTTAAATGTATCAGTCTTGTTCTTTATGATCTGTGCTTTGTGTGTCTTATTGGGATATCCTTCCACAATCATGTAAAGATATTCTTCTATTCTTTCATCTAAAATTTTAAAGTTTTGGTTTTCACACTTTTAATTTTCTGAAAAAAAATCTAACGTGCGAGGCGAGGACCTGATTTTATTTGCTTCCACGTGGCTAAACCGTTACCTCAACTTCCTTTACTTAGTGAGTCCTTTCCCCACTCATCTGTATTGGCACACCTGTCAGACAAGAGATTCCTACATTTATTTATGGCTCTAATGCTGGCTGCTCTGACCTACCAGTTAATTTTTCTATCCATGCACAAATACGACAGTGTCTTAACAAGTATCACTTTAATAAGACATTACTCAATAGGCAAGTTCCCCTCATTTTATTTTCAAAATTGGCCTTATTTTTGTTATATTTTTTACCTTTTCATATGAATTTTAGAAGCACCTTGCTAAGTTCCACAAAATGTCACTGCTGCCATTTTGCATTCTTTCAGATGGGTTATAGGTGGAGGGAGGAAGGGAGACCATACACAGGTGCTGTAAGTTCCTGATTTGTTTACACAAAAATAGAAACTCGACAGAAGTTAGACAGATGTCAGCATACATCAATGTGACTACCGCTAACCCAACGGCTCCGAGAAAGTGTGCAATTGTGGGTGCTGCCAAATCCAAAAACTGCTAAATCCTTGTTGCACTACTATTCCTTTATACTTGAAGATGTATGCGCCATGAAAACTCAATGCTTCCATCCAAGCAGTATTTGTTGACACTGGTCTGTCTTGGCACTTGAAAGCAAGTTCACAGCAAGCAATCTTGATCATTTTATTTGCCATCTGCTTTCTAGCATCCATAGAAGCTGTTTTCCCTCACATGTTTTGATTGAAATTGCCTGCAATTTATGCATAAATTTAGACAGAATGAAAAATTTGGGAATATTGAAACTTCTCAGAAATAAACACAGTATATCTCTCCTTTTATCTATGCATTTTTCATGTCTATCAATAAAATGTATTTCTTTTATCCTTGATGTTCTAAAAGATTTGTTGCTGTTGGGAATTATGTTTTTTAAATTATATTTTTCAATTGGCTATTATCAGCACATAGAAATATTACTAATTTTTTCATTTTGATCTTTTATTCAACAATCTTATTATTCCTAATACTTTCTACTAGACTCTCTTGGAGTTTTTACTGTAAATGATATTCTCGTGACAGAATTTGCCCCTTTCTTTCCAATACTTATACTTTTTGTTTCTTTTCCTTCTCCTATGTTGGTTAGGAACTCCAATAAAATGTTAAATAGAAGCAGTGATAGCAGGAATCCTAAATTTGTATCAACTTTAAAGGTTTCTAAAGTTGTGCCACTAAGTAAGCTGTTTTCAGTAGGTTTATGAGAAATAATATTTTATCAGATTAAGGAAGGATTCCTTCATTTTGCGTTTTGATAGGATCTTTCCCTTTTTTAAAAGTGACAATAAGCATTGAATTTTATTAAATTCCTTTTCTGTTTATCAAAATGACCAGATTTCCTTCTCTTTACTCTTTTAATCTCATGATTTACAGGAGAGATTTCCTGATATGGAGCAATCCTTCCTTTGTCTAATACACATACAGATATAGATTTCTTAATATACGTATTGATTTTATTTAATAAGTATATCATCATATATTATATATTTAATACCCAAATATAATATTTATATACTTAATATATTTGATGGTAATTTGATAGAATACGCAGAGTTTTCTTCATAATAAACTATGCTTGCATGGTTTTCATAAGTAAATAAGAAGTTAAACCATATACATTCATATACATCCATACAACCATATAGATCTGCCAATTTTCTATATAAATATATAGTCATACTACTGTATTTAATATAAATATTTGATATTATATATTTAATACAATGCTCACATACAATTAATAACATTATATATAGAATTCTTGCATCTATGTTTATAGGTAAAACCAGTCTATCACTTTATTTTCTTGACCTATCCATGTCTGATTATACTATCCAAGTTATACTAACCTAAACCAATGAGCGGGACATTTTTCCCGCTTTTATCATCTAAAACAATTTATAAAATACACGTTTTTTGAAGGATAGCAAATTTCCTATAAAACTATTTTGTTGTTGCTGTTGTTTGGGGAAGAAAGGATTTTAAAAATTGATTTGATTTTTGATGGTTATTGATTTATCCAGGTCTTCAAGTTTTTTAAAGACAACTGTAGCAATCTGTAATGTCCTAGTCTGTTGTCCATTTTATCTACATTTGTCAAATTTATTGTCGTAATTATTCATCATGCTTTTAAATGATTTTTTATTTCCAGAGTATCTAGATTCAGCCTTCTTTTTCTTTATCTTCTTTATATTGTTTGTTTTGTCTCCCTGATCTATATAACCTAGGATTTGTCTATGTTATCAATCTGTTTTTAAAAAAAGTTTTTCAGTTTATTGTGATTACTGGTACTTCTTTGTTCTTTATTTTATTTTCTGCTTTTAACTTTATTTTGTTCTTCATTTCATTCACTTTGATGTACACTCATAATTTGTTTTGTTTTGTTTTGTCCTTTCTTACATAGTTGCAAGTTTACCTCTTTTATTTTCAGTATCTTTTTCTTTCAGTTTGTCTTTATATATGGACATAAATTTACCTCTGAGTAATATTTCATCTGCATCTCACAAACTTTTACATACAATATTCCTATTGTGATTCTAAATGTGTCATAAACTTCTTTGTGGTTTCTTCTCTAATTTGAGTGTTAAAGACAGGAATGTTCATTTCAAACTTATGTTTGTTCTTTATTGTCTTTTATTTTTTGTTTCTAACTTTATTTTATTGTGATTATAAAAGGTGGTTTGCATAGTAGAGATCATTGTAAATGTGTCGAGTTTTTCTGTGTGTAACTGTTCTATTGGATCAAACTGTGAGTTTGAGAGGAGATGGGGAGGTGAACATGTCAACCGATAGTTAAAGCGTGATGATTCACTTCTATATTCAGGGGATAGTTCGAAAAATAATTCTTAAAATGTTAAAAACAAATATACATAATAATAATTTTTTAATAATCTATAATTTTCAGTGAGGCAAGAAGGATGAACAGAAGGCAGGGAACAATGTAAACAAAATTCAAGAAAAAGAGATGGAAAAAAGAAAGACAAAATAGGATGGAAAACATGAGAGCAAATACTTCAGGAGTCAAGACAAAGAGAGACAGACTATACTCATTTAAAAAGACTGACTATCTGACTGAATTAAAAAAAACCACCCAATTATAAGCTAATGCCATAAAAAATGATGCAAAAAAGTTAGATACAACAATTTGGAAAAAAAGATAATCAGGAAAGCATCACCAAAAGGAAATTAGCGTGACTTTGCCAATAAAAACAACGTACAATTTAACATAAAAAATATCATTAGAAATACAATGACTACAGATAGAAGTAGCAATTAATCAAGACGTATATAAATCACCAACTCATGTATCCAACTACAACACACACAGACAAACAATTATAGTGAAAGCTTTCACACAGTTTTCTCATAAATTATCAGATAAAGAAGACAAAAAATGTAAGATATCTTGAACATTTTCTTATGTCATTTGATCTTTAATTTCGTTCTTAATGCCTTTATAGTTTTTGTTGAATAGCTGCACCATAAAATTTAATGACCTCTTTTTGTCTGCCATTTAGGATATTTCCAATTTTTTGCTTTTGTAAAGAGCATTGCAATAGGTATACATCTTACACTCTCTTGTTTCAGAGTCCTTTAGATTTGAATGTCCATCTGGTATCATTTTCCTTCAGTCTGAAGAGCGTCCTTTAGTATCTCTTATAGCGCAGGTCTGCTGTTGACAAATTCTTTCAGGTTTTGTTTGTCCAACAATTTTATCCTCATTTTTGAAAGATATTTTCACTGCATTTACATTTCTTGATTTCAGCACTTTAAAGATGACTTTCTATTGTTTTCTGGCCTTCATTGTTTCTAAGAAGTCAATGTTAACTCATGTTATTATTTCCCTGTATGTGAAGATATAAAGTGTGTTTTTCTCTTTATGTTTTCAAAATTTCGCTTGAAATTTTACTCAGCAATTTTACTATGTTGTGCTTAGGGGTGTGTGTGTATGTCTATATCTATCCTGCTTGAGGTTTTCTGAGTTTCTTGAATCTCAGAAAGATATATGTTTTTTAAATCATATTTGGGAAACATTGGCTATTATTCCTTCAAAATATTTTTCTGTCTCGTCTTCACTCTTTCCTCTTTCTGAGATTCCTATTACACATATTTTCTGCCATACAACATTATCCCACATGTCCTTGATGTACTGTTCACTTTTCCTCAACTCTTTTTTCCTGTTTTTAAGTTGGGATAATTTCTATTCATCTATCTTCTTTGCCTCTTTCTTCTGTCATCTGAAATTGGCTGTTAAGTACATTCATTTTTTTCCATTTCAGTATTTTGTTTCAGATCTAGAGTTTCCATTTGCTTTTCCTCTATAGTTTCCAGTTATCTGAAAGATTTCCTATCTATTCCTTTAAAAAGACAATATTTTCCTTTAATTCCTTGAACATGTATTCCTTTAGTTCTTTGAATATATTTGTAATAGCAGCTTCAAAGTTTCTGTCTTGCTAATTCTAACATCTGGGCCTACTTGGATCTGTTTCCTGACTATGGACCATATTTTTCTTATTTCCTTCCAGGTCTAGTAGATTTTTGTTTTTCACTAGATATTGTTGACGATACATTTTAGAGACTCTAGATTTTATTACATTCTTCTGCAGAAAGTTGATTTTTATTCAAGTGTATACTTCCATTATGAGTTGATCAAATTAAATTTGTGTAGGCTTGATTTTATGCTTTCTTAAGGAAGACCTGTGAAAATTCTAAAGTTTTCTTAACTAAAAAATTTTGTTTTACCATGGAAGGACTCACCTTCACTTGGAAGGACTCTGCCCTCTCTCTAGAATTTGTCAAGTGTCGGTTTTAGGCTTTATTATGGAGGCTCTAGAGTAGGCTTTCTAGAGCAGGTCCCTATTCTGAAGGTTTGGCCTTTTGGGTATCTCAGTTGGATGCCTGAGATGTCAGCAAGAAGTTAATGAAACCTCTCCACTCCAGCTAGGCTGGACTTCCATTGTTCCCTGGCACTGCTTGACCTCTCATTTCTCTGATATGCTCTCATCTCTGATGAACCTACCCTTTGGCAATCCTCAGCTTACCTTGTCCTGTGCATATATAGCCCAGCTCTTAGTCACAGCCTTCCAGAGAATTGTCACACGTACTTCTGGAGCCTCATCTCTGCACAGCTTTCTCCTTTCTCAAGTCCCATTCACAGATTCCAGACTCTTTAGCTGCCCTAAACTCTGATCTCTACCTTCTCAGTTTAGCAAGACCCTTGAACTCTGTTTGGACTCTAGCTTGCTGCATAATGATCTAAAATTTGTCCTCAGGCAGAAATCTAGGGCAATCATTCTGAAGTGGGGCCTATTTCTTCAGTTTCTCTTCTTCAGGGATTACAGTCCCATGCTCCTGATTGCCCAATGCTTTATAAACTTTTGTGGGGTTTGCATTTATTAATAGTAGGAGGGCTAGCTTAGTACCAGTTTCATCATCATAACTAGAAGCTAAATCCAGATATTGTGTTTTTTTAAATCTAGACATTTTATTTGATCTTTTTAATTTATTTGATCTCCCAGCCACTAGTCCCCTACAAGTAACTATTATTATGATTTTCCATCTCTACAAATCAGTTTTTATGCTTCATGTAAATGAAACAACGTTAGGTACTCTTTTGTGTCTAACATCCTTCACTTTACGATAGATTCATCCATGTTGTCCTGTGTATCCCATAGTTTGTGCTTTTTCTCATTGTGTGTATTATTCCATTGTCTGAATTTACAAACATTGTTTACTATTCTATTCTTGATGGTCACAGAGGCTGCTTCCTGACGGGGGTATTTAAATATAGTTGCTATGAATACTCTTTTATATGACTTCTGATATATATAGCTCTCATTTCTGTTGGGTACATATCAAAGGGTGGAGTTATTGGGTTATGGCTTACATAGATATTTAGCTTTAGAAGGTATTTCCAAATAATTTACCAGATACTTTGCTCTCATCTCCATAGAACCTGCTCTTTGGAAACCTTCAAATAATCTTGTCTTGAGCAAGTACAGCCCAACTCTTAGTCACAGTCCTTCTGGGAATCCCCAAACATAAGATATTCCAGTTGTTCTACATCCTCTCCAACACCTCATTTTAGCCATGATGGGTATATAATAGTATCTCATAATGGTTTTATTTTGCATCTCTCTGATGACTAATGGTAGTAAGCACCTTTTTATGAGTTCATGGGTTCTAACAATTTATTTATTTTATAAATATATTTTAAAAATGTAGAGATGTGAGCTGATACTTCTTCTGAAGAAAGGTTCCCCTTCACCAGGCAGTAGAGGGGAGTTTAAACTGACGATTTCTCTTGCAGGTGTTTTTTGGGCTCCTCTGACTGTAATCCTGTGATATGAGAAGTGTACATTCTCCAGGCTTTTCTCCAGCTTTAGGTTGTTGGAGAACTCCTCTTCCTAAACCTCTCTCTCTTAGAACCCTATCACTCCTCTAGGTGGTACTCAACAGTAAAATTCTTAAATTACCCCAGGCTCACTCTTTTCCCTGGTATGGCCTGCCTTTGGTCCATAGGAAACACTCAATACCATGCTTCAGTGAGTGCACGGTTATTTTCAAATGCAGACATTTACTTTCTCTTAGCCCTGCTGTTCAGGTCAGCAGCCACAGCCCTTTTCTCTGAGATTCCTCAGACATGGCCTGACAGCAGTCAAACTCCAGGGGACATATATCAGCTCCCCAACTGGTTTCCCAGGAGTCATAAAGTGAGGGAGTAGGTGCTTCCTTTCTTGTCCTTTTGAGAAGGACTTACAGCCCAGCTTTCACCAAAGAAATCCTCCTCTCATAATCCACTCTTGATAACGCTATGCCTGGCAAGAGGCTGAGGGGTTTTAAGAGTCATGAAACCAGCTCAGTTAATTGCCTTGAAATTTTGCATGTTGGTGTGTCAGCTCACTTTGGAATTTTATATCTGTAGTATTGTGGTAGGCTGAATAATGGGTCTGAAAATATGTCCACATCCTAATTTCCAGAATTTTTTAATATGTTACTTTACCCAGTAAAAAGGACTTTGCTAACGTGATTAAGTAAGGATCTTGAGATGAGGAGATTATCCTGGATTATCTGAGTAGGACCAATAAAATCACTATGCTCCTTATAAGAGGAAGGCAGGAGGGTCAGAGTCAGCATTGAAGCTGTGATGACAGAAACAAGAGGTTGGAGTGATGTGAAGAAGGGGCCATGAGCCAAGGAATGCAGGTAGGCTCTAGAACCTGAAAAGAGCAAGGAAACAGATTCTCCCTTGGGGCCTCCAGAAGGAATCAGCCCTGCCAACACCTTGACTTTAGCACAGTGAGACTGATTGTAGACTTCTGATCTCCAGAACTATAAGATAATAAATTTGTGTTGTTTTAAACTACAAAGTTTGGGGTAAGTTGTTGCTGTAGCAATAGGAATCTAATACAGGTATCATGGTGCCTCAGGCAAAATTTCAAAATTTATATCTTGTTACCCAGGCACAAAATGCCCTTAGATAATTGTGTTATATGAATAGTTGCACATGTTGCTTGTCACAACAGGACAGATTTGAAGTACTTGGAGGGCTCCTAAATTCCAAGTCTTATTCCCCCGTGGGTGGTGCTGGAACACATTGTGTTAAGATTGATCACCACTTTTGTGTTATACCTGGATGCAGATACCAACTCTCCCATTTAGCCAAGTGACTTTGGGAAAATGACTCTACCTATTTTTATTTATCTATAAATATATGTATACATATACATATTTTTATATACATATTTTTATCTATATAAAGGGGTAACATTATCTTCCTTTCCAGATTTGTCTGAGGATGAATGAAATTATGTAAAATTTGGAAACTTTTAGTCAGTACCTGCCATGCAGCAACTAATTTTAAAAGTATAGCCATTAAACAGTTAATAGTTAAATAATTGATGACAAAATTGGTGACATTTAAATTCACACTGAAGTCAATTTGGAAGTGTTTATTGAGCATTTACTCAGTGCTCAGGACAATCTGAGGTGCTGTAGTGGGTTTAAAAATATGTACCCTTAAGGTAGTTACAGGGGAGCCACCTTGGAACTTCTGTAGATTAGTACTGGGCCAGTCAGTGCCAGCCCAGTGAGGTGAGGTGTCTCCCTGATTCCAGAGACAGTGTCCCAGTGGAGGGTAGTTACCTTTGAAACATCAGTTTCCTTGTCTGGTAAATATAAGTGCTTGCAGCATACAAAATATATTTAGCAGTTCTATTGATGAATAAATCATAAAAGATGCACACTTAAAAGGTTAATATTGACATCCTGTAAGACATAACTTTATATACAGCACAACTATTGATCTAGCTGTGGTGGTGGATTGGGAAGTTCCAGTGTGGATCTTTTACAGGAAGGGCAAGGTGAGTGCTCAGAGGGCTCAGGCATTTTGAGAATGGGAGACTTTCTCTAAATATACATTTTGGAATTTCCAGTCCAGCCCATGAGTGGATTAGTTTGCCCGGTGCAACAATGAGAACAATAACAACTCCTCATGTAGAAGAAGAATATTTGCTGACCGTATACGTTTGGTTAACTATGACCCTCCCATGTGCCCAGATAAAGAGTCAACAGGAAGCTCCCAAGTGCCTGAATAAAACTTTTGAAGGGAACCATGTGTTTGCCTTGTTCAACCCACAAAAAACAAGTTTTTTGGCGATATCTTGAGCTCTTACTAATTTCTTTCTGGCTAGCAAACATCAATGAGATCACTATTAAAAGAAGATTCTCCATTTAAAAGTAATTTTAATTTCATTAATAAATGGGAGGGGGTGAATCGCTGAATGGCCAATAATTATCTTGGATAGAGGGTAAGATGAATATATTTAGTTTGGCAAGCTGAATGTCCAAAGGGTACTTTACATATTTCTTTCTAACTGCTATATCAAGAGAACACTGAAGGAAGCAGTGGCTAAATCTCTCTGTTTCTTGCATAATTACATAAAGAAAAAGAAAAAAAATGCTGTTGTGTACATCATTGAAGCATATGCCACTATACAAAAAAGGGAAATTTGATTATTAGAAGTTTGTTTCTTTAATTTTTCATTTCAAAATATTCTCAAATTTATAAAAGTGTTGCAAAAACAGTGCAAAGAATTCCTTTGTGAAATTCACCCAGATTTTTCAAATGTCAACAATAACCCAAATCAGGAAATTAGTATTGATACAATAGTATTACCTAAACTATAAGCCTTATTAAAATTTCATCAATTGGCCCACTAATGTCCATTTCCTGGTCCAGGGTCCAATCCAGTATCACACGTTACATTTAATTATTATGTCTCCTTAGTAACCATTAATCGGAAACAGTTCCTCAGTCTTTGTCTTTCATGACTTGACCTGTTTAAAGAGCATTAGTCATTTTGTAGAATGTCCTTGATTTGGGGTTTGTCTCCATATATTTTTTGATTTCTTCTTTAATTTCTTCAATGATCCATTGCTTGTTCAATAGCACGTTGTTTAGTCTCCACATCTTTGTCCCTTTCTCAGCTTTTTTCTTGTAATTAATTTCTAGCTTCATAGCATTGTGATTCGAGAAGATGCTTGTTATTATTTCAATCTCCTTAAATTTATTGAGGCTTGCCTTCTTTCCCAACATATGGTCTATCCTTGAGAATGTTCTGTGTACACTTGGGAAGAACGTGTATTCTGCTGTTTTTGGATGGAGTGTTCTATATATGTCTACTAAGTCCAACTATTTTAGCTTTTTGTTTAGCTCCACTGTTTCTTTGTTGATTTTCTGTCTGGATGATCTGTCTGTTGATGTGAGTGGGGTGTTGAGGTCCCCTACTATTATTGTCTTATTTTTGATACCTTCTTTTAGGTTTGTTAATAGTTGCTTCATGAACTTTGGTGCTCCTGTGTTGGGTGCATAGATATTTATAAGCATTATTTCTTCTTGATGAAGTGTCCATTTGATCGTTATATATTGGCCCTCTATGTCTCTCTTTACCTGCCTTATCTTGAAGTCTGTTTTGTCTGATATAAGTATTGCAACACCTGCTTTCTCTTGCTTGCCATTATCTTGGAGTATAGTCTTCCAACCCTTCACTCTGAGCCTGTGTTTGTCCTTGGAGCTGAGGTGTGTTTCCTAGAGGTAACAAATTGTTGGATCTTGTTCTTTAATCCATTTTGCCACTCTGTGTCTTTTTATTGGAGAGCTCAATCCATTTACATTGAGGGTGATTATTGATTTATGAGGGCTTAATGCTGTCATTATATCATTCGTTTTCCTGCATTCCTTTGTTTCTCATACTGTGTGTTTTGATCTACTCATTGTGTTATGCAGTTTTTTATGCTCTGTTTCTTAGTTTTTCCTTATTTATTTTTTGTGTCTCTGTTCTACTCTTTAGTTTAGTGGCTACCCTGAAGTTTGTATTCAGAATTTCATGCATAAAATAGTCCAGTTCGTGGTGGCCTCTTATTTCCTCAGTCTAAACTGTTTCAGTCCCTCTCCTCCTCCCCTGCTAAGTTATTATTCTCATATGTTATTCCAACTTGTGTTGTGAGTTTGTGGTTAAAGTGACAAGATTGCCTTTGTTTTGGCTGTTTTCCTTCCCTTTAGCCTAATGCTATAGTTGAATATTTGCTATCCTATTCTGATTCTGTCTACCTATTTATCACCTTACTCTGTGTTTTGTGACCCCTTTCTCCCTTTTTACTATTTTCAGGTATGAGGGCCTTCTTGAGGGTTTCTTGTAGGGAGAGGTCTCATGGCTATGAAGTCCCTTAGCTTTTGTTTGTCTGGGAAAGATTTAATTTTTCCTTAATATCTGAAGGATATTTTTGCTGAATAGAGTATTCTTGGCTGAAGATTTTTATCTTTTAAAGTTTTAAGTATGTCATTCCATTCTTTCCTAGCTTGTAAGGTTTCTGTGGAGAAATCTGATGAAAGTCTGGTAGAGGTTCCTTTGTAGGTTTTTTTCTTCTGCCTTGTTGCCCTGAGTATTCTTTCTTTGTCATTCATTTTTTCCAGTTTTACTACTATATGCCTTGCAGTAGGTCTTTTTATGTTGAAAAATCTAGGAGATCTGAAATCTTCCTCCACACACATTTCCCTCTCATTCCCTAGATTTGGGAAGTTCTCTGCTATTATTTCTTTGAGCATACTTTCTGCTCCATTCTTCTTCTCTTCACCTTCTTGAATACCTGTAATTCTTATTTTGCATTTCCTCATAGAGTCAGATATTTCTTGGAGACTTTTTTCATTTCTTTTTAGTCTCAGTTCTCTCTTCTCCTCTATCTGGAGCAATTCAACATGTCTATCTTCGATTATGCTGATTTGCTCCTCTATGGTGTCCACACGAGCATTCAGGGAATCCATATTTTGTTTTACCTCTTCCATTGTGTCTTTCATCTCTAGTATTTCTGATTGATTCTTCTTTATAGTTTCAATCTCTTTTGTGAAGTAGCTCCTGAACTTGTTCAATTGTTTCTCTATATTCTCTTTTACCTCATTGAGTTTTTTGACGATAGATATTTTGAATTCATTGTTATTTAGTTTACTTATTTCTGAGTCCTCAGGACTGAATTCTGGGTATTTATTTTCTCTCTGTTCTGGAGATTTGATGAACTGTCTGATGCTGGAAAAACGGGGTTTTCCCATTGTGATATTATTCGGTTGCAGTTATAGACTATCACCACTGGATGGGAGTCGAAAGCTGCTTATTCTGAGCCCTCCAACTTCAGCTGAGATGGTGTGGTGCAGAGTGGCATGGCGTGGTGCTGGGGGGGGGGGGTACTTTCTCCTGCATGCAGTCCCAGGTTTCCCGATCAGTTCTAGCTATCTGGTCTCCTGGGGTCTTGGCTTGCTGAGGTCACCCCGCGTGAAAGCTTTCACCCTGTTGGAGGCCTTCCCTTTAGGTTGCAAGGGCCCTAGGGTGTCCCGGGAAATCCCTCGGATGCACAACCCCTCCACCGCTCCTTCCATCACAGAGCCTCCTGCAGCAGCAGTCCCAGTCTTTAGGAGAGGAACCGAAGATCTCTCTTACCCTATTCCAGCTCCTCCGAGGGGGTCTCCAGCCTCTCTGCCCTCCGTCCTTTGGCTGCCATGACTCTCCGAGGATTCCTGTGCTATTAAGGTATTTTCTGTTGGACTACGGTGACCCCTTTTTGTTGTATGTTGGAGGGGAGAGAGTCCCCAGCAAGCTCACTATTCCATGATGCTGATGTCACTCCTCCTAGGTAGTTTTTAATAATTCAATTGTCCTGGTTTTTCTGTAGAAAAATAAAAGTTGTTTTGTCAGAAAAAGGATTCCTTGTATTCTGGCTTAGGCTTGCCCTTGGCTGATTGCATTTGGGCTGTTTCCTAATGACTCTTTTCATCACATGTCTAGAAAAACCATTTAAAAAGTACATCTTCTTTGTTTGGAGATATGTTCTTAGATCTCAATGCCGGGTAGCCTCTTAAAATCACTTCAAAACATGTGTGTGTATGAATTTACATATATGTATATATGCATGCTATATGCCCACATTCTATATACATATGTGTGCATGTATATAAATATATGTAATATTTTACATTTCCTTACCTCAGCCACCCATTCTCAGTGTCACACTCTTTAACTTGTAAACATCGATCTACTACCTTCAGAATCTTGATCTCTAATATTCTGTTCTTAAGAGATCTTCCTATATTTACAGTTCTGTCTTTAATAGTTCTTTAGCTCTCATCTGACCTCATCAAAACTTGTCTTTGATTCATTAATCCTACCACACTCTCATCATCCTTTGGTTTTCTCTCTCTTCTCATTCCTTCTCATGCAGGTAAGAGCCCATCATCTATCACTATAATTCAGGGCTTGCAATCTCAAAAGCTTACAAAGTGAGGCAGGAGACAAACAAGTGAAACAGGCAAGACAGAACACAGCAAGAGCCTGTAGGGACGTGGCGTACCAAACTGTGCTCCATCTAATGGCATTCAAATGTGTAGTTTTAATACAACGTGCAAGCCAAACAAAATCTGCCTCCAGGCTAAATTTGTCCATTCACCTCCCACCTTATTTCCATTGATTGCTGATCTCTCAGACTTCAACTTTTGTTAAACTTACTACCTGCTTTCCCCATGTTTGCATCCAAGTTGCTTCAGATTGCAGAAGAGAAAAACCATACAATCAGACTTACCAGCTTCACTTTCAATTCACTCTCACATCCTGTGGCAAGTTCTCTGCACTGAGAAGCCATCCTTCCATACTTGCTAGTCTCTTCTTCTCTCAGAGCTGACAATTTCATAATTTATCCTCTCCACTTACTTTCTTATTAGGATGTTTTTAGCTGCAGCAATAGAGTTGCCAACTAAAATGGCTTCTATTTATAAGAAATCCACTTACTAACTCAGTTATTTGTTATCCTGTTTCTTTTTTTAATATCAGTTATTACAGCCTACAATCATTTGGGTTTTGCTATTTTTTTTTTTTAATTTCCCTCTGCCAGAACACAAACTTCTTGAAGGCAAGGAGCACATCTCTCTTATTCACCAAGTAGCTCCAAGATCTAGAACAATGGCTGCTTATATTAGGTACTCACTAAACACATGTTAAATGAAGGAATTCATCAAGACAAGGTTCTACATGTTTGAAATTCCAAGAAATCCATGCTAAAAGACTATTTCCAGTAAGATCTAGAATAGGGCTTGGCCTCTCCATACAGGGCGAAATAATAAATATTTTCAGCTTTGCAGGCCATACTGTCTCTGTCACAGCTATTCAAGTCTGCTATTGTAACATAGAAGCAGCCATAGGTAATACACGAAGAATGGGAGTGGCTGGATTTGGGCCACAGTCACAGTTTGCAGACCCCTGTTCTAGATGAACAGAGTTTTTGCATAAACCAAAGTCCTGGGCTCACACTGCTACTTGTGGATGCTCAAGAAATTATACATGAATGAATGTATTCACAGCTATACTCTTTACTGAAAGGCAGCACAGCAGAGTGATGGAGAGTATGGCCTCTAGGGCCAGATTGCTTGGTTCAAGTCCTGGTCTGCCACTTACATGCTTTGTGACCATGAACAAGTCACTACCCTCTCTACACCTCTCTTTCCTCATCCTTAAAATAGGAATAATAACAGTGTCTATGTCCTAGGGGTAAATTAGGATTAAATGAGATAATCTTTGTGAAACCCTTAGAGTAGAGCTTGACACATGGTATGAGCTAGATATGTGTATTGAATAAATATGGAATAGGTTCTTGCTAAGCACTTTACATACATTATCTCATTTCCTTCACGTGGAAGTCCAGTGAGGTAGGTATAAGTATTATCTCCATTTTAAAGACATGGGAAGTGGGATTCAGAGAAACCAGGCAAAATTCTTATCGTCACACAGCTAGTAAGTGATAGCATTAGGGCAAGATAAATACATTTAGAGATTAAAAAGCTCTGAAAAGAAAATATAATACATTTCTCCTACCCAATTTCAATTCAAATAAAGGTCACGAATTCAGATTGGCTTCTGTACTGGTTTTAAAACATGGCTGCTAATACTCTGACACAATTCCCATGAAGAGGAATCCCCTCATCTTGAATCTAGGTGGCTTTGAGACTGCTTAAACCAATAGATTATGGTGAAATTGTCATTATGTGACTTCCAAGGCTAGGCCATAAAGGGCCACTAAGCTTTTGCTTTCTTCACTGGAACACAATCTCCTAGAACTTTGAGCTGCCATATAAAATGCCCAATTATCCTGAGATTGCTGTGTTGTGAGGAAGTCAAAGCCACATAGACAGGCCATGCATAGGTGCTTAAGGCAATAGTCCCATCTGACCCCAGCCTTAGAGTCATCCTAGTCCAGGATCCAGACACGTGAGTGAAAGTCTTCAGATGATTCCAGCTCCCAGCCACGAAGTAAACCACAGGCATTTAACTCTTCCCACCTGAAGCCCCAGACATCATGGAGCAGACAGACCATCCCCACTGTCATCTGTCTGAGTTCTCGAACCACAGAATCCATAAGTATATTAAAACAGTCGGTGTTTTATGAGACTAAGTTCTGGGGTGCTTTGTTAGCACATAGACAAACAGAACAGCTCCTTTTCTGATTGCCCTAAACTAAAATTACTGTTCATCAGTGAAATCACTCATTTTCCAGTGGCCTTGCTTTGCTGCTCCATGAATGTCTTTTGAGTCATCCAGATGAGAAGGAGCTGGGATTTGAACCCAAGAAGACTTCCTTCAGAGCAGGGCTGCTGACCTCCACACTCTACTAGATGACCTTAAGACAATCATTTCATTTCTTTGGGCCAGTTTCTCCTTCTAAAATGGTGACCAAAGCCTGCTTTGCAGGATTGCCATGAGAATCAAATAATACCATGAGCGTAAAACTGATTTAAATGAATTTAGACTCCAGACATTTGGCAAGAGACCTGGGGCAGAGGGCAGTTTTAATCTTCCTGGGGTTCCAGTCTTGCAAAGAAGCCTATTTTCCCAAACAAATCAATAGTGTTGATGCCACAGCCATCAGAAGAGCAACCACACTTCTCACCATACACTGGGGACTCCTAAAGAGTCCATGAGTGTGCACGTGTATGTAATTTAATAGTGGCTCAGCCTTGTGAATTTGAAACAACTCAAGTGCCTGACGTGAAAGCGAGTGACAGTACTTGGAACGAGGGCCATGAAATGCAAATACATTGCAAATCACTCAGTCTTGCTGTCAGGGGAATCATAGTCACCATATATATTTTCTTAAATGTAGTTTCCCAGAAAACCTTTCATAAAATTCATGACTGTGACTGACCTCTGCTACATTCTTGCCTCTATAGCTCCCACTTCCCTGTCAAATACAACCCAGACTTATAATGCACTTGTGGAAAACACTGTTGATTGGTTGCTGAACAGCCATTCTCAGCCCCCTTCTCTCTTTCTGCCTCCTATATAGTCCTAAAAACCAATGCTTGCCATCCTAGCTTCCTGTGCAGCTAAGGGCAGCCAGTTTACTTGAGGAATAAGCAGAAGTCTTCTGGGAAAGGTCTTTTGTAAAATATTTATCTTTCCTGATATAAGGACACATGAAGCTGACAAAGCCTTTCCCAATTACTTTTTCTACTGCCTTGAATGCATAGTGGATGGAGCTGCAGCAGCCATCTTATGACAATGAGGGAAACTCTAAAAGTGATAGCTGTTCTTTTTTTCCCACATTTTCTTTTTTTATTATTATTATTTTTAATTGCAGTAATATTGGATTATAACAATATATAGCTTTCAGATATACATCATAATATATTTCAAATTCTGTGTAGATTACACCATGTTCACCACCCAAAGACTAATTATAGTCCATCTCCTCACATGTGACCCTAATCACCCCTTTTGCCCTCCCCCCTTCCCCTATGATAAACACCAATCCAATCTCCACTGCTATGTGTTTGTTTGTCATTGCTTTTTCTTCTACTTATGAGTGAGATCATATGGTATTTGACTTTCTCCCTCTGACTTATTTCATTCAGCATAATACCCTCAAGGACCATCCATGTTGTCACAAATGGCTGGATTTCATAATTTCTTATGGCTGAGCAGTATTCCATTGTGTATATATACCACCTCTTCTTTATCCATTCATCCCTCGATGGGCACCTGGGTTGCTTCTAAATCTTGGCTATTGTGTATAATGCTACAGTGAACATAGGGGTGCATGTATCTTTATGCATCTGTGTTTTCATGTTCTTTGGATAAATACCCAGCAATGGGATAGCTGGATCATATGGTAGATCTATTCTTAATTTTCTGAGGATACTCCATACTGCTTTCCATAGTGGCTGCACCACTTTGCACTCCCCCCAGCAGTGTATGAGGTTCCCTTCTCTCCACATCCTCTCCAACACTTGTTTCCTGTCTTGTTAATTACAGCCATTCTGATGGGAGTGAGGTGATATCTCATTGTAGTTTTGATTTGCATTTCCCTGATAGCTAATGATGTTGAGCATCTTTTTATATGTCTATTGGCCATCCATATATCTTCTTTGGAGAAATCTTTGTTCAGATCTTTTGCCCATTTTTTAATTGGGTTGTTGGTTTTTTGTTGTTGTTGTTGAGCTGTATGAGTTCTTTGTATATTTTGGATATTAACTCCTTATCTGATATATGGTTTGCAAATATCTTCTCCCAATTGTTAGGTTGTCTTTTCATGTTCTGATGTCTTTTGACTACCACCCTTTTCTGTAAGAATAGGTCCAAATTTATATAAGCCACTAGAGTTGTATTTTCTTTTACTCGCAGAAAATTCTGGTATGAAGCTATACCATGGGCGATTGAACCCTTGTCCTGAGTGAGCATGTAACTTTTACTTTCCTGCCCCTTATGCAGATGGTAGAAACTGAAACCCTTGAGTGTAAAGTCACTTGGAGGCCATGGATTTCTCTCCCTCTACTGGTCCATGACTTCATAGACCCTCTCTCCACATCTCCCCATAGCTTTGACACTGCTGGTACAGAGCATGATCTTCATCTTCCTGGACCACTGCCACAGCCTCCCTGATCTTCTTCTGTTCTCGCTTGTGGTGGCCTCCCATCCTCCACACTGAAGTCATACAGGTCTTTCTAAAAGCAAACATTCATCCATACATGCCTCCTGAAGGGAACATTCCAGTGCTCACTCAGGAAAGTCTGAACTTTTTCACTCTGCTGAGAAGGCCTTCTATGATTGGGCCTCTGTGTCCCTCTCTAGCCTCTCCTTCAGCCAGCTCTTTTCTACTGAACCCTCTCTACGAAGTTCTCAGCTCCTCAAACTCTCAGCTTCAGCTACACTGAACTTAAAATCCCCTCTCTCATTCTTTTAGTCCCTCTGCCTAGGTAACTGCTTATTGCCCCAGATTTCTCTGATGTAGGCACGCACACACACAGACACACACACACACACACACACTCCATGTTGGATTTGTTGTTCCTGTCATGTGCTCCCACAGCACTCTACCCCAGTACCTGGAGAAGCAGACACTCAATACAATCAAATATTTTTCTGACTAGATGGTAACCACCTGAGGGCAAAGCCTGAGTGTAACCTTGTTCATTGTTGTAGTGCCAGTGCCTGGAGAAGTGCCTGGCATGTTAGCAGTTAGGCAGGAAAGAAGAAAGAAGAAGGATGTTTGAAGGGTATTCTGATCACCAACTATGCAGCCCATTGGTGTGGAAAGGATCATCTCCCCTAAAAAATTTGAGATAGCCCAACACACAACAGCAGACATTGTACAGTGAAACTGATAGCAGTTGATCAGCCATAAATACAGCCCAGGGGAGGAGGACACCACAGGCCATGCAGGACCACACAAGGATTCCACTTGGGGGCAGAGTGGACCAGCTGGGGCTTTGTGGTGACAAGAGAATGAAATGACCCTTAATCCACATGGGAGGATGTGATTGGCATGTTTGAATAATTTCACAATCTGACATGGAGGCGAAACCCATTAGTTGGTAAGGTGCAGCTGTTCCAACTGATAGGGGAACTTATCAAGGAAGGAGCCTTTCCTGCTGGGTTGGGGGCAGATCTTAAAGAACAGGGAAACTCACAGCTATGCCTTTGGTGTCCTGTGAAGCTCAAAGCTGTCAAGGCAGTACTTGAAATTTCAGATCTTACAATATAAAGGAGGGAGGAAGGGAAGAAGGAATGAAGGAAGGGGGGTGATGTCAGCAACATGGCCACGTGAGCTCACCCAGGACTCTTTCCCCTCCAAATTACGACTAAAAAGAGCAACTGCTTTCCAACCAAAAAAAAAAAATCCTAATAACAGAAATCTTCAGAGACCCATAGCAGCCAAACTACGGAAGGCATAGAGTCTGGAGTCACACTCAGAGGAGCTAGAATGGGGTAGGAGATACCTTCTCTCCCTCCCCTAGAGAAGGGGATTGCTGCCAGGGGCTCAGGAAGGAGCGGGGGAGGGGCTGTGTGTCCGGGGATCGTCCAGGACTCCCACGCCATACAGCAGAAACCCTCTAACGGGGGAAAGCTTTTGTGTGGGGGAACTCCAGCAAGCCACGGCCCAGGAGACCAGAAAGCGAGAGCTGATCCAATCCAGGTCAGTGTGAGTGAAAGTGCCCCTCCTCCCTCAAACCACGCTGCATGCTGCCATCTCGGCTGAAGGCAGAGGGCTCAGAACGCAAGGCTGTTGACCCCCATCTAGTGGCGACAGGCTGTAACTGCAACCGGATAATAGCATCATGTGCAAAAACTGCTCTCTACCATCCAGCAATTTATAAAAGCTCCAGTCCAAAAGGAAAACAATAAAAATACAGAACTAGGTCCTGAGGGCTTGGAAATGGGTAAACTAAGTGAAGATGACTTCAAAATAGCTATCATCAAAATATTCAATGAGGTAAAGGAAAATATACAGAAACAAGTCAACAAGTTCTGGAGTTACTTCACAAAAGAGATTGAAATTATAAAGAAAAATCAATTAGAAATACTAGAGATGAAAAATACAATGGATCAGATAAAACAGAATACAGATTCCCTGAGTGCCTGTGTAGACACCATGGAGGAGCAAATTAGCATAATCGAAGATAGACAGACTGAATGGCTCCAGACAGAGGAAGAAAGAGAACTAAGAATTTAAAAAACTGAAGAAAATCTCAGGAAATAGCTGACTCAATGAGAAAATGCAACTTAAGAATCATTTGAATTCCTGAGGGTGTGGAAAAGGAAAATGTAGCAGAAAGTGTGCTCAACAAAATAATAGAAGAGAACTGCCAAAATCTAGGGATTGAGAGAGAAATGTGTGTGGAGGAAGCTTTCAGATCTCCTAGATTTGTCAATATAAAAAGACCTACTGCGGGGCTGGCCCCGTGGCCGAGTGGTTAAGTTCGCGCGCTCCGCTGCAGGCGGCCCAGTGTTTCGTTAGTTCGAATCCTGGGCGCGGACATGGCACTGCTCATCAGACCACGCTGAGGCAGCGTCCCACATGCCACAACTAGAAGAACCCACAACGAAGAATACACAACTATGTACCGGGGGGCTTTGGGGAGAAAAAGGAAAAAATAAAATCTTTAAAAAAAAAAAAAAAAAAAAAAAAAGACCTACTGCAAGGCATATAGTAGTAAAAATGGCAAAAATGAGTGACAAAGAAAGAACACTCAGGGCAGCAAGGCAGAATAAAATAACCTACAAAGGAACTCCCATCAGACTTTCAGTGGATTTCTCTACAGAAACCTTATGAGCTAGGAGAGATTGGAGTGACATATTCAAAACTTTAAAGGATAAAAATCTTCAGCCAAGAATACTTTATCCAGCAAAAATATCCTTCAGATATGAGGGAGAAATTGAATCTTTTCCAGACAAACAAAAGCTAAGGGACTTTGTAGTCACAAGACCTCCACTACAAGAAATCCTCAAGAAGGCTCTCATACCTGAAAAAAGAAAAAAAGGGAGTAAGGGGTCACAAAACATAGAGCAGGGAGACAAATAGATAGAATCTGAATAGGATAGCAAATATTCAACTATAGCATTAGAATAAAGGGAAGGAAATCACCAAAGCAAAGACAATCTTATCACTCTAACCACAAACTCACAACACAAGTTGGGATAAGACATGAAAATAATAATTTAGGAAGGGCAGAGGAAAGGGACTGAAACAGTCTAGGCTAAGGAAGTAAGAGACCACTAGAAACTGGACTATGTTATACATGAGATTCTGAATACAAACTGCAGGGTAGCCACTAAACTAAAAAACAGAACAGAGACACAAAACATAAATAAGGAAAAATCTAAGAAACCCAGCATAAGAAATTGCGGAAGTCAATGGGTAGGCTAAAACACACAGGACAAGAAACAAAGCAAACACAGGAAAACCGGAAAACGAGCAACAGAATGACAGCATTAAGCCCTCATGCATCAATACTCACCCTCAATGTAAATGGATTGAGCTCTCCAATAAAAAGACACAGAGTGGCAAAATGGATTAAAGAACAAGATCCAACAATTTGTTGCCTCCAGGAAACACACCTCAGCTCCAAGGACAAACACAGGCTCAGAGTGAAGGGGTGGAAGACAATACTCCAAGATAATGGCAAGCAAGAGAAAGCAGGTGTTGCAATACTTATATCAGACAAAACAGACGTCAAGATAAGGCAGGTAAAGAGAGACATAGAGGGCCAATATATAACGATCAAATGGACACTTCATCAAGAAGAAATAATGCTTATAAATATCTATGCACCCAACACAGGAGCACCAAAGTTCATGAAGCAACTATTAACAAACCTAAAAGAAGGTATCAAAAATAAGACAATAATAGTAGGGGACCTCAACACCCCACTCACATCAACAGACAGATCATCCAGACAGAAAATCAACAAAGAAACAGTGGAGCTAAACAAAAAGCTAAAATAGTTGGACTTAATAGACATATATAGGCCACTCCATCCAAAAACAGCAGAATACACATTCTTCTCAAGCATTCATGGGACATTCTCAAGGATAAATCATATGTTGGGAAACAAGGCAAGCCTCTACAAATTTAAAAAAAATTGAAATAATAACAAGCATCTTCTCCAATCATAATGCTATAAAGCTAGAAATTAATTACAGGAAAAAAGCTGAGAAAGGCACAAGGATATGGAGTCTAAACAATATGATATTGAACAAGCAATGGATCATTGAAGAAATTAAAGAAGAAATCAAAAAATACCTGGAGACAAATGAAAATGATAACATGCCATACCAACTCATATGGGATGCAGCAAAAGCTGTATTAAGAGGAAAATTCATTGCAATTCAGGCACATTTTAACAAACAAGAAAAACCCCAAATCAGCAATCTTAAACTACTCCTAACTGAATTAGAGAAAGAAGAACAAACAAAGCCCAAAGTCAGCAGAAGAAGAGAAACAATAAAAATCAGAGCAGAAATAAATACTATTGAAACAAAAAAGGCAGTAGAAAGGATCAATGAAACAAAGAGCTGGTTCTTTGAGAAGATAAATAAAATTGACAAACCCCTAGCCAAAATTACAAAGAAAAAAGGAGAGAAAGCTCAAATAAACAAAATCAGAAATGAAAGAGGAGTAATAACAACAGACTCCGCAGAAATATAACAGATTATAAGAGAATGCTATGAACTATATGCCAGCAAAATGGATAATCTAGAGGAAATGGATAAATTCTTGGATTCCTACAATCTCCCAAAGCTCACTCAAGAAGAAGCAGACAATTTGAACAGACCAATCACAAGGAAAGAGATTGAAATAGCCATCAAAAGCATCCCAAAGACTAAAACCCCAGGACCAGATGGCTTTCCTGGGGAATTCTACCAAACTTTCAGAGAGGCTTTAATACCTATCCTTTTCAAGCTATTCCAAAAAAATTAGGGAGGATGGAACACTTCCTAACACATTCTACGAGGTCAACATCACACTGATACCAAAGCCTGCCAAGGACAGCATGAAAAAAGAGAACTACAGGCCAATATCGCTGATGAACATAGATGCAAAAATTCTCCACAAAATTTTGGCAACCCGAGTACAGAAATTCATCAAAAGGATCATACATCATGATCCAGTTGGATTCATACCAGGGACACAGGGATGGTTCAACATCCACAAATCAATCAACGTGATACACCACATCAACAAACTGAGGAATAAAAACCACATGATCATCTCAATAGATGCAGAGAAAGCATTTGACAAGATCCAACAGCCATTTATGATAAAAACTCTGAACAAAATGGGGATAGAAGGGAACTACCTCAACATAATAAAGGCCATATATGACACACCCACAGCCAACATCATACTCAATGGGCAAAAACTGAGTGACATCCCCCTGAGAACAGGAGCGAGACAAAGATGCCTTCTATCACCACTCTTATTTAACATAGTACTGGAGGTCCTGGCCAGAGCAATCAGGCAAGAAAAAGGAATAAAAGGAATCCAAATAGGGAGGGAAGAAGTGAAACTCTCGCTGTTTGCAGACGACATGATCTTATATATAGAAAACCCCAAGGAATCCGTTGAAAACTTTTAGAAGTGATCAACAACTACAGCAAAGTTGCAGGGTATATAATCAATTTACATAAATCAGTAGCATTTCTATATTCTAACAACGAACTAACAGAAAAAGAACTCAAGAACACAATACCATTCACAATGGCAACAAGAAGAATAAAATACCTCAGGGTGAATTTAAGGAAGTGAAAGACCTATACAATGAAAATTACAAGGCTTTCTGAAAGAAATGGATGACGACATAAAGAGATGGAAAGACATTCCATGCACATGGATTGGAAGAATAACCATAGTTAAAATGTCCATTCTACCTAAAGCAATCTACAGATTCAATGACATCCAAATCAGAATCCCAATGACATTCTTTACAGAAATAGAACAAAGAATCCTAAAATTCATATGGGGCAACAAAAGACCCCGAATTGCTAAAGAAATCCTGAGAAAAAAGAACACAGCTAGAGGCATCACAATCCCTGACTTCAAAACATACTACAAAGCTACAGTAATCAAAACAGCATGGTACTGGTACAAAAACAGGAGCACAGATCAATGGAACAGAATTGAACACCCAGAAATAAAACCACACGTCTATGGACAGCTAATCTTCGACAAAGGAGCTGAGGGTGTACAATGGAGAGAAGAAAGTCTTTTCAACAAATGGTGTTGGGAAAACTGGAAAGTCACATATAAAAGAATGAAAATTGACCATGCTTTCTCACCATTCACCAAAATAAACTCAAAATGGATCAAAGACCTAAAGCTGAGACCTGAAACCATAAGGGTTCTAGAAGAAAATGTAGGCAACACACTCTTTGACATCAGTATTAAAAGGATATTTTCAGACACCATGCCTTCTCAGACAGGGGAAACAATAGAAAGAATGAACAAATGGGACTTCATCAGATAAAGAGCTTCTTCAAGGCAAGGGAAAACAGGATTGAAACAACAAAACAACCCACTAACTGGGAAAAAATATTTGCAAGTAACACATCCGACAAAGGCTTAATATCCATAATATATAAAGAACTCACACAACTCAACAACAAAAAATTAAACAACCCGATCAAAACATGGGCAGGAGACATGAACAGACATTTCTCCAAAGAAGATATACAGATGACCAATAGGCACATGAAAAGATGTTCATCATCGTGATCATCAGGGAAATGCAAATTGAAACTACACTAAGATATCACCTTACACCCATTAGAATGACAAAAATAACTAAAACAAATAGTAAGAAATGTTGGAGAGGTTGTGGAGAAAAAGGAACCCTCATACACTGCTGGTGGGAATGCAAACTGGTGCAGCCACTATGGAAAACAGTATGGAGATTCCTCAAAAAATTAAAAATAGAACTACCATATGATCCAGCTATCCCACT
The DNA here is from genome assembly GCF_041296265.1 of Equus caballus. Lineage (NCBI taxonomy): Eukaryota > Metazoa > Chordata > Mammalia > Perissodactyla > Equidae > Equus > Equus caballus. The sequence continues at coordinate 65,054,923 of NC_091684.1, forward strand.
ACTGGGTGTCTATCCAAAGAGCTTGAAGTCAGCAATTCCAAAAGTCCCATGCGCCCCACTGTTCATTGCAGCATTATTTACAACAGCAAAGATGTGGAAGCAACCTAAGTGCCCATCAACAGATGTTTGGATAAAAACGATGTGGTATATATATATATATATATACAATGGAATACTGCTCAGCCATAAAAAAGAACAAAAGCGTCCCATTTGCAACAACATGGATGGACCTTGAGGGAATTTTGTTAAGTGAAATAAGCCAGATAGAGAAGGACAATTTCTGTATGACTCCACTCATATGAGGAATTTAAACATGTGGACAAAGAGAACAGATTGGTGGCTACCAGGGGAAAGGAGGGGTGGGGGGTGGGCACAAAGGGTGAAGGGGTGCACCTACAACACGACTGAGAGACAATAATGTACAACTGAAATTTCACAAGATTGTAACCTATCATTAACTCAATAAAAAATTTTTTAAAAAAAAGAAAGAAAGGAAGGAAGGAAGAAAATTTCTCTTTATATTCTGATCTTACTCAATTCAGTAGTTACTGTGATAGACTATTCCAAGCCCAGAACTTTTCATTTACCACCTAGGGCACTTATCAATTGACTGACTCAAACCCCATTCCCAAGCTTCTTTTCTTTATGTATTTTCCATCCAGGCCTTGTCATGTATCAAAGTGCTGGACAAAGGGATATAGATAGAATTGTGCCTTGGGATTTCGGGGAAAGCTTTTGCTTCTTGATTTAGGTAATATCCTTTTCTCCTTATTCCTCCTACCTGCTGGAATGTAGACTTGATGGTTAGTGCTGCAGCAGCCACCTTGTAACTGTCAGAAATAACCAGGAGAAACATAAAGATTTGCAATATCTCAAATAATTTGTTTTTTATTCATCACTTCTCATGAAGCTTTGTATAATTTGGTTTTACATTTTTTTCACTTAAGATTAAATCATAAATGTTTTTCATATGCCATTAAATATTATTCATTAGTATCAGTTAAATTGTCCACATACCATTACCTTGAATGAATATACCATAATATATTTAACCATTTTCCTATTGCTGTGAATATGTTTTTTTCAATTTCTGTATTATTTCCATTTGAGGAATTGAGAGCTATAGGCAGCTGTGTACTGTGATGGGCTGCCATTGTGGGTTGGTGTTGGGATGGGCTGATATGAATACCCTCTGGGTTTCAGAAGACATAATGAATGGATGTGGAGCTTGAAGGGCTTATATCTACACAGTGGTCATATTTCCTAATGCATGGTGGATATCCAAATCTGCCTATAGGGCCCAGGACTCAAGTGAGCCTGTGGACATTGTACCTATATAATAGGAGTCGGGCCTGGAGAGGGCTGGGGCTGGACTGAATTGTAAAAAGCATTATCCAAGGAGATCTGGGGCAGCATAGCTGGCATGGAGAAACAGAATCACCCTTGAGACAAATCATAGTAGTTACCAGAAACTACATAAATAAAATAATATTGACATAGAAAGAATGAAAACAGGAAATGAGAAACGGAGTCATCAGCTGGGAAATCAATACAGCATATAGTCTATTGCACGATTGTGGTCCAGGACTGTAGCCTCAGACACTGAGTAGATGCCAGGCACCCTGTTATAAGAGGCAGGCCTGCAATGTGGAGGTGGATATAAAGCTAAAGGACTCACTTTAGCTAGATAATCCTACTCTTCATTTGTCTGATTATTCTTCCAACTTTTTATAGAGTGAAACTATTTCTATATGAAAAAACAAGTTAAAAAAGAATTGCTCTTACTGAAGTGGGGGAGGCGGGGACTGACCCTATATTCTCTGTCCTTCTTTTCCTGCCCCTGGTGGCAGCCTTTGAAGATTATTCAGTGGATGTCAAGGGAGTATACACTGTCCCATGTCATTCCTCCAAGCACAGCAGGGGAGGGGCAATTCACAGTCCTCTTTGAGAAGCTGATGAAATCTACCGACCCTCTTCTTAGAGAAAAAAAAATGCTCACATATATACACTCATAAAACTTTGCTCACAATTTCAGAGTATTAAGAATCCCACTTTAAAATCAGTAACACTGAGCTTAAGGGACCATAACTGCCTCTTTCTCACCTCTCTGCTACTAATCAGTCCATTCTTTGGAATTGTGTTCCCGGATCCCAGCCCATGACTGGGCATCCAGATGTGCCAAGGAGCTCAGGAGGTGCAGAGGTAAAGTCACTTTGGGGCACTCTCTTCCTACCAATGAAACTAAAGTTGCTTATAACCAACAAGAGTTAAAGATTAGGGATGAAGAAATAGGATAAACATGACTGTTGATGGCCCCTAACTATGTTGAGTGCCCCATAATTCATTTTGGAAATCTTCTATTTCCCCATCCAGGTTCTATGAACCACTGTCCTCATACAACTTCCCCCACAGAATCCCTATGCTCTAGGGGACTCCTCACACTGCAGAATATGCCCCACTCTCTCTGAGATAGGCATCAGGCACTCATCTGTTCCTCTCCTTTCTGAGCCCCGTCCTGCTTTTCTATTCATCCTATGAGCAGTCTATTCATTCTCCCTCCAGCCTTGCTCTGCCTCTATGAAGACGAGCTTTTTCCTGCACTGATCTTCATCTGGACTGAGTCCCCACCACATAATTTACTCATAGCCTGGGCTGCTTTGAGATTGTGCTTCTCCATGAGCAAAGCCAAAGAAAGAGACTCAGGAAATAGGCCAAGGAGGAAATACTACCAAATGAATTAAAAAGTCAAGAGCTAAACTTGATAGAACAGACAGCAAATATTAGTTGAGTTCAGAGGAAGATAAAATTAACAAGGGCTTTGAAAGGCAGGGTAGGGGTCACAGTGATGCTGGATGCAGGTGGGGCCTTAAAGCCACTACATTTATGGAGTCACCATGTGTTAAGCTCTGTTCTAAATACCTCGCTGTACAAGCTCTTTTAATCCTCATGATAACCCAAGGGAGGTATTATTGTTATGTTCATCTTGTGGATGAGGAAACTGAAGCTCAGAGACATTAAGGAACTTACTCAAATCACAGAGCCAGGATTTGAACCCAGATCCATCTGATGCCAAAGCTTTTACCAGATTCCAAAACATGTGATTAACAGTGCCCAGCACATGGTAACTGCTCTATCAGCATTTGTTAAATGAATATTTATCATAAATGAACAAACGAATGAATGAATGAATGAATGAAGCAGTGATGTGAGAATGAGGAGGCTCATATATCCTGTAATGTGGATTGCACATCCATGCTGGAGAGGCCAGGCTTAAATGCAGGAGGCGACTGTGCAGCTGCTGAATCACTGATATTTATTGAGCGCTTGCTATGTGCTAAGTGCTTTAACGCTTCAGCACTATCCTCTTAGAGTCAACAGAAATATACTGAGCACTAGACACTCTGGCTGGCTTTGTACTGGGCCCTCACAATGGCAAGTTGTCCACAAGCTTTCACAGCCCAAATGCAGAAGAAAGACCTGTAAATGTACTCCACACCATGGATAGGGCTATCGGGGGTTTAATTTACCTGCTCTTGACTCACCCTCTACACCCGCGAACAATTCATCGGGAGTTAGATTTCTTTGGCTCTGGGGATTTGAGAGTGATTGATGGGCTCTGAATATAGTAGGAATCCAGCCCCCTTTCCTAGTTCTCACAAACTCCTCCTAATAGACTCCCATAGAGTGCGAGCAATTTACAGTATAATGAATTTGCTTTATTCTGGTTCAGTCTGGGCACTGCAGCCCCCGCCTGCCTTCCTGTTGTTTTATTTACTCCTCAGCCATTCTCATTTTTGTGGCTATTCCCTTTAGCTCTCCTTTTCTGTAAGGTCATTCTAAGGACAGGATGTTGCAATAACCAAGATGAGTTGTGAACAAGTGCAAGCCAGGTGTGTCTTGGTGGTTCTCTCTCTTCTTTTGGACTCTCTGAAATCTTGCTCATAAAGAAAAATATCACATGCTCAAGATTTAGAACTCAAATTCTGATTTTGAGGTTAGTGTCATTCAGATGAATGCCCCTGAGCCGGGCACAACAGAGCAGTTACTGGAAGAGATAAGGTGATTCAGTGTCATACCTTAGTGAGCTGTAACTCTCGAGGGGTGGGGTGAGACTTTTTTGTAACCACTAAAATGTGTAAGGCCAGCCTAAGCCCTATATATTGCAGTTTTCCAGGATGGCTGTTTCCTGGAAAATCCATCTCTTTCACCACGGGGTGCTAGGGGCATTGAAAATTGGTCAGTTTGCTATACTAGCCTTGTTAATGCTTGTGGTAGGACATTAATGCAGGATAATAGTAATCACACTGGTGTTAAATATTTGCAGTGTTCAAGCAATACCTCTGAATCTCAACCCGCTGCTTTGATTAATAGCGACAGTGATGCTGGCATAAGGGAAGATGGACTCCCCAGCCTTCTTGTTTAGACAGTAGAAACACCCCAGTGATAAATGCTTTGTTTATTTATGAATGCAATTAAGATTAGCTTCTAATTATTTCTGGCACATGCTCTTTAATGCCAGAGCCTTTAAATAACAGTGGCCAAAGGGTAATGCATTGTAATAGGCTACAACATCCCCAAGGATTTCTCGATTGACATAAAAATATCTTTTTCCTCCAACTGATTGGCTCTATGGCAAGTGTGAAGTGATGGTTAAGCTTCTAGCTGTCCATTAAAAGATCTTAAATCAAGGAGGACGTGGCTTCAATAATTAGCTTCTACATTTGGGTGTTGAGATCAGCTGGACTGTGGATAGTGTTCTTTTGGGGGCTAAGGTGCTTCAAGATGGATAATTTTTAAGTTGAGTCTCTCAGTGTAAATAACTTGAGAAATTGATTTCCAAAATTTCTGGAATGTCTTTTGTTTTTTTCTGGGAGAACAAAAATGGAAACCAAAGATTTATAGTGAGGCAACAGGATGAACTCTAGCTAGAGTAGGAAATTTGCCAATGAGAAGAGTTTGTCTTTATCTTTGCAGAAACCTGTGCTAACAGGTGAAAAATGTGTTTACCTTAAAAAATTGGACCATGTATTTCAACTATTCATTGAGAGAAGGAGCAGATGTTGTGTCCCAAGGACTAGAATGCACCATTAACCAAATGAGTATGCTGGAGATGGGTTGCAGAATGGGCATCCCACTGTGTTCTAAAGCTCTGTGTGCCAGGAGAACAAGACTGACTTGATCTGCCCCAACTGATCTCCCATACTCCTGCTGCTTGCTCTATATCACTGCTTTGGTTTGGACAGAGTGTCTTCAAATGCATGTTTGTTCACTGGAGTGTTAGAAGTTTTGGAGGCAAGAAAACCATGGATTTGTAATGTGCTGTCCCCTCAGGAGCTCCTGGGGAACAAGGACCTGGATTTTCCTTCTGTCTGAGTGAACCAATAGGAGGAAGGAAGTATTATTAGGTAAAGGTGCGTCTAACGTCCTGGATAGGCAAACTGTCATGTTTCTGCTTAAAAACAATAAAACCCAAGCATACTGTTCAATGTGTTTGGTTGGGTTAACAGCTCTTAATCTTCTTGCCTTCAAGTTCTCCACCCAGCTAAACTAAATGAAAACTCAGAGTGTCTGTTGTGCAAGTTGATGGTAGAATCAAAAGAAGAAAACAAGCTTTTCAAGAAACTCACTTTGTAGGGTGAGAATAAGAGATAATACATATACTAAATAGTGAAATCCATAGTGCTGAAATACTTGGAAAAGGCAGTCACAAAGTGATGTGGAAAGACAAAGAAGGAAACAATTTCACTGGGAAGGGAGAAATAACCTACAGTGTCGACAAGGCTTAACACAGCAGTTCATATTTAAGTTGAGCTTGAAAACAAGTATGATTGAGCCAAGCGGGAAACACAGTGGCTTGATTTGGAAAAGGGAATTCCCAGCAGCAGCGTCTAAGGGATTAGCATCATGTGCGCTCCACCCAGTAGGAGCAACCCAGCAAGGTGGAGAGGAGGGCAGCAGCAAAGCCTCCCAGGCGCATTCATTTAGTCAGGAACTGTGTGTTGATGGTCCACTGTGTTCCAAGCCCTAAATGATGTGATACGCACCATGATGATACAGATGGGGAACTAACATTTAGCTTTTTTCCCCCCTTCTTCTTTTTCTTTTTTCTTCTTTTTTTTTTTATTCTGTTACAAATGTGACAGTATTAGGGGCCAGCTGGTGGCACAGTGGTTAAGTTCGCACATTCCACTTCGGCGGCCCAGGGTTCGCTGGTTCGGATCCCAGGTGCAGACTTGCACACTGCTTGTCAAGCCATGCTGTGGCAGGGGTCTCACACATAAAGTAGAGGAAGATGGGCACGGATGTTAGCTCAGGGCCAGTCTTCCTCAGCAAAAAGAGGAAGATTGACAGTGGATGTTAGCTCAGGGCTAATCTTCCTGGGGGGGAAAAAAAGGAAAAATAAATAAATTCAATATCATTATAGGAACTCATTACTCTATACATAATTTATATACTATATATTATATAATACATGCTGTTACATACACAAGAAAGTAACTTACAAGAAAATAAGTTAAAAGAATTCATATTTTACAGTAATTTTTGTTGTTGCCAAGTAGAAAAAGTCTGCTGGAGCGAGGGAAGGGAAGAATTGAGGTCTTTTAAAAGCAATGATATATATGAATATTTATAATAAATAATAAGTTATATAAATATATAATTTATATATAATATGTATATTATATATAGTACAATATGTACCTTTCCAAACCTCTAATTTTTAAGTAGAGATAAAGTTCTTGTGTCACGTCACAGTTAGTCATCCCATCAAGTTTATTTTGCTGACACCAGCGCTGAGCATTGATTTGAGGTGTGGATGAAAGAGAAAGGACGAGAAAAAGAAGAGAGAATTAAAAATCACCATGAAGATTGACACTGGGTGCAGTTCCAGGCAAGATGAGTGTGAGGTGTCTGTGGATTATAAAAAGTAGGACGTTCTGAGAGATAAACACATAGCAATTTAGGAGCCACTAGATTTTAAAGAAAAGATAGCGAAAGAATAGCCATTGAGGAAAAGACAGACGGCCAGAAGGGTAGGAGGAACTAAGAGAAGGGAACTAATATTTATCTAGTATCTGTTTTAAATCACACGCTGTTATGAGATTAAGCTGTGTTAGTCCATTGAATCCTCATAATAGGCCTAAAAATAATCTCATCCCATTTTATACACGTGGTTGAGATGTTTTGAAATATTAACTGACATTTTTCCTGCAGTCTCTGTGTACCCATTAGCCTTTTCCCATGTGGCACCCATTAATTCATAGAACGAATGTTACAAAAGAAAGTAGGAGAAAAAGTCTTTTGATTTTAAGGAGCCTAGGACTTAATTTTCAAAAATAAAAAGCTTTAGGCAATTTGAAGACGAAGAGATTCGTGTCTGTAATTCTCAGTTAGAGCCCTAGGAAGCAGGAAGGCCTGGGGCAGATATGGCACCCTGATGTGTCCTGCATTATGGGCCATAGGCAGCTTCACAGAGCTCCTGGTGTCCCAGCAAGGTGTAACGGCAGCAGAAGGATTCAAGTTGAGAGTGGAATGGAAGTGGAGAAGGATCTTAAAGAGCCCCTCTGAGTCTCTTACAGCCCGACAAAGCCAGGGAGAAGCAGACTGGCTCCCGTACACTCACATGAAGGGCATGAAACTAGCTCAGACTGGGGTGGGCCTGACGAAGCCTTAGGTTCCCAAATGAGGCATGACTCAGGGGCAACCTGCATGGACTGACAACGAAAGACCGGATGGGAGTGGGCATCTCAGCAGATGTCAGTGTGGATGGATCCTGACTAATCCAGGATCAGAAATCCTCAACCCAGATAACTGTATGAGTCCTGGAGAACAAGGAAATCCTTGAAATGATTGAGTATTTGCTCCTCTAGCCAAATAGGAGCCTTAAACACTGGAGAAAAATAAAGGAAGTGATATTTCTTGCACTGCTAAATTTGTGGTCACAGAATCACATCTGCAATAGTCAGTAAAATTGCACCTAGGAGAAGAGGTTAAGGTGATTTCCAAAGGCCATGCAGGTAGGCCATGATGGAAGTTGTATATAGCGTTAGATCTGCCTGGCTCCAGAATTCTTGCTCTTGCTACTATGCTGTTTGTAAGGCACATTCCTATTTTGTAGAGTCAAGACAAAAAAGGCTGGCTGTGTCAGACTTTTAAGTCTGGCCAGGAGGAGGTCCCTAACCTTTCCTGCTTTTATTTCCCTTCAGTGCTGAGGGCAGATGATGGAGTAAGTCAGCCAAGGACCAGACCCGGGTCTTCATCTGTAAACCTCCCATTGTCCCATCTGCTTCAAGAAGCTAGCAACAAAGTCACACCTTCTTCCTTTGACACATGAAGGGAAAGGTTAGAGTTGGGTAAAAACATAAGTTTAGGGAGGCAAGAAAGTAAGTTAATAGAGTCTCTATTTTACAGTCATTCTTGTTGTTGCCAGGTAGAAGAAGTCGGCTAAAGTAGGAAAAGGAAAGATTGAGCTCTTTTAAAGCAATTATATAATGGAAATTTACTATAGGCCAGGAGCTGTATGTTAGTGCCACTGAAAGTGGAGCCCCTGTTCCAATATCATTAATGTCACCTCGAAGCTTGTTAGAGCTACAAGTTTTACTGCAGATCTTGAATCTATTGTAGATCTATTGAATCAGAATCTCTTGAAATGGGGCCAGAAATATGTTTTTAAAATCCCCTTAATTGACTATTATGCATGCTGAACTTTGTGAAGAGCTGCTTTAGAAATATGAAAAGCAAATTGCCCAGAGATGAGAAAATGGATTTGGAGAAATACAGGCCCAGGTGAGAATAGAAATTGTAAGCATGCGAAGTAGCTCGTCATCATGGTTATCAGCATCTCAGCGTGAACTCTGGGTAGTCGGCTGGGAGATAGATTCAAAGAGAAGGGAGGGATATGGTGATCCAGAATACATGAAATTTGAAGGATACGTAAGGAAGATATCAAGAAGATGAAACCAACAAGTCTAAGAGAATGTAGTTGATTTGATTAAACCAAAGTAACCACACAGGTAGGGTAGAAATAATCCCAGGATGGAGATGACTGATGGGGAGGCTTATCCAAGGTTAAGGGATTTAAGGATGCCATGATGTCTAAATGTCACTTTTCTGCAGTGAATGACAGGAGTTGGTCAGAAAAAGGCGTGGTGGTACAAGTAGTTTGCTGAAGTTGAATGGAGGTAAAAGACAATGGAAGCCTTTGCCCTCTTATTCACAATTGATTTCATGCTTTTTCTGATATCACAAGGAGTCCTGGTCACCAGCAATATGGGAACAAACTCCTGGGAAAATCAGAAAAATAATCTTCTTTCTCTCATCTCTATATCGGCTTTTTTCCTCCACGCCTCGTCTCCCCTTGCCTTCCTCAGAGTCTAGCATTTCCTGAGGGTAACTACATCTGCAATCCAGCTCCGTCTCCCCCACCTGTGAATTAAAATGGAGCACCTACCATGTGCACATACACGCCTTGCTTCTCCATGAGAGATTTTTTTCTTTTGCCTATCTAGAGAAATCACTTGACTTCTGTGTGTTGCGTTATACCACTGTCATTATCAACAATGGTGTCATTTTGATGCGCTCTGTGAGGCAATGGGTGCTTTGAAGGTGAGAGACAGAATAGACATGGATAAATAAAACTCTGAGTAGACTTCTATTGCACCATTACTGCCAGCAATTACTTCACCAAGTGACACGTCTGATAAAAATTCAGCCACCTTCCTCCAGAAGCATCTCAGTAGCTGCAACTAGGAATTTCTGCCTGGTTTCTTTTTTTTCAAGTGGACAGAAGCTTGTTAATTCTCTGGCTGGAGACTTGTGCTTCCTCCCTGGTTGGTTCTGTCTCCGTTTCTGTGAATGGGGGTCAAGGTTTTAGATACTGACTTCATGGGAGCTAGCCCAGGTTCAAGGCTGTTTCCTGGGATGAGCTACATAGTGGCCTTTTGATTGGTTCTTTCCAGGTTTCCTTTTTTTGCCCAATTTCTCCTCAGCCTGTCATTATTCTTGACAGTTTTCTTTTTCTGGTCTTGGAAATACAGATATGGCTTCTTAGAAAGTGAGCAGCTATGTCTAAAGAAGACTTTTAGCATTTGATGGGTTGTTGTTTTAATCATCACATACAGCACTAACTGTGTGCATGGCGTTGTCTTAAGCACGGCTACCAACATTAACTCGCTCGTCTTCATAGTAATGATTGTAAGCACTGTTATTATCATCTCTGTTTTTTCAAACAGTGAAACTGAGGAACAGAGATGAAACAGAGGCCACACAGCTAATGGTTAGCAGAGCAGGATTCAAACCCAGGCAGTTTGACTGTAGAAGCCACCCACCTCCAGTCCTGGCTTGCTGTGCTATGTGGAGGATGTGCCTGGCATCAGTGTTGGGTTGGGGGTGATATGATGTACACAGTGCTAGGTTAGAGGGGATGGAGGTGAGCTTTCTGAGGTTTTCACTGACATTTGTCCCTCTTTCTTGTTCTGGGAGGATAGTTGCAAGTACCTAACAAGGACACTGGTTGCTTGAATAGTGACTTCCAATAACATAGGACCCCCTGTGTTTGGGGCCGCTACAGCCAGAACTGGGAGAACTAGCTTCTGGTTAGAAAATTGTGCATGGGAAGGACTAGATGCACCCATTGATGGGGAGGTAGCTCCAATGCCAGTGATGGAGTAATGGCCCACATGTAAATGGGCCTGCGCAACTGAGAGATGCTCAGGAACATAGGAGATAGGAGGTAGGGCTTGGAGCGGTGGTGTCAGGGGTTGGGAAGACTGTTGCTGGCAGACATTCTTTGCAGTTGACTGCCTAATGGTTGGTCCTGTAGCTCTAATTTTAGTCTGGTTCAGTCAAAGGGGAAAGTTTTCTGAAATCTCTGCATCTCTGTATCCAAATTTGATGTCAGAGAACTTGTCTGGGCAGTCCATATGTGTGTGCATTTTCTTTTTTTCCCCCACAAAACTTACTATTTAGGTAGATTTCCTGCTTTAAGCAAGGATATCAGGACCTAGAAGTTTTGCCCATGCCTGATTCCCTAGTGTGACTTAAAGACTGTGTGGTCGAATCAGACGCCACACTGATGACAATAACTAAGGCTGTTACCTAGAAGTGAGCAAGTGTGTAGGCAGCTTTTCACTGTAAATGTGGAAGAATATTGTTACCACTTCACCTTCGTCTTTCCTTTCCTCATTCCTACTCCTAGTTGGAAATTGGGCTTTGGTAAAACTGGCTAAAGAGGCACATTGCCATCCTAAGACGTTTTAATTATGTTGAAAATAGACAAGGCAAAGATTTATTTGTCTTGTAGGTGTTCCAAATGTCAGTTAGTTGTTGGTTTTATTCTTTGCCATAACTCCCACTAATTTCCAATGTGGACAGAAAAGGAAAAATCTAAAGAATTGAATTTTCAAAAGTGTTGTTGAGAAACCAAAGCAAAAGAGCCATTGAGTTACAAGGAGATGGCAAATGTGAATTCAAAGTTATGTACTGAAATCAAAACAGAGGCAATCCGAACACATGGTGCACCCAAAAGTGGACAGGCTAAATAGGAAGTTCAGAAGAACGTATTACAGCCAAGGAGCGAGGAGAGTCAGTTTATCTTCAGCCTTGGGATATGAGGCAGGGGTGGGAGTAAAGGTGAAATAGCTATTGGGTGAGCAAAAGCAGTGTCTGCCATCGAGTGTTTAGGGGACATCTGAATCCATTCTTCCTTCATGTGCAACAATCTTGTAATTTTACTCCACTTTTGGGCCCTGTTTTCTAAGGAGGTATAATACCCACCCCCAGATCCAAGGGTAGACAGTTTATCCAAGCCAGGAAAAGAAATATATATCCTCAGACTTTTCCCGCAACAATCATGAATGGGAGGTTGCACAGCTGCTCAGTTATAAGCCTGGAGCTGCTGTTGGCCATCTTTACCACCACAATGAGAGAGCTTACCTGAGAATGATTTCAACACAGAGGAAAGCAGAGTAAAGGGACATGAAGACTAATTCTTATGATATCATTTGAGCACCTGGATCATGCTGCACCTGAAGCCATAATTCTGAATTTTTTAGACTTGTAAGCAAATAATTCACTCCTTTTGCTTAAGAGGGTTTTAGTTGTATTTCTATCCTTTGCAACTAATATAAAACTGCATCTACTCCATTGAGGCCATAGGAAGTTTTATAACTAAAAGTGGGTTTTTTGCTTCTGAACCAGATCAGTAAGATACACCCAGAATTACTAGGAAACAAACATTTAAATTTCCAAAAACCAGCAAACTTTTTCTCAAAGTGCCAGATAGTAAATATGTTAGGCTTTGTGGACTAAGAGGTAAAACTGAGTGTATTATGTAGACACTTATATAACCATTTAAAATGTAACCATTTAGAAAATGCAACAACCATCCTTAGCACCTGGGCTGAAAGAGGGTAAAGAAAGTCAGCTGCCTCAATTTAGCCTGAAGACCTGACAAAAAAAGCGACAGATCTTACTTTGAACATTCATTGTATTTCTGCCTCTTAGAAGAAAGTGTTCATTTCCTTTTCGTCCTTCAAGACTCAGCACATGTGTCTCCTTCCATGGAGCTTCCTGCAAGTGCCCGGGTTGGCCCTATGTCCCCTCTTTTGTGCTCATACTTCGCCTCGCTCACAACTTTAATTTTATTCCTTCACACATTTTGACATTTTAAAATTGTGAAACTTCAGATATAAAAAATGAAATAAAATATTGAAACAAATGCTTGTGTAACGTGTGTAAACTCAAGCATGACCGTTAAGGCATTATTTAATACATTGGAAGCCCATTTTGGACCCTTCCCAAAACACATTTCCTTCCTCCTCTGCAGGTTCCCATTACCCGGGATCCAGCACCTGTCATTCTTCTGCATTTCATTACAATTTTACACCATCTACCTTTATTCTTATAAATGTGAGTATAACGTTGTTAAATATGTTTAAAACTTTACACAAAACCTATAGAGTCTTCTAAAATTTGCTTTTTTCCTTTCCCTTTTTCTCATCTCCGGATTGTGTCTGTGAGAGTCATTGAAGATGATTTATATAGCTATAGTTCATTAACTTTTACTGCTCTATTGAAATACATTTGATGAATATACCACAATCTGTCTATTTTCCTGTTGATGGACAGCTAGGGTGCTTCTAATTTTTTTCACATGCAAAAATATGCTGCTCTGAAAATATTTTGCCTGCCTGCTTGTGCACATCTGTGAGAGTACCTCTACAGTTTATATGAGGGAGCAGAATTGGTTGGTTGTAGGTTATGCACATCTTCAAATATATTAGAGATTCCTATATTTCTACCCCAAAGTGAACCACTTTCCCCTCTTACCTGCAGTCTGTAAGAGTACTAGTTGCTCCAAATCCTTACTAAAACTTAGTGTTGTCAAAAACTTTGAAGTTTTTTTATGGAGAATTTCAAACATATGAAAAATAGAATACTATAATAGATCCTATGTAGCCATCACCCAGTTTCAAGAGTTATCATCTCACAGCCAATCTTGTTTCATTTGTGCTTCTACCCACTCCCTCCATCATATGTTATTTTTAAACAAACCTCTGGCATATGTATCATCATTTAATCTGTAAATATTTTATTATGTCAAAACTATAAGAAGTCTCCCAAAAAATGACCATAATACCATTACCACACCTTAAAAATAATTTCCTAATAGCATATTTCCACTAGCGTCATCATCATAAAAATGTTTAACAGTTTTTTTAACTAGTATCAAATAAAATCCACATATCACAGTTGGTTTATGTGTCTCTTACATCTTTTAGTCTATAGATTCCCTTTCCATTCTACCCTTTATTTATTTGTTAAAAAATTAGATATTTTGTCCTACAGAATGTCCCACAGACCAGATGCTGCTGACACACCTGTAAATAGCTAGTTTGTTCTACACCTACCGGGTTGGTGGCGTATTTTTCCTTCATGATGTCTGGTTGTCTGATTTCCTTTGATTTTAGCAGTTGGATAAAGATGATTCATTCCATTTATTTATCAGTTCTTGAAAAAATAACTTGGTTTACAACCACCCTTCAATGACAACCAATAAATTTATTTTTTTATCTTGAATTCATAGTGATAAGAAAATTTATAAAAGCTCATGAATTCAGATATATTTAATGAGCTTCAATCCTCTCTAGTTCTTGTTCTTTCTGATGCACAGATTTCTCAACTTTGTCTTGAGAAACAAACTTTGTCTTGGAACTTCCTTGAATTGAATCCTGAGTCCCTTTGACAGTTTTGTTGTCTTCCTTGCTATCTACTTTGACAGGATAGGCCATGCTCATCCTGTATTTATCCTTTCCCAGAACTGGAATCAGCCACTTCCCCAAGGAGTCCTGGTTTCTTTTAGAGGGAAATGGCATTTTGGAGTGCACAATCTGGGCACTCAGGGTTGTTCACAAGGTATTTAAATTCTTGTTAATCTGATGAGTGTGTAATGGCATAAATGTATAAAATCCCACTGTGGTTTTCATTTGTGTTACCTAGATAATTACTTAGGTTGAGTGTTTGTATGAATATTTTGACCATTTGAGTTTCTGCTCCCATATATTGTTAATTCATTTTAATTGTTCATTTTCTTCCATTTGATTATGGTCTTTCTTATCACTTTTGAGGAGTTCTTTACATATTCTACATACCTATTCCTGGTTTTATACGTTTTATTTTTTCAGAAAACTTCTTCCAATATGTGACCTATCTTTTTACTGTTGCTGTACTCTCTTTTAATTAAGAGAATTTCTTAATTCTTTTTTTTTTGTGAGGAAGATTCTCCCTGAGCTAACATCTGTTGCCAATCTTCCTCTTTTTTTTGCTTGAGGAAGATTGGCCCTGAGCTAACCAACATCTGTGCCAATCTTCCTCTATGTTGTATATGGGTCACCACCACAGCATGGCTGATGAATGGTTTAGATCCACACCTGGGATCCAAACCCGTGAACCTAGGCCACTGAAGTGGAGGGTGCCAAACTAAACCACTATGCCATGGGGCTGGCCCTAGAATTTCTTAATTTTAATGCAGTTTAAGTATTTTTCTGTCTCTTGTGGTTTATATTACTTTATGTTTTGAAAAAGACCTTCCTGAAGAAGATAATGTCCAAAATGGTGGTGTGAGCTATGCAGAACCTCTCCTGAGTAGAATAACTATAACTGGTAAAGTTTATAAAAAGAACAGACATTTAAAGTCTCTGGAATTTGTCCTAGGGGTATGCAGTAGATGAAGAAACATTTATTGAAGAAGATCGACTAGATCTTGGTAAACACAGTGGGAGGCTGTTTTACTAGAGCCATGAGTCTCTCCCTCCCCTTTCCCAGCTCCGCATGATGGAAGCACTACTCTGAGTGAGTTTGATCCAAGAGATGAGGCTCCCTCTCCAACCAGCCCCCAGTCGTCAAGGAATACTGTATCTCTCTCTGAGAGGCAGGCCACCAGCATTTCTCATCCCCCTTCTAGCTCCATGTTGCAGAGGCTAAATTCCAGGTGGGTGTGACCAAGAGGTCAGGGGCTCCCTGACTCTACCCAGGCCTGACTTGTAGGGCAGAGGCTCTAGATCCTGTGTAGCAGACTAAGAATACTGGGGCCCTGATTGCCTTGCCTGGGCACAGTTGTAAGGCAAAAGTTCCATGTCTGGGGAGGTAATAAAATGCCAGAGACTGCTGTGCCTGTGGCATTCAACATGTGCTCATAAAGCAAGGGTGTCACTCAACAGAAGCATGCCACTGTCCCCACCCCTAGCTCCACAGCAGCTGCTAAAAAATTTTTCTCAGGAGAAGAAGTAGGGCATAAAGAATAGAGAGGTAGCTCCAAAGTTCTCCCCAAGGAAACTTACTTTATTTGGAACAGAGTATGGGAAAGTTCAAGCTTAAGAGCACTCTTGAAAATAATGGAGATTTTGATAGTAGGCAATTAAGAGGAGACTGGTATTTCCATGACCGTATCAGCTGAACTGTAGACCAGCTAGTTTACTTTTCTAGGAACCAGGGAAAGAGGCAGCTAAGAAGAGCTCTCCTGGAGTCAAAACAAGCCTCAACAACTTGCTTCAAAAACTACTCCTTAGAAAGGGAGTAATTTAATTGGATCAAACTTGGAACAATTTATGCCCCAGGGTATTGTCAAAAAACAATAGAGCAATCAGCCTGCAATGCATGGAGCCTAAACAGCTGGGTGTGACACCAAGAGAGAGAGTTTAACAGAGAAACAAGGCAAGAGATAGCCATAGAGCCCTGCCAAACCACTTAATCCCAGCATGACTATCCCCATGCCTTAGGTCAGACCCCTAAGGAGTGACATCAGAGGCTTCATGCTGTAGGGAGAAATAAAATTTACTAAAATAGTCCAGGTGAGTCAGTAAACAAATTAACAAGCAAACAGCAACAAAAACTGTCTAAGAAGATGTACTGATAAGATTAGTATTAAAAAAAACCTCTTAACAAAGTAGGTATAGAAGGAACTTGCCTTAACACAATAAAGGCCATACATGAAAAATCCATACCTGGAGGCATCTTACTTCTTGAGTTCAAAATTTATTACAAAGCTAAAGTAATAAAAACTGTTTGATACTGGAATAAAAACAGACTTATAGACCAATAGAACAGAATAGGGAGCTCGCAAACAAATCCAGGCAATGTAGTCAACTGATCTTCAGCAAGGGTGCCAAGAATACATAATGGGGAGAGGATAGTCTCTTCAAGCAATGGTGCTGAGAAAGTGGATATTCATGCGCAAAAGAATGAAATTGGACCCTTAGCTCACACCATACACAGAAAATCAAGTCAAAGTGGATTAAAAACTTAAATGTAAGACCTGAAATCCTAAGACTCCTAGAAGAAAACATAAGGGAAAAGCTTTTTGACATTGACTTTGGCAATAATTTCCTGAATATGACACCAGAAGCACAGGTAACAAAGGAAAAATAGATAAGTGAGATTACATCAAACTAAAAAACTTCTGCACAGCAAAGGAAACAATCAACAAAATGAAAAGGCAACCTACATAATGGGAGAAAATATTTGCAAACCATATATGTGATAAAGGGTTTGTATCCAAAATATGTAAGGTACTCCTACAACTCAATAGCGAAAAACCAAATAACCCAATTTTAAAATGGGTAAAAGACCTGAATAGACATTTCCCCAAAGAAGATATACAAATATCCAAAAGTTACATGAGAAGGTGCTCAGTATCACTAATCATCAGGGGAATCCAAATCAAAACCACAATGAGATATCATCTCACATCTGTTAGGCTGGCAATCAGCAAAAAAAGAAAAAATAACAAGTGTTGGTGAGGATATGAAGAAAAAAAGAACCCTTGTACACTACTGATGGCAATGTGAATTGGTGCAGCCACTATGGAAAACAGCATGGAAGTTCCTCAAAAAATTAAAAATAGAACTGCCATATGATCCAGTAATTCCACTTCTGGTTGTGTACCCAAAAGAATTGAAATCAGGATCTCAAAGAGATATCTGAACTCTCATGTTCATTGCAGCATTATTCACATAGCCAAGATATAAGAGCAGCTTAAATGCCTATCGCAGATGAACGGATAAAGAAAATACAGCATGCACATACAATGGAATGTTATTCAGCCTTTAAAAAGAAGGAAATCCTACCACTTGTGACAATACGGGTGAACCTGGAGAACGTTATACTAAGTGAAGTAAGCTAGACACAGAAGGACAAACACTGCATGATACCACTTATTTGAGGACTCTAAAATAGTCAAACTCATAGAAGCAGAGAGTAGAATGCTGGTTACCAATAGCTTGGCACAGGAGGAAATTAGGAGGTATCAGTCAAAGAGACAAAGTTTCAGTTATATAAGATGAAGTAGTCCTAGAAATATGCTACACAGCATAGTGTCTATAGTTGATGTTGTATTATATACTTAAAAATTAGCTAAGAGAGTAGATCTGATGTTAAGTATTTTTATCACAAAAATAATAAATAACTATATAGGGCAGGAGGAAAATTGTGGAGGTGATAGATATGTTTATGGCATAGCTTGTGGTAATGGTTTCATGCATGTATACTTATCTCCGAACTCATCAAGCTGTAAACAATAAATAGATACAGCTTTTTGTATGTCAATCATATCTCAATAAAGTGGTTAAGAGAGAAGTAGTCTCCAAGCACAAAAAACTTCATCAGTGAATTCTTCGAATAGTTAAGGTGGGGAAACCAACGAATTTCACACAAACTCTTCCAGAGAATAGAAAAAGTAGGAACACTTTCCAACTCATTTTTATCGGGCCAGGATGATCTTGACACCAACACCTGACAATGAATAGAAAACCTTTCCAAAGAGTGAAAAGTTACAGGATATTTCTCTCATGGACGTAGAAAAAATTCTTAACACTTAACAAATCAAATGAAGAGACAAAAAATAATATACCAGAGTTGACAATAGGAATACAAGGTGGTTATCATTCAAAAGCCAATGACTGTACTCTACTTATTGAGGTAAATAAAGGAGAAAAATCATAAGATCATCTCCAATGGCTTAAGGGGGAAAAAGATTTTATAAGATTCAATATTCATTTATGTGAACATGCAAAATTCTATAAACTAAGAAGAGAAGAGGATTTCTTTAATCTGATAATGAGTAACTACAGCAAACATCATTCTTAATGCTAAAATATTGAAAACTTACTCCCTGGTATCAGGAACAACACAAGTATGCTCACTACACCACTTCTATTAAACACTGCACTGGAGGTCTTAGCTGGAGCAATAAGCCAAAAAGGTAAATAGAAGTATTCTGATTGAAAATGAAGAATAGCACTGCCATTATTGGCATACGTAATTATGTATGCAGGATATACAAAGGAATAAAGCCAAGTTATTAGAATTGAGAGGTAAATTTGAGAAAGTCACTGTATTTATAGTCAACATACAAAAATCTATATGAATGTCTATGTGTGAGAAACATAAAAAATATGAAATTCTAAAAATTAATCCACTAAAGTTCATGAAAAAGCATTAAATATCTGGTAATAAATCTTGACCTTTTAACTCTTCATGCCTTTTTAGCTTGCCAATGCCTTTAGAAGACATTTTGTCTTTTAAAAAAATTTTATAGCTTTCCTGGTTGCTCTCAGTGGAACATTTAAAACAATTTACCAGCTTGTGATTATCAGAAATAGAAATATCATCTTTGTCCTTTTTGTTTCCTTTTTATTTTATTTCTTTATGTTGAGGAAGATTAGCCCTGAGCTAACATCTATGCCTATCTTCCTGTACTTTATATGTAGGATGCCTGCCACAGCATGGCCTGACAAATAGTGCATAGGTCCACACCCAGGATCCGAACAGTGAACCCTGGGCTGCCAAAGCAGAACATGCGAAGTTAACTGCTGTGCCACAGCGCCGGCTCCCCATCTTTGTCTTTTGACAAATTAATTTAGGATATTATATGTGATATTTAATTATTTTTTGATAAGAACACTTTAAAAATCATAGCTATTTACAGCAGTGTTTCACTTATGCCTTTTGAATGTTATGTCATAGTTAGAATACTTTTCCCACTCTGAGATTTACTTTTTATATCTGGTATGTTTTCTTCTATTACTTTTTCTTTTTAATCCTTCATTTATTTAGTTAGTTAGTTTTATCTTATTGTATTAAGAACACAACATGAGATCTACCCTTTTAATAGATTTTTAAGTGTGTAATACAATATTGTTAACTATAGGCACAATATTGTCCTGCAGATCTAGAACTTACTCATCTTGCAAGTAATTTATTTTGTGCATAAGGAGTTAGATAAGCCTTGTATCAGTTTCCTAGATCCATAATAAAGTAACACTAACTGGATGACAAAACAACAAAATTTATTCTCTCCCAGTTCTGAAGGCTAGAAGTCCTAAATCTTGGTATCAGCAGGTCCAGGCTCCCTCTGAGACTCTGAGTAGAATCATTCCTTGACTCTTCCCAGCTTCCAGTGGTGCCCAACAATCCTTCATGTTTCTTGACTTATAGATTCTTCATTCCAACCTCTGCCTCCATCATCCCATGGCCTTCTTCCATCTGTGTCTCTGTCTCCTCTTATAAGGACACCAGTCATATTGGATTAGGGGCCCATCCTATTCAGGTGTGACCTCTTCTTAATTAATTGTTTGCAATGATACTATTTCCAAATAAAGTCACACTCTGAGGTATTAGGAATTAGAACTTCAATACATCTTTTTGGGGGACACAATTTAACTCATAGAAGGCATGAAATTTTATTTTCCCCTATGAGTGCTCTATTATCTCAATGTCATTTGAATTACCACATTTTCTCCACTGATAAGTATTGCCATCTTTATCATAATCTAAATTACCAGATATTTGGGAGACATTTCTGGTCTCTCTATTTCTTTAATCAGTCTGCCAAGTTATACATCAGTACTACAGTTTTGATTATTGTCTCTTTATAATATGTCTCTTGTTTTTTAGTCAACTTTATCGAGGTACGGTTTACATGCCATAAAGTGGACTGGTTTTAACTATGTATTTGATTAATTATGACAAATTTATACAACCACATAACCATCACTACAATTAAGACCTAGAAAATTTCCATCACTCCCAGATTTTCCTCATATCACATCTCAGTCAATCCTCTCCTCCTATACC
Organism: Equus caballus; assembly: GCF_041296265.1. Lineage (NCBI taxonomy): Eukaryota > Metazoa > Chordata > Mammalia > Perissodactyla > Equidae > Equus > Equus caballus. The sequence goes on from NC_091684.1 coordinate 65,075,554, forward strand.
TGTCCTCAGGCAACCACATATATGCTTTTTGTCACTATAGAAGTGTTTTTTCCTAGGGTTTCATGGAAGTGAAATCATATAGCATGTATCTTTTTCGTGTTTCTTCGTTGGTTCAGCATCATATTTTTGAAATTCACCCATTTTCTTGTATATATCACTAGTGCATTCTTTTTTGTTATTGTGTAGCAATTCATTGCATGAATATATTATGATTCTTTTATACACTCACCTGTTGATGGATTTAGTGTTGTTTCCAGTTTGAGGTTCTTATGAATAAAGCTGCTATGTATTTTATTTCTAGAAGTGGGATTGCTGGGTTTCACTGAAAGTGTGTGTATAACGTTACTAGGCACTGTCAAACTTTTTTCCAAAGTAGCATTCCCACCAGCAATGTATGCGAGTTCTAGCTGCTCCACATCCTCACAGCCCTTGGCATTATCAGTCTTTTAGACTTTAGGCGTCCTAGCGGATGTGAACTGGCATCTCATTCTGGTTTTAGTTTGCATTTCCCTGATAGTAATGGTATTGAGTGAGCATGTGTACATGGACCATTTCTTTTAAGCTTACTATTAATATTTTAAAATATTTTTTACGTTATATTTTTACATTTATATGTTTTGTGATTGAATTTAGGAAAGCTATTGACTTCTGTGGTTCAATTTTTTACCCAGCCACCTTATTTAACTCTTTTGTAATTTGTCAATGTTTTCCAGTTGATTCTATTGGGTTTTTCATAGACATAATCATAATCTGAAAATTATAAAAACCGTACCTCCATTCCAAATTTGAAGACATTTTACTTATTCTTATTATCTGTTAAAATAAGCCAGGCATAATAAACAAAGTTAAATAATATTAGACTTTTTTTCTTGAATTGCTCCTTGAATGGAAAGACTTTTAGAGTATCTTCATCATGTGTAATGCTGGGTTTTAAATGTAATTTATCTTATTTATAATATTAAGAATATAATCATTGATATCTATTTTATTATAAGTTTTGATCAAGAATAGAAGTTGTGAGTGACATCAGCATCGTGGCAGAGTGAGCTCTTCCCTTAGTCTCTCCCCACTAAGGTACAATGCACAGGACACTCATAAACCAACAGAGGACAGTCACACAGCACAATAGATGTTGGAGAGATCCACACAGCCATGTGTCTGAAGGTGAGGGTCCTGGACACATCCAGGAGGCAATGGAAGGAGATACAGGGATCTCCTCTCCCTTCCAAGCAGCAGCAATCTAGGGTTAAGGACCTCGCATGGTGGCCGACATGCAACTCTGAGAGGGGAATGGAGAAAGTCTATCCCTTTGGTGGAACACTCTTGCTCTCAGAGTTTTTTCATGGCTCATAGAGTAGAGGATTCCCAACAGAGTGCCTGTGCTTATGTGTGTGGAGCAGTGGTGACCAGTGGGCAAGCACAGATGGGTCCTGTCAGCACAGCTTGCAAAGGACAGGCACATCTGCCAGGGTTCACAGTGGGTATAGAAAACAAAGCTCCTACCCTCCCCACAAGACAACAGGTGGAATCTGCAAAAGATTACCACCACTTTGTGATGGCAAAAGTCAACCACATAAAACAGCATGAAGAGGTATATTAACACTCCAGACCAGAAGGAAAATGACAAGTACCCAGAAATCAATCATGAAGTCACAGAATTTTACAATCTAAATGACAAAGAATTCAAAATAGTCATCATAAAGAAACTCAATGAGTTACAACAAAACTCATAAATACAGTTCAATGAACTCAGGAACAAAATTAATGAACAGAGGGAATTCTTCACAAAAGAGATTGAAACTATAAAAAAAATTAGAAATGTTGGAGATAAAAAAACAGTGAATGAGATAAAAGAAAATCTGAAATCCGTACAAAATAGAGCTGATATTATGGAGGACAGAATTAGCAGTGTAGAGGACAGAAATATAGAAATGTCAGATGGAGGAGGAGAGAGAACTAAAACTAAAAATAGATGAAGAAATTCTGCAAGAAATATCTGACTCAATTAGGAAATGCAAAATAAGGATTATAGGTACTCCAGTGGGGAAAGAGAAGGAGAAAGGAGCAGAGAGCTTGTTGAAAGTAATGGCTGAGAACTTCCCAAACCTGGGGAAGGAGCTGAAATTACATGTAAATGAAGACAATGGAACTCCTAATTACATCAATGTGAAAAGACCTTCTCCAAGGCAGATATTAATAAAACTGGGAAAAGTCAATGACAAAGAAAAAATATTCAGACCAGTAAGTCAGAAGAAAATAACCTACAAAGGAACCCCTTATCAGCTTTTCAGCATATTTCACAGCAGAAAACTGACCGGCGAGGAGACAGTGGAATGATATATTCAAAACTCTGAAAGACCAAAGCTTTAAGCTGTAAATAGTCTATCCAGTGAAACTATTCTGCAGATTCAATGGAGAAATAAAAACTTTCCCAGATAAACAAAAGCTGATGTAGTTCACTGCCCCAAGGTCCCCCCTACAAGAAATGATCAAGAAGGCCCTCATACCTGAAAAAAAAGCAAGGGTTTACAAAGCCCAGAGCAAGGTGATACATAGACAGACAAAACCAGAAAATTGCAGCTCTCTATCAGAACAGGTTAGCAAATGCTTAATTATAACATTAAAGATAAAGAGCAGGAAAGCATCAAAACAACTATAATCACTTTGTTTTAATCACAAACTCACAATACAAAATGGAATAAATTGTGACAACAAAAACTTAGATGGGGAAGAGGAAAGGGATAAAACCTGCTTAGACTAAGGAAATAAGAGGTAATCAGAAAATGGACTATCTTGTCAATGAGATCTTTTATACAAACTTCATGGTAACCACTAAACAAAATATCAGAACAGCGACACTAATGATAAATAAAGAGAAAACTGAGGAAACCATCATAGAGAATAACCAACATGAATGGGCACTCCGAAATACATGGAACAAGAAATAAGGGAAGTACATAACAACTAGAAAAAAAGTAATAAAATGGCAGCATTAAGCCTTCATATATCAATAATCACTCTAAATGGAAATGGATTGAATTCTCCAATAGAAAGACACTAAGGAGCTGGATGGATGAAAAAGCAAGACCCAAGAATATGCTGCCTCCAGGAAACACATCTCAGCTCTAAAAACAAACACAGGCTCAAAGTGAAGGGATGGAAGATGATACTCCAAGCAAACAAAAGAAAGCAGATGTTACCAAACTTATATCAGACAAAGTAGACTTCAAGATAAAACTAGTAAAGAGAAACAGAGAGTGACAGTATATAATGATAAAAGGAACATTCCACCAGGAGTACATAATACTTGTAAATACATATGCACCTAACACAGGAGCACCAACGTATATAAAGCAACTGTTAACAGACCTAAAAGGGAAAATTAACAGTAATAATTGTATAAATTGCTACTATTGAGTAGCAGAGGACCTCAACACCCCACTTCCATCAATAGATAGATCAGAGAGACAAAAGTCAAAAAAGAAATAGTGGACCTAAGCGAAAGACTAGACCAGATGGACTTGGTAGATATATAAAAAATATTTCATCCAAAATCAGATGAATTCACATTCTTCTCAAGTGCAGGTGGAACATTCTCAAAGATAGACCATATATTGGGAAACAAGGCAAGCCTCGACAAATTTAAGAAGACTGAAATCATATCAAGCATCTTTTCTGACCATAACCCTATGAAACTGGAAATCAACTACAAGAAAAAAGCTGGGAAAGTGACAAATATATGGACAGTAAACAGCATGCTACTGAGTAACTAATTGATCAGTGAAGAAGCTAGAGGAGAAATCAAAAAACATCTGGAGACAAATGAAAATACACCATAGAAATTTATATGGGATGCAGCAAAAGTAGCCCTAAAAGGGAAATTCGTAGCAATACAGGCCCACTTTAACAAAGAAGAGAAATCTCAAATAAGTAATCTTAACCTACACCTAAAAGAACTAGAAAAAGAACAGATTCCAAAGTCAGCAGAAGGAGGGAAATAATAAAAATCAGAGCAGAATTAAATGAAATAGAAAGCAAAAGAACAGTAGAAAGGATTGATGAAACTAAGAGCTGGTTCTCTAAGAAGATAAACAAAATTGACAAACCCTTAGCCAGACTCTCTAAGAAAAAAAGAAAGAAGACTCAAATAAATAAAACAAGAAATGAAAGAGTAGAAATTACAATGAACACCACAGAAATACAAAGGATTATAAGAGAATATTATGAAAAACTATATACCAACAAATTGGATAACCCAGAAAAAACAAAGTCTTAGGCTCACACAACCTCCCAAAACTGAATCAATAAGAAATAGAGAATCTGAATAGACCAATCATAAGGAAAGAAATTGAAACACTAATTAAAAACCTCTCAAAAATAAAAGTCCAAGATTAGAATGGCTTCTCTGGAGAATTCTACTAAACAGTCAAATACGATTAATACCTATCCTTCTCAAACTATTCCAAAAAAATTGAAGAAGATGGAATGCTTCCTAACTCATTCTACAAGGTCAACATCACCCTGATCTCAAAGCCAGACAAGGACAACACAAAGAAGGAAAATTACAGGCCAACGTTGCCAATGAACATAGGTGCCAAAATCCTGAACAAAGCACTGGCAAACTGAATACAGCAATGCATTAAAAGGATCATACACTATGATCAAGTGGAATTTATACCAAGGACACAGTGATAGTTTACATCTGCAAATCAATCAATATGATGCACTACACTAACCAAATGAGGAATAAAAACTAGATGATCATCTCAATTGATGCAGAGAAAACATTTAACAAGATCCAACATCCATTTATGATAAACACTCTCAATAAAATGGGTATGGAAGGAAACTACCTCAACATAATAAAGGACATATATGACAAACCCACTGCCAACATCATTCTCAATGGTGAAAAACTGAAACCCATCCCTCTGAGAACAGGAACAAGACAAGGGTGCCCACTCCCACCACTTTCATTCAACATAGTACGGGGGGATTTGGCCAGAGCAATTAGGCAAGAAAAAGAAATAAAAGGTATCCAAATTGGCAAAGAAGAAGTGAAACTCTCACCGTTTGCAGACAACATGATTTTGTATATAGAAAACCTTAAAGAATCCATTGGAAAACTATTAGAAATGATCAACAACTACAGCAAAGTGGCAAAGTACAAAATCAACTTAAAAAAATGTTACATTTCTATGCTCTATTAATGAAACAACAGAAAGAGAACTCAAGAATACAATTCCATTTACAATTGCAACAAAAAGAAGAAAATATCTAGGAATAAATTTAACCAAGGAGGTGAAAGACCTACACAATGAAAACTCTAAGACATTATTGAAAGAAATCAATGATGACATAAAGAAATGGAAAGATATTCCATGCACATGGATTAGAAGAATAAACATAATTGAAATGTCCATACCATCCAAAGCAACCTACAGATTCAATGCATTTCTAATCAGAATCCCAAAGACATTCTTCACAGAAATAGAACAAAGAATCCTAAAATTCATTTGGGGCAACAAAAGACCCTGAATAGCTAAAGTAATCCTGAGACAAAAAGAACAAAGCTGGAGGCATCACAATCCCTGATTTCAAAATATACTACCAGGCAATTGTAATCAAAACAGCTTGGTACTGGTACAAAAACAGACACACAGATCAATGGAACAGAATTGAAAGCCCAGAAATAAAACTACACATCTACACACAGCTGATCTTCGACTAAAGAGCCAAGAGCATACAAAGGAGAAAGGAAAGTCTCTTCAGTAAACGGTGTTGGGAAAACTGGACAACCACTTGCAAAACAATGAAAGAAGACCATTATCTTATACCATACACAAAAAATAACTCAAAATGGATTAAAGGCTTGAATGTGAGACCTAAAACCATAAAAATCCTAGAATAAAATGTAGGCAGCAGCAGAGACCTTGGCAGAATGGTTAAAGTTCCATGCGCTCTACTGCGGTGGCCCAGGTTTGCAGGTTCGGATCCCAGGTGTGGACATACTCCACCCATCAACCGTGCTGTGGATGCATCCTACATACAAAATAGAGGAAGACTGACACAGATCTTACCTCAGGGTTAATCTTCCTCAAGCCAAAAAAAAGAGCAATATTGGCAATAGATGTTAGCTTAGGGCGAAACTTCCTCAATAAAAAGAAAAGAAAAAAAAAATGTAGGCAGTATGCTCTTTGATGTTGGTCTTAGAAGCATCTTTTTGAATACCATGTCTAGTTGGGCAATGGAAACAGAAGAAAAAATAAACAAATGGGACTACGTCAGACTGAAGAGCTTCTGCAAGACAAAGGAAACCAGGAACAAAATGAAAAGACAACCCACCAACTGTGAGAAAATATTTGCAAATCATATATCCCACGGGGGTTAATCTCCAAAATACATAAAGAACTCATACAACTCAACAGCAAAAAGCCAAATAACTCAACCAAAAAATGGGCAGAAGGTGTGAAAGGACATTTTTCCAAAGAAGGTATGCAGATGCCAAACAGGCATATGAAACGATGTTCAACATCACTAATCATTAGGAAAATGCAAATCAAAATTACAGTGCGATATCGTGTTACACCCATTAGAATGGCTATAATTACCAAGACAAAAAATAACAAATGTTGGAGAGGATGGGGAGAAAAGGGAACTCTCACACACTGCTGGTGGGAATGCAAAGTTGTGTAGCTGCTATGGAAAAACAGTAAGGAGATTTCTCAAAAAATTAAAAATAGAAATACAGTACGACCCAGCTATCCCACTACTGAGTATTTATCCAAAGAACTTGAAATCAACAATTCAAAAAGACTTATGAACCCCTATGTTCATTGCAGCATTATTCACAATAGCCAAGACATGAAAGCAACCCAAGTGCCCATCAACTGAGGAATAGATAAAGAAGATGTGGTATACATATACAGTGGAATACTACTTAGCCATAAAAAGACAAAATTGTCCCATTTGCAACAACGTGAATGGATCTTGAGGGTATTATGTTAAGTGAAATAAGCCAGACAGAGAAAGACAAACACCACGTGACTTCACTCATATGTGACAGATAAACAAATGCATGGACAAAGAGAACAGATTAGAGGTTACCAGGAGGGAGCACGGTTGGAGGTGGGCATAAGAGGTAAAGAGGCACATATATATGGTGACTGAAAAACAATAATATGCAACTGAAATTTCATGGTATAAATTATTATAACCCTAATAAAATTTAAAAAAAGAGTAGATGTTGGATTTTATCAAATCTCTTTCACTATATATGGAAATGATATGATGATTTTTGCCTCAGATATAGTGGTATGAAGAATTATATTATTATAATTCCTAATATTGAAAGATTCATTTTGTATATATGCTCAGGGTTCATTTTATAATGTTTACTATATTTGAATCAATATTTATAAGTCAAATTGGTCTAAAATTTTTTATATAATTGGCAGGTTTTATAAGCAATGATTTGAACATTTCATAAAATAATTGGGAGCAATAATTCTTTTTCTATGCTCTGGAATAACATTGGAAATTTCTATTCTTTCAATTTTTGGTAGAATTTACCTGCAAAACTACATAGGCCTAACAAGTTTTGTATTAGAGGTCATTGTACTTCAAAAATTTTGCTATTTTTTTATGGAAATTGGTTAATTTCTATTTATATCTCTTCTAGCACTAGTTTATATTTTCCTAAGACTTTTCTTTCATTCAAATTTTCAAATTTACTTTAACAGAATTGAACACACTTGAGATTTGTATTATTTGTATTTGTAGTTATTTTTCCATTCATATTTTTACTTTATGAACTTGTGCTTTCTCCTTTGTTCTTTCATTTTTTGTTCTCGTTATTTAATTCTCTTTCATATGCATTAGTTCAACAACTTTTTTGTTATCTAATTCATTAACATCCACAGAAATCTTTTTATATTTAATTTCTTTTATTTCTTTAAAGTTGATTTAATTTATTTTCTTTCTAACTCCTTGTATTATACACTGAATTTATTTTATTTCTTGCATATAAATATATATATAAGATTATGAATTTTCCTTTGAGCAGTGTTTAGCAGCATTCCATAGATGTTGCATGTAGTATTTTTGTTATTGTCGTTTTCTAGATAATCTCTCAATTTGGTTTTTGCTTTAAAAAATTATTTAATTTCTTGTTAGTAGGTTTATTTTTACTTTCTGGTATTGTTATTAGCTATTAATTTTCTTGCATTAAATAATGCATATAATTTCTATTTGTGGCATTCATCAGCTTTTTGTGTGGTAATACATGGTATATTTTTGAGAATGTTTCATGGGAATCTAAAAATGGCGTGTATTCTCTGTTTTTAGTATATATATGTGTGTGTACATAAATATGAATATCTGTACATGTATGTGAAACTTACAGAGTGTATACTTTATTGATAATGTCCATTAATTCTTTTATAAACTTGCTTTTTTGTCCACTTGATAATACATGGAATAAGAGAAATGAGCTAATTTCTCTTACTCCTAATTTGCCTCTAAAGATTTATACTTACATTTCATGTATTTTCACTTTATGAAATGTAATAATGTGACTTTCAACTCTGACAACTGTGATTGTTAGACCTTGGTCTAACATTGCATTGTCATTGTACCTTTATCATAAAAAAACACAAGGATTTTTCTCATTTAATGATTTTTGTCCTGATGTTGCACATTGTCTAGTATTAAGAATCCGCTTAAAAAAAATGTGATTGCCCAAAATGCCTTTGCACATGCTTGAATTTTATTCTAAGTCCCTTTTTTGTTAATGTATTTTTTGTTTTTTGTGATTTTTTTGGTGAGGAAGATTAGCCCTGAGATAACATCTGTTGCCAATCTTCTTTTTGCTTGAGGAAGATTACTGCTGAGCTAACACCCGCGCCAATCCTACTGTATTTTGTATGTGGGATGCTGCCACAGCATAGCTTGATAAGCAGTATATAGGTCCACGCCTGGGATCTTGGCCCACAAATCCCAGGCCAAAACAGAACAAGCAAACTTAACCACTATGCCACTGGGCTGGCCCCTGTTAATGTTTTTATACAGCATAATTTTAGGTTTTACTTTTCCATCATATGTCTTTTTAAAAAACAAAGTCATCTCATTTTTATTTTTTTTATATAATATGTCCAGTCTTAAATTTGCCATTGTATTTTCTATTTTTTGTCACCTCTTTTATCTTTCACAATATGCCTATGTTAGTTTTGCTTTGTGTAGTGTTTTAGTTCTGAAATTTCAGAATGTGTATATTCCACTTTTTGAGTATTACTATGCAAGAGCTGTTGGGGTTTTGGTGAGCAAGGGGAAAACTCTAATCTACAGACCATGATCCTTAAGACTCTTCACTTCAGCTGCACCCTCAATTGCACCCACTTTTTCACCTATGTCTCTTCAGGAGAGCATCACCCCTGCTCTCTCAGAGACTAGGAAGCTCCAGAGGTGGGGAAAGAAAGGAAACAGCCTGAATGTCATAAAAAATAAGTGGCTTTTTCCAGCAAGAGAAAGATAATCTGTGTATGACTCCACTCATATGAGGAATTTAAAACTATGGACCAAGAACAGTTTAGTGGATACCAGGGGAAAGGTGGGGTGGGGGGTGGGCACAAAGGGTGAAGTGGTGCACCTACAACATGACTGACAAACATTAATGTACAACCGAAATTTCACAAGATTGTAGCCTATCAATAACTCAATAAAAAAAAAACTGAAAAAAAAATAAGTGGCTTTTTAACTTAGGTATATGCATAATACAACATAGTAAATTTCAGTATCTTTTTATTGTTGCAATTTAATATGTAAAAGAATAAGCTAAATTTATATCTATTATTCTGGAGGGAATATATTTACATATTTTTAGTTAAGAAAAGCAAATTGCGTGTTCATATTTACAGTATGAGCCTTTTTATTCAAAAAAATTGTTAAATATTTCTCCACATATTTTTACATATTTGCATGTCTTAACGTTGATTTCACAGTTGAGGGGCTTGAGAGAATAAAGTCGGTGTGGGGAGATTACTTCTTTATCATCTCATTGTTTGTGGTGAGCATGTGCTGCATTTGAAATTTTAAAGAGAAATTTAATGTACAAATTAAAGAAATGTATAATTTTAAAATAGGTTTAACAAGAAAAATTATAAAGGGAAAAATTGGCACTAAAAATATGAAAAAGCGCTTTGTTCACAATTTAAAAATTTAAGTTTAAGTGACAATGAAAGTCCATTTTGCAACTCCCAGAATGGTCTGCTATTTGGTGGCTGCTCTGTGACCACTTCTTCTTTTTCTGTTTGCTTGGTCCCCAACCCACGTAACGGGAGAGGTGATCACACCTCCAAGACTAACATGGATGAAGCAGGAATGCTGAAAGTCTAAACCAAACACAATTATCAGATCCTTTTCTGGTTATTATTTTGAGTGTGGTCACAGGACCCCATCTGAGCCGATGGCACCTGAGGGAAGTGTTCTGGGTACCTCTAGAAAACTCTTTTTATTATAAATGAGTCTCATGAGAGAAAATATCCTCTACTTCACAGGACATTGTTGTGTCTCGTGTGACTGCTGAAATAACTGAAGCCATCGTCTGTCCGTGAGCACAGACATTGTCAATATGCTGACGGCAACAGGACACAAAAATGGAAAGTGCTGGGACTCTTGGTAAAGACGGTGCGTTCTTGCATCTACCAACCCTGTGACCAAGTCATCTCTGGACTTTTCACTTTATCAGACGATAAACATTTAATGTGTTAGCCACTTTTATCTTCTGTTGCTTGCAGTCAAAAGCACCCTGGTTAATATAATATCCTACTTTGAAGAAGGTATGGAAAACCAGGGAGTCAGTGGTAGATGGACAAACCATGCTACAAGACACTCTCCTTTGGGGATAATTTGGCAATATCAAATACAATTAAAATGTTTTTTAAATGGCAGAGCAATCCCAGTTCTAGGAAGTTATCCTACTGTCATACTCACGTCTGTGCACAGAGATATATGCACAGGATGTTCATTGAAGCTGTGGGTGAAATAGAAACAGACTGAAAACAACCTAAATGTTAGTCAGTAGGAGAAATGCTAAATAAATTACTTTTTAAACAGAATACTATGTAGCCCTTTGAAAGATTGATGGATGGATTAAAAAACAACCTATATGTTATATTGTTTTTAAAAAGCTATATAGGGTGTAAATAAAGTGCATAGCATGCCATGCTTGGATTATGCTTGTATATGCATAAACTATTTCTGGAAGGATAAAGAAGAAAGTACTAACCGTGATTGCCTGTAAGGAGGGAGCTGGGTGACTCAGAAATAAGAGGGAGGCTTTCACTGCTTACTTATTCTATACCTTTAAGATGTGTGCGACTAGTATGCACGATTATAATTAATTAATTAATTTTTCTTTTAATTAGTTAATGGATAAAAGATCCTTAAAAGGCATATCCTTTCTTGGGACAGTGCCTTGATAAAAAAGACTGTGCAAAACAGAATAAGGCCATAATCCAGACTGGTGTTGCCAAGTTGAGGACTGTGCAAGAGTGCAGCCTTGGAGCTCGGAGTGAGGCAGCTCAGTCCTGCAGCCCACTCCTGCGGGTGTGTAGAGGGTGCTGTGTCCAGTGTGCAGAGAGTGCTGTGTTGGTGCTGAGTATGCAATTACAGGAAGAACAGTTTGTGGTGGAATAAGACACAGGCTTGCTAGCCTGGCAGGACCAGAGCTCAGCAAGTGCAATATACTCACAATGGTAGGGAAAATGTCACAGTGTCTCAGGCTTGCTTGCTGTATATTGGACACTTGGAAACAGGAAACTATGAGATGCAGAGCCCTAGAATGGTCTATGGAGGGAGAAGAACTTCATTCCCATATTGGTAAAGCCACTTACATCCTTTGTGGCCTTAGGCCACAAATTTGTTTATTTTTTCTAAAAAGAAATATCTTAAGACTTCTCCTGGTGATTATTATGCATATTTAATCTATATAAGCCTAAATAAAACAAAAATGTATAAAATGAAAAACAAAATCCCTCATACATCGCTTAATTTTCTCCTCCACCTCCTGCCTTACCTTGACAATCACTGTTTATTTCCTTCCAAATTTTAATGAATGTATAAATGTACCTAATCATTTAGCATAAATGGAATTCTACTACACATTATATTTTCTCCCTGTATGAAATATAGGCTAGGAGTCAGCAAACTTTTTCTGTAAAAGGTAAGATAGTAAATATTCTAGGCTTCACATGCCATACAGTCTATGTTGCAATTACTCATCTCTGCTGTTACAGCAGGAAATCAGCCGTATATGATACACAATGAATGGATATAGCTGTGCTCCAATAAAACTTTATTTACAAAACAGGCAGCAGACCACATTTGGCCTATGAGACCAAGTTTCCCAACTAAGTTTGCCTGATACACTTAAATCTACCTCATCTTTTTCACTGGGTGCCTAGTACTCCATTGAACGAATAAAGAAATTCACTTAACTCATCCCTCGTTAATAGGTATCTACAATCACTTCCCTTAGAAGCCCTCTTAACCAAACACTACTTATTGACTAGCTGGGTTAGGTGATGCTCTCTTTCCATCCCCTTGTGTACGTGCTCACTGCTTTCCATGGTGCACTGACGTTGCATGCCTCGCAGGCTGCTCTTCACTCCAGCTGTCTTCTTGTGCTTTCACCAGCAGTCCCAGGCTTGTTTAAACATTTGCACTTGTTATTGTAGTAGGAAATTTAATTAAATAGTATGTTGACCAAGAAAGCAATTGTTGTTTCTACAAAAACAAAGTTGGTTATTCTTGGAAAGACCTGATTAAGGTTAATTGCTTAAAAAGAAATCTGTCAAGTTAGATTTGGATGAGATAACTACAACAGAGTGAAAACAAAAGAGCAGGAAGTGGGCAGTGGACGTGAAGGCCTCCACGTTAGCTCTTTGGAAACAGCAGGCCAAGCTGTGAGGGTGTGTCCGGTCTTAGACACTGCCCTCCTTCCTTGGCAGTTTTCATAGGCTGAACTGAGCAGGGGAATTGCCTTCTGCCTGAAGACACCCTAGGCTCCCACCTTGCCCAATCATCCTTTCCAGGTCTTGGGGGACGTCTTATCTCTGGTTTTTAGCCTACATTTTCAGAGTCTGAATATGAAAGGTTAGTAAGCAGGAGATTGTGTTTCTTCTCTCAAAGGCCTGGTCCATTACCATTTAAAATGGCAATAAGCCCGCATTTACATTTTGATGTTGTTCATGCTTTATTTCCTTTGCACACTGTCTATTCTGTGGCCCCTAGTTTTTCTTGCAGGCAGAATCTATCTTATCTGACATCGCAAAGCAGTTAACATTGATTCTGGTGAATGGTCTACTTTGATTTTTGCTACAGGGAGATTTTAGTACAAATTCACATATATTGTTTCCTCAGCAAATAGAAAAATATGTCCCACATTCATTGTGTTGGGAATGCCGAGCCTGCTATTTTGTAACTCACCGTCTCATCTCTTTTATTTGCTTTCTCTGTCACTGTCGATCTTTTCCTAATATTTCATTCGTTATGCAGACTTCTTTCTCAGAGCCGAGTTTGGCAGTGGAGTTTGCCTAACTAATGGGGACCATATGCTCTGCAATTATATTCCCCAACAATGTTCAGAGTTGTTAGCAACCATTAAGAAGGCAAGTTGAGAAACTAGAGTGCAAAGATTGTCAGGAATTGGCACATTGTGATAGGTAAACCTGCTTTTTGCTGACTCCTATGTATGAGTTCTGGTTTGGGCTGGTATTGGTTTAGGAAGAACAGGGATTTGTTTTTGAAAGTATAAGCAATTGGTATATTTTTCTTCAAATGTGTTTTGTTAAGATTGTTCTCTCTCATGTGTTCCCAATGGCATACTGTACTTATTCCTATAGAATATTTTTTAACACATGACTATTACCTGTTTATTTGTTGGTTGCATCCCTCTCCAGGCTGTAAGCTGAGATCATGAAGATACACCCTGTTGTATCCCTAGCTCCCAGTAGAGGAATGCAAACATAATAGCTATTTGGTCAATATTTGGCTGATGAACAAATGAGACAATCTCTAGAATACTTTTCTCCACAGTTTATCTCCCTCCCTTCCTCCAGGCTAGACCAGCCTTAACCTTGGGAGTCCAGCCTTCCCAAAAGAGTTCAAAGCACGAGTTCTGAAGATTTAAACCATGGCTCTGAAATCACAGCACTAATTTTTTGGAGGCCTTTTTTTTTTTTTGCCTTGAGTTAAAGTTTCACCTATCACCTTATTAGGGGTGAGTGTGGGGCAGGATGAGTCAAACCTTTAGAAAGTTGTCCTGAGTTTTGATCAGTTAAACGCAGGAGAAAAGAACATTGCTTCACTGTGCAGATGTCAAGAAAGGGTAACTAGCTTAGGAGCAGGTGGCTGAGGAAAGAAACGTTCTAACTTTCCATGGCCAATCTGAGGACTGCTTGTTTCTTCAGAGGTCTGTATGCTGGGGCCTTCTGCAGGAGCATGTAGTCCTCTGGCCATGATGTGGCCCTGTGTGGATTCACAGGCGCTGCATCTAATGACGGCAGCTCTCCCTCTCCGCCACTGTCCATTGCAATCTTGGGCTGGCACCCAATGATGGTCTCCTTGGAGGTCTAGGGATCTGTCTGCACTTGAAGCTGGAAAGGCAAGCCCATGGCTTCTAGAAGTCCACAACTTGGCTAAAGCAGCCTGACAGGAACTCAGGGACTTTGCCACCCACCCCCCTATGGCCATGTGGGCGCCACAGAGACACAGAGAACACTCGTTGTTTTAGAACACAAATACATAAATTTTTATTCTGAGAAAAATACAAAATGAAACCATGTACAAGTTATGTACAAACCCTTTTTACAAGACAAGAGAGTTATCACTGGTTGTTACAGATGACAGAGGTGGGTAGATCATTTCAGAGCACCAGCATTCCTTCTTTCCTCCACTTCCTGTTAGGTCATAGTAATTAATCATAACGTAATGCCAGCAATCAAAGATTTGGAAGATAGATGAATAAGCCATGCTCTTTTCCTTAATGACCATGTAGGCTGACATCTGTGTAAGTGTACTTTTTTTCTTCCTCTCCTGAAGAAATGTTGAGTGCAGGTTTTGGTGTTAAGTGGGGGAAGGGTTCTTTTCAGCATCTGGGTGGGAGGATGTGGGCCAGAAGTTTTAGGCAGGATGTGATTGTGCCACCTGGGAATGGAACATTTTAATTAGTGTTTCTAAGCAGATCTTGGTTTATGTTTGAAATGTTGCAGTTCTGGTCAAACATGTCTCAGGCTGTCCTCAGTGGAAGGAAGGAAGAGGAGCAGGCCACTCTGGGGCAGTTGGGGCTTTGGTTTAGTGTGGAAGTGGGGCTCCCTCATCTGCTCACTGCTTTCTCACACTGACCCTGAATCCCCTTGTGAGGAAAGCTCTGGTTTGCTCTGGCAGGCATGTGTCAGTGCCGTTTGTACATTTCTGTCTAAGATTCTGAACAGTGGGCCCAGTAATGCTTCCTAACGCAGGCACACTGGAGAGCTTTCAAGTCACTTTCATCCTTGTTCTGCTGAATAGCAAGGTGGAGGAGAAGAAACACAGAAGTCCTCAAGGGGATAAACAGACCAAAGGAAATCTTTTTAAATTTAAAATCTACCTAGAGATTAAGGTTGGTTTTCACCAGGCCAAAAAAACCTCTCTCCTCATGCTGCCTGTCCAGAAAAGCCACCAACGCAAGGTGATGATCAAATTTATTTTAGGAACCATAAAGTCAAAGCTGCCAATATGTGTGCTGTTTGGTGGAGGATGAGGTACAATGAGCAACATGAACAGGAAGGTGGAATAAGAGGCCACCTCAAGATCTCTCTCTTTTGAGTCCGTCTCCAGGAAGAATGCCAGTGACCTAGAAATCCTGTCCAAACTCCATTACCCATGGCATCCAAAGTAACACATAGTGGCCTACTGACTGCCCACCCTGAGCGAGACCTCATGACAAGCTCTGGAGAGAAAGACAAATAAGCACAGCCCCTGCCCTTGTCAAGTGAGTTCTTTTACTTCTGAGTCACTATCTCCAATGCCCTTTATCTCCAACCTCATAGACGACCCACCCTCTCTATCTTAAAGTCCCCCTCTCTTGTTTCCCACTTTCCTGCTTCTGGAGTACCCTCAATCTCCTATCTCAAGAGTGTCTACTTATTTTGGTTTTTTGAGCCCCTAAAAATGTGGTTGTAGGGGCTGGTCCTGTGGCGTAGTGGTTAAGTTCAGCATTCTCCATTTTGGCAGCCATGGCCCATTAAGCTCCCCCTCCCTGGAAATCCATTATACTCCACATTTCTCTAGCCATCTATTTCCTATTGAAATACCTCCAAAGCCCATCAAGCATCATATTCCTCTGCACTCTTCCCAGTGGATTATAGTTCAATGTAATCTCTTTCTCCTTTCAACACAAAGCACTAACTCTGAACACCACATACATGCTCCTGGTTGATGGTGTCTTAAAATACTTTTTATATCCTTTTGTTTTTGTTCTTTCTTCCCACCTTTTTGATATATGTCCTGAGTTTGGCCTGTCGTTAGATGCAGAAGTGTCAGGCCCGTTTTCACACCAGAAAATGAGGCAAAAAGGAAGTCTGGTACAGATAGTCTAACACACAACTCCTCCCCTAGTCTAATCCTGTGGGGCTGTGATATCATGGTGCCTCCAACCATTGGCTAAAGGGCTACTGCCTTTGGACACACGGGCTCCTTTCTCTTCGTACCTGTTCCAAACAAATTTACCATAGGAATGGCAAATTAGGTTCTGTAATTCCTTGGGAAATAAAATTAAAGATAAAAGTATTCTCTGAATTGTCTTATTTTATGGAAATCTTGAAAATATTAACAACTGGCATTATGTGAGCAACAACCAACCAGAACAGATTTCACTTAAACAGATTTCGCCAATAAGGCACCACTAGTACAAACTGGTTGGAAACGGTTTCTAATGACTACTCTCTCATAAATAAACCCAAAGGGCCACATCACCTCCTCAAAAGATCATGGGATTTAAATGTCAAATCATCTCTACTGGATAGAAAAATAATGCCCTTTGGGGACATTGGGTGAGTAGAGGAGGGGCAGAAATGTAATTTATCAGGGAAGTGGTAAGTGAATTCTCAGTTCCTTCTGCTTTTTACAGAGGATGAGTCAAGCCCTAAATAGCAAAGGCCCTTTCAAGGGCCACAGTGATTGGTGATCTCACCACCATTCCAAAGCAGCAAAGAGGAACAGAATAGAAAATAGACGCTAGGGACAGAATGGAAAGTGGACGGATTCTGCTCTGGAACTTCTATCCACATTGAATGGATTTGCTTTGTTTCCTATGAGCAAGGCAGTTCATGTCGCAGTCAATTGATGTGATATTCTTTTTTTCTCTCTCTTCCTCCTTTTGTCCTTTCCTCCCTTTTTTCCTTTACTGAGATTCTCTTTGACAATAAAAAATGATTGATCAAAATTAGCCTTATGAATGTATGTGGCAAGGAGATAGTATACTAACGAGAAAAAAAAAATCAAACAGAGGATAGGAAATGAAGTAAGATTGGTTACTCCCAAAGCCCAGATCCACATGCAGAAATAAAAATGAGGAAAATTGCAGGAATCTAGGGGTCATGAGGCTCTAACTACATTTTGGAAATTGTAGCTATGGGTTAGAGATGCAGGGACAGACTTAAACTGTGCCTTAAACCAAGAACAAAGGCAGACAGGGATGAGA
Source organism: Equus caballus (assembly GCF_041296265.1). Classification (NCBI taxonomy): domain Eukaryota; kingdom Metazoa; phylum Chordata; class Mammalia; order Perissodactyla; family Equidae; genus Equus; species Equus caballus. The sequence continues at coordinate 65,093,294 of NC_091684.1, forward strand.
TGGAGAAGAAAACCTTAGGAACATGCAGGAAACTCTGATCAACACGATTCAGGTGGATTAGAATTTTTAAATTTGTATTTTGACTCTAAAGAGACTCCAAAGTGTAAAGCAGAGGAATGAAGCTAACTCCTATATGTCCAGAGCAGAAAATATACATTACCCTCTGGAGTATTGCTTGGGTGATGCAGTAAGAAGGATCGTTATTCTAGGACAGGACAAGACTGTCTCCAAGGGCTTGGCTTGTTCGCATTCTCCCACTCCTAACTTAGGTCAGGTCCTCTCAGATCTGAAAGGGACCTTAGACTCATCTAGATGAACCACTTTCATTTACAAATGAGCTCACTGAGACTTGGAGAGTCTAAAGAACACTTTCGAAGTGCATAGCTAGTTATTTGCAGATGTAGCTGTTGAACCCTCACGTGAAAACTTAAGTAGGAAATTTGGACTCTCTTGCCTTTCGACATGAAAATATCCCCAATTTTCTTATGTTTTCTCACTTTCCTCCTTCCCAACCCTAACCAAACAGTTCTAATTCCCTGTTTATTTAAATTCTTCAATTAAATTTTTATAAAGTGCATCATAAGATGCTCCAACCTTTGGAAGGATAGAGCTTCTAGGTGTCATCAACTTGCTTTAGTCACAATCATTTTTATCTAAGGTGTCCTATCTTGGTTCAAAGTGACATTTTAAAATGTAAAATTGCTCAGACAAAAGTTAAAGTTTTCTTAATGAGAAAGATGATGATGGTGATGATGTCTTTGTAAGTAGGTGCTTTCTGCATTTTAAATAGCCTGTTTGTGAGTCTTTGATTCTCAAAGGATGCAAGAATCATTAGTGAGGGAAAAATGGCTTTTCTGGAACCCTAAACTGGAATAGGAGATCAGAACCTTATAACACAGACTGTACCAATGATGACCATCATTGGTCTATGCTCACTTTAGCCAGAAAGACGGCTCTTTTCACAGGGAGATGGGATGAGGACTCCTTCAAAGCCAGAGAGTTCAACAAATAGAGACAAATCAGGGAAACTCTGGCATGCTTTTGAGCCCTTGAGTGGTCTTACAGTCTAGTTTCTGTTTTGATTTCACTTTCAACCTACCAGGCACCAGTTTTTGCCAAAGGAGTTACCAACCAGTCATTTTGCATGCTCCTTTAAAAAAAAATGCCTGATTTTATTTTCTGGCCCAGAACAATTCATTATTACAAAGGCAAAATAGCATGAGCTTGCTTCTCTACCTTAGAAGAAAGTGGATTCCTGCCAATTGGTTTTTGGGGTGAAGTCTTTTGCTATAGGAAATCATCTTAGCCATTTTGGTTAAAAAAAAAGTAAAGAAGTTTAGATTCGGATCTCTAGCCATTATGGACATGGAGTTTTCACTTCTGCTTCCAGACTGCCTTGGTATGGAGAGATGGGGAGGAGGGGGCATCAGGCATGGGACACTGGCTTAATGGAAGATCTTCCTCTAACGGAAGATCGTTTAGGTGGCCACGGTGCCTGCCAGAGGGGACCACATAGTTACAACAAATTCAGAAAAGGTTATCAGGTTATTAGGATTCATGAAGGGGGTTCATGAAGGAAAGAAGAGCGTGGGCTGATGTGAATGTACTAAGGTGACCCAAATGCAAAATTGTCATATAGAAGAAGGCCTAGCTTTCAGGAAAGTTGTAAAATCCTAGCAAGAGATTTGCCCCAGAAACCTGTTTTACTTCTGTTGGAAACCAGAAAATGTTTATAAGCCTGAATATAGACTGCTGAAGTCATTTTCGTCTTCTGAATAGACTAGTGATTGGTTATAAGTAGTTTTTAAACCATCCAATTAGACATACATTATATTCACAATACTTTTATAGAACTAATGCTACAAAATGTGACGACACGGTAGCCACAGTCTGACAAGTCACTTTAGGATGGCGCTTATAAGGTGGGAGCACAACTACACTGGTTCTGCAGGGAGTGGACAGAGGTGGAAGCTCATTTTGCCTACGTTGACAATTGGAGTACTTAGTGGACATATGTTTTCATGGTGATTTCATTGCTTGGCTCTGATCTGATTTGCACTAACATACTAGGTACCACAGGGTCATGGCATAAAGAATTAATGGACTAGATATCATGGGACTTTAGGGGATATTTTGGTTGGTTTTGTTTCTCCAAGTGTTCACAATTTACATTTTTAAGAAAATAAAAATCACTGTCACAGCCATGCTTCTCCAGAGACCCTGATGATTGCATCAAAGATTGATAATTTTGAAGTTGAAAGACTTGCTAAATTGTTTGGAACATAACAGTTGCCTGGACAACTGTACATGGAGCATGCAAGTGACCACAGAGCTCGGAGACATCATAATTTGTGACTGATGGCTAGAAAAATCTTTTGATCACAGTTTAAAGTGGCTGATAGATTTAATTTCATTACTGGTAATTTTCAAAGGCCTTTTCTAATAGTCTATACTAAGTGCATTCATTGCTTTCCTTTTGTTGTTATTGTTTTTTATGTAGTTGTACCAAGTTTGTATGTTTTATCCCAGCAACTAAAGGGAAGTCTGCAAAATTAAAATCTGGGCAAAAGTCGTCTCTTTGAAAATTTTCTGGCTTTTACACAAAACCTCAGTGAAAAGAATGAATGTATTATCATATCCTATTGTTAAGTAAAACTATTCATTGGTGTTTACAAATTTTCAGGCTAAAAGCTCTGAGACCTAGGGAGTGGGGAGAAAGTCCGCCAGACTCTTGCAAAGTTGAGATTACTTGCTTGAGTGATTTGGAGACACAAAACAAAAAGCACAATAACATGTAGGAGTCCCCATCATTAGAACAACAAATAGAGCAGTATCTTGTATGTGTCTGATCCTCAACACCCGCGTCTTAGGCATGCTCACAACCCTCCAGGTATCCATAGCTGGCCGGGTAAGTCTAATCTGGCAATTACAGAAAAGCTGCAAGAAGGTCTTCCCTTTAAACACATGAACAGAGGGATGAGAAATACAGAAGGAAAACTAAAACTACAAAAATATGACTTTCAACTGTGAAAATAAATGTGTCCATTTATTAAGAGCTGGTGTCAATGCAGCCAAAATATACACCCATCCAGGAAATTCACCTGCTCCCTTTTGTCTTCGTTTTTGAATTTACTAAAATATATGTTTACATCACTGGACCACTTTTAGATTGTTTTAAAAACCCATTTCCCTTAATTGCAATTAATTCTGGTGGTAACCATCATTCTCCTTGAAGAAAAAGAGATAAATAAGAGAAATTGCATTAAAGAGCCTGGCCACAGAGTAAGTCATTTTGATTTTGCATTGTTAGATGAAGGGAAGATATTTGACAATGAAAAAAAAAAAGAAAAAATATATTTTCTTTCTAATAAATAAAAATAATTTAAAATGCTAGAGGCTATACATGACTATTTTAGTATGTTCATTTATAAATGAAATCATTTTCTTTTCCAAAATACATGGAAGCAATATTCAAGGCAGACAAAGAGAAAGATCTCTCTACTTTATTGTTCTTGCTATTCCTGCTTATCCTAACGTTTCCACCAGTGATTCAGCATGTAAGAGGAAGAAAAGTCACATCACCATTTATGAAGTTTGTCAGGCTTTAAAAAAATAGTTCTGGTCTCCTGGGAGTCAACATTCATCTTCAACTTCTCTGATTGGTGGAATCAAGCTGCTTGTGGATTTATATTGATTGATCTGGTTAGCCATGGGCTTGATTTGAATGTTTCTGGGATAGGCATTATCCGGTTCATCTGTAAACCATTTCTTTTCTGCTAAAGGACAAAATGGATAAAGAACAAAAAGGAGAAATGAGAAGCTTAATTAGTCCTAGGGTAAAGATGTTGGAAAGCTCATTGAAAACTGCAAAAAGGTAAGTGATAGAAGCTTACGGTGAGTAATTGCTCAGAGACAGTGCAGTGTAGGGAGAACCCCAGAACCTGAAACATACCTCTGCTGCCTGTAGCAAGTGATGAACCAATGGAACACTGGGACTTGGAGGCACCGTGGGTGGACTTCAGAGAATAAAGAGGGTTGGAAGATAAACTCTGGCAATGTTCCCTGGGGTTCCTCTAGTGGCCTGAAAAACTTTGGTGAGGAGGAGATGCTGAGGACATCAAATAATGGATATGGACATTGTGGCTGAGGAAAGAATTGTGCATCCACCAATTTGAGTGGAATAAGTTTCTAGATCTTATTCCATTGTCCCTGCCGCAGAGTGAGTGGCCTAGAATCTTATGCAGGATCTCCTCCTCCCAGCCTTTACTTGGCTTTGCTTGTAACAAGCATACTTAAAGGTATACTCAATTAGACCTCTCTTCTGCTTCTTTTGCAGCCAGTTTTGGGGATCTTAAAGTAAGGCCACAGATTTTTCTGGCAAATGACAGCGAAAATCAGAATAGCACCCAATGTTTTAGAAGGATTTTGAGATGGCTTTTATTTCAAAAAGAAAACTCTGTGTTGGTGTAAAGTTATAAAAAGAATTCATAGTGGCAATATCTTAAACAACTATAATAACCCAAGCTGTCGACAGAAGAACTCCACACAGTCTTGGCATTTCATTTCCACCCTAAATACAGAGAGGGCTGAGAGAGAATGCTGAGTCAGGGCATCCGGGGCTGGGATGAGAATGGAAACAGCCTAACATCCTTGTAGCTGTTCAGTGCTCTTTCACAAGACTTGGTCCTCATCCCCACTGCCTTCCAGGATCAAAAATTTCTACAAAATCACCCAGGTGTGTAGATATGAAGAGACTGGGAGAATAGGACGTTCTAACTTGGGAATTACATGCCTCATTTTAGTTGCTTAGTAAAAGGAAAGAAAGAGGGAAAAAGCTTTCAAGCACACCCACTGCTATAGACAATGGCCTCTCTGGTCTCCTTTTCAGCCTATGATAACAATTCAAACTGCCTTGTTAGGGGTCCTGGATTGATAACGTTAACAAAAATTGCTCACCTGGCTTGACAGAGGATCACATGTGTGTGTGTATGTGTTTCTCCCTGTTTGACTAATGATTCATAAATTCAGCATCGATGATGAGCTCACGATCACTCTGCTTCTATTCTCCTTGGTCCATACTTTCTCTTGCTGTGTCAAATGCCCTGAGCCCTCAATGTAAACACTGTCACTGGAGTGGGGTGTGCCCTGATGAAAGCCCACTCACTACCTTTTATTCAGCAGCTCAGTTTACCCCCAGGAAACTTACTGCCTCTTGGATCATTCTCCACTGCCCTTTCTCCTGTGCTGGCTCTCTCACCTATTATAATTAAGTTCACTTTGATTTGAACAGATTGGACGATAGGAATTCATAATGCTACATCCTCACAGTGAAGCTAACTGATTAAGTGCTTTAAATTATTCCCCCTGACAGAATGATAAAGTTACAATCTGTTCTGAGATGATCTACAGCTTGCCAGACTCCTACAGCTTCTTTCTACATTCATTTATCTTTTTGTCAAGCAGAGTTTTTTTTTTCCCCTAAGCTTCAATTCCATAGATCTTTTAAAGTCATCAGCACATCTGAATTATTAATGAGGCTTTAGAGGCAAGGTTCCTGATGGGCTGGTTAAAAAAGATTGTATAGAAATCCAGGACTGTGTACACATCAAAATAATTTCAGCTCCATTTAAAAAACCATTTAGTTCAAGTGTGACATAGATGAACCATTATGCATTTGTGGAAACCAATTTTTTGTGATCTACTATTAAACTAACCCTTCAGAGAGAAGTAAAGTGTGGTGGTTATCATGTTTTAAAAGCATTGCCAGGCTGCTGAAACAATTTCAAACCATGACTTTTTCCAACAGTTTATACGTAAAGATGATTTTCAGAAGAGCCCAGATCTGTGCTGTTTGTCTGAGCCGCCCTTGGTTTCGGCCAGCCATTATGTGGACTGATTTTGCAAAGGGATTTCGTACTAGGTTGGACATGCCAGGTTGGAAGGGAGAGTGAACTCTGCTGATGGAAACAAGTAGGTCTTCGGGGTGAAAGACCTAAGACAGCTGCAATTTGCTGAAATTTTATAACTGCTGCAGAGAATAATTGTTCAGAATTTAGTCTTTACAGTTCAATACAAAGTCGGCATTTTGACCTTTCACAGTAGAGAGAATATCAATTTCCTTCTGCTGTCTGTAAGAAAGAGAACATTATTTCCCCATTTAAGCTTCTTTCTCTCTTTCTTTTTAAATTTCTTGCCATAAAAAAAAATCTAACCAGAGTAACACTGTGTTTTGCTTAGTCAACTTCAACACAACAAGGAGTTGTGTTAAAGCACACCCTGGTGATGAGGTGAGGTTTTCATTGTGCCTGAGAAATAGGCTTTTTAATTCAGCGTCTTGTAAGTTATAAATATATGTGTTGTTGGAGACTTGGTTAGTTTAGATAAATGGCGAGGAAATAGAAATATATTAATGTTCTGAGATTGTACTAAAATGTCTTGGGGCGAAGGTGTTTTTATGAAGAAATTCTCCCAAAGGGCTTCAGAGGGACGCACACTTCATCGATCGCCAGCCACTCCACTGCAATGAAGAGTGCTTCGATACGACAAGGACATTTTGGTCCATCGATTCTTGCCTTCCAAAGAAGAAACTGCACCAATGAGTGACTCCAAAAGGAGCCAGCAGGAAGAGTACTCAGAGAAGGAATTCAAATGAGTGCTGAAGTGGTCCAGGATAAATCCAGTCCCTGAGTTTATCTCCTTTCCCTGCCTCATTCTACATGCTGGAAAGATTTCCGGGAGCTTTATTTTTATCCCTAAAATGAGAAGGGCAATGGATCTGGTTGTGACAGTCTCCTCACTGTGAGAGAAAAATAGCTCCATTTGTTAATAAGCTTCTTGAGGATGCAACACATGATGTCATCACTGTGAGTACAATGTGTGACCTCCCTGGAGGGAGGGAAGGAGAGGATTTCACAGCCTGTGGCAAGCGGACTAGTAGAATATAACTACAGAGAGACGCTGGTAAAAAAAAAAAAAAAAAAACAAAAAAACACTGCTATTGGGAGATGTCACTTGTCAAGACCAGCCATCCTGTGAGCTGTCCACCATGAATAAACAATGAGGCATAGGCCAAGGAGGTGGCGTAAGGCACTTGGTTAAGGTCCAATGGATCTGGCTCTCTCACAAATTTCTGAGCATGCAGAAGGCAACCTTCTCAATGTTGATGTTTCGATAAAAAGGGCTAGTGCCCATGAAGCACTTACCACAGGTCCAGATACATAGTACATACATGTGAGCTGTTAAGACTATCAGTATTATTAGTAGTATTAGCAGGCAATAGAGCAGAGTGGCAAAGTTCATAGACTTTAGTTTTAAATTCCACTCTGCCACTTCTTGGCTGGGTGACTTTGAACAAATCTGTTCCTCAGATCCCGCATCTTTCAAACGGAGATACTACCGGCATCTCCATCTGAGGTTGTCGTGAGGACTGGATGAGTTAAGATACGTAGAGAGCTTAGAAGAGTGTCTTGCCCATGGTAAGCACTAAGGTGTTAGCTTTTAGTATAAGGTTAGCATTAATATGAGTACTCTCAGTACTAAAGGACTACATAAGGATGGGTAGTACCTTTTGGTGTGATTGAAAATGGCTGGAGGTGGGGAACTGAGGTGTATAAATTGGGGTGCTAGTCTGAAGAATGGGGATTGTGGCAGTAGAGATGACAGGAGGCTTTGGTTGGGTAGTCTTCATTTGGAAGGTGAAGAGAGGAAGGGATGGCCCAATGCTCTGTCTGGGGAGTTCAGGGCTGCTACCCTCCTGTGGTACCTGTGTCTTTGAAATGTTGGCTTTCACTTGACAGGTGTTCTACCCCATCTTCAAACCATCTGTATCTTCCATTTCTACTTTCGTCACTGAACTGAAAGGGTCCAGAATAAGAGTCACGACTTCCTCCAAAGGAGTGGGCTATGGTGGGGAAGGGCCCCAGACCTGGGCTCATATAACTGCCTGGTTACTCAGCAGCAGAGAAACAGACTGCCCTGTGAAAACTGAGCCTCCTTGTTGGTTCCGTGGGTTGTAAGTGCTGAGGGATTTAGTTTTTTCACATAACTACTCCCCAGAGAAGAGTGCATTAAAGGGGAGATGATGATACAGCAAAGGCATTTAGAATAATTGGCCCCGTTCTCACCCAACACAAGCTGAGGTTTAGAGAGAAAGGACTAGAAAGGAAAAAGTTCCATTTGGATAGAGACAATAGTTGAGAACAGTAAGAGCCAACAAGGAGCTCATGCCTTCAAGAGTAATGCTGCGTGGTTTTGCATCTCACATTTCTGAGAGGCAGTCTGGTATTCATCCTCTGCTGGGCAGAACTCAATGTCCCCAGTGGATCTGACCCATCTACACTGCCACCTTTCCTCTCCATGGGCAAAGTATGGCTATTTCATAGAAATGAAAATCATAGTATCAGAACCAGAGTAGTTTCTGTTTATGAATCTGTCTCACTTCTTTGCAACATGTCCACCATGACTGAAAGTCAAATGCTGCCATTCACTGAGCAGAGCTAACTGTACCCTCCTGGCCTCTTTTGTGGCCCTTGGTCCAGCTGACACCTCAAGGGCAGACTTTTCACTCCTCACTTTCAGGTGGCAGGGGATAATCCCTCTCACCTCCCTATGCAATGAATGTGCAACCTCCTGGTGGGAGATAGTCAACCAATATGGTGACAGGTGCTCACAGCTACTTCTTTATCATGTTATGACAAAGGAAGGATGGGCTGAAAGAAGTGATTGAGACATTGATTTTTACCCTGTCTTGACTTTCACAAGCCCTGAAGTTTCTGCGCTCTCCTCTTTCTCCTTCAGCAGCCTGTTGCTATAGGAACCTGGCAGGTTGATTTAATTGTCTCTATTGGGACGCAGACACCTTTAGGCTTTTCCCATGTTGAGGAAGAGCCAGTCAAAAGGTTTTTCTGGTCATCTGGGATCTTGACAATGCTGGCAGGAAGCACAGTCAGTCTCTCTACTCACTGAACTTACAAGGCTGTCCTCCTTTTTCAGAAGCTGTGTACTTAGCTGGAGAAAGTGCCGACAGCACAGCAGCTTTCTGAAGCACCTAAAGGCGTCCGGTGTATTTTTTTTAAATGATAAGCTGAGGAGGTAAAGATAATTTATAAGATGATGAAAGGTATAAAAGTGTTGAAGGTCAACTTATTTCAAAACAGTCATTGATTACCTATTGTGAGTAAGGTTCTGGGTCATAACCTTTAATATTTATCACAGGATTTAAAACTTCTCTCACTTGTGGTAAATTTAACTATATGTATAAGGGTCCAGCTTTTTCTTCCTCCATTTGAACTGGTTTCTAGAAGGACACTGGGTAGCAGTCATTAGGGATGTTGATTTCATGATCATCTGAGCGTTGGGGCTGAGAAGTCTTCACTGCGCCTTCTGGTCTACCCACTTACTTAAGGCTCAACCCCTCAAAGCCTAAAGCAAATTGGACTGAATGGTTGACAAATTGCTTCTCTTCTAGAATGGTGCAGATAATTGAGATTCTGGCAGTTGTTCTTTCTAAATGCACGTACTTTCTCTTCAAATAACTCTTTCACTTTCTATCCTTATCTACTTGTTTCCTTTTTTTGGTGGGGAGGGGGAAGAGGAGAGACCTAATATAAGAGCCTTATATACTTTCTTCCAAAGAGAACCTGAAAGAGGAATGGGAAGTTTGGGGTCACATGGAAAACAATGGAGGAGACTCTTTGTTCTATTGAGGAAAGTATAATATAGTAGTTTTGGCTAATAAAATAGGAGTAATAATGACACTTTTTTCATCATTGAATATATCATTACCCAAGTACAGTCACCTCTTAGTTGTGTGGCCAAAGTCCGGGGAAAATCCCAAAATTTCACCTCATGTCACAGTCTGTTCCCACTCCATTCCCATCACAAATAATCTCATCAGAGTTGCTAACAGATTGTATATAAAATGCATTTCGGATTTACTTCTCTCTATCTGCCCAATCTCTGGTTGGGATTTAACAAATGTCTGAAAGACAGGTGGCAGGAGAGACCTGGGTAATAAAGAGACTGAATCGTCAGTGCCCCGATAACTGGGTGTGGGCTATTGAGTTGATAGATACAGCTAAACAGCTTTAATTCGAGGTCACACTGTTCAAACATAAAGGAGACCAGTGCTTTTGCCGTTAATAACCCTCCTGGTTTAAACCAAAAGGAGGATAAAATATTAACTGAGAAGCAGGTTTGCCAAATGGAATAGCTCCAAATGTTTTCCAGGAAAGTTTATCACCTGGCATCATCACTTGATTTAGTAGGTCTTGCCAAGATAAACACAGAGATGTGGACAGACTGATGGGGGACTGGGTTGGGGTGGTGGTAATGGGGGGAAGTGGAGGAAGCTGGGTTTCTTGATGGGAAAATGCTTTTGGACTTGGAGCAAGGTACCAAGGTGGGCAGGGAGGCCACGTGCAGATTTAAAGGCAAGCCAGATGGAGAGAAGTTCCCCCCAAATTACCCAACCCCATACCCAGGAACACCAAAACAAACTCTAAGGGATCTAGCAGTAGCAGCAGCACAGCCTCATTGCGCTGAGCAATTTAGAAAGTGGAGGAAGGAGGAAGAGGAGAAGGAAGGGAAAAGGAGGGGAAATGGGGAGGAAGAAAGCAAAACAAAATAAATAAAACCACAAACAGAATAATATAAATAAAAATAAACAAACCAATAACAGAATAAAATTTTAACTCCTTTTTTTTTTTTTAATTTCACAAAAGTTTTCACAAGGACAACGTTATAGAAGAAAACCCCCAGCAGTGGCTAGGTCATGCAGAACCATTAATTGTCATACCTTGGCCCATTCTATTCATCCTTGTTGCACTTTAGAGAGAGAAGTAAGCTATGTGAGTTTTACAATGCTTTTAAACTGTCATATTTCCTGTTGAGCACTTTAACTGGCACATTCTTATAGTTATAAATGTTCTGAGGGCATAAATTTATGAAAGCATAACATATAGAACTCCTTTGCAAAGAATGCATGAAGAGCTCTTCATGGTCCAAAACTAGGGGATATGTGTGTGTGTGTATATATATATGTAGTTATTATATATAAAAAGATACATAATATATAAATCAATATATAGGGACAGAAATAATTTGAAAAGAATCTTGCACTCATAGGGCATTTTGATATACACGTATACAATTATTCCCCACCCCATTACTGGTTTGAATACTGCACTGCCCTGTCTTTGGTGTGGGGGCGGAGGTTTTGACTGAGTCTCACCATTTTGTCAGTAAAAGTGCTTGTCAATCCACACAGCAAGCAAATCTCCAAAACTATCATGCTTGGGGGGACAAGGGATCCAAAATCTAAACCCAAAACATTCACCATAAAAACACCTTTTTAGAGAGGTACAGCTGTGACAGTTTTCTCCTCCCATCGACCCCTATTCTGTTTGGTGGAATTTTTTAAAGTAAACATTTCACATATGTGTATACCAGGCCAGGGCTAGTCCATTCATCCCAGAATTTGGTTACGGTGGAGTTGGTTGATTTTTAAGAACTACTGCACTGCATAAAGCATGATTTGTGTGCATAAAACATCTGACAACTGTATATGGAAAAAAGGTTATTTTTCTACCTTTCCACTCATGCTTACTGTTAAAGAAAGAAAACAAAAGAAAAAATAATTAAACCAAAATGTGTTTGGCTCACTGTTGTACTCATCTTCTTCTCCCCATCTCATAATGACAAGGAGCAGTTCTCCATTTGTCATTCACCTGCCTAAGTGAATTGGCTGTGTTAAAGAACTTGCCGAGGAGCAATGTCTCCCACCAGCTTTCTGCTTTGGGACAGCCTACACCATGCAGCTGTGCCAGCAGTTAAGGTGGTAGCTGGCTTTTGTGTTTGTTGCGTGAACTGTGGCTTGATCCTCCTACATTCTGATTTATTTAGCATGTCGGCTCCTAGAAAAACATGATCTGCTGCTGGGTTGATCTTCCTCTCCCGGACCATGGCCCTCACCCTGGCTCCTGCCTGGTGTTGGGGACCGAGCTAATCAAACAAAGGGGAGTAAAAAGGTCCCCTGAGAATTCGTGGAAAAATACTTGCTCTTTCCTGAGCATTATTTATTCTGTACATAAGGTAAGTGATTCACCTTTTAAAGGATGTAAAAGTCCCAGGAAGGCAGTTTTTAATGACTCACATCTGATATTTATGATACATATGGCTTTTCATCCCAAATGTCAAAAGTGAAAGAAAAAAACAGCTATTCATATGGCAGCATAAGGAGACAAAATAACAATATGCAATCAAAGCTCTTTTCACTTAAATTAAATGACTAGAATTTGATACATCCACGAATGGATCTACTCTCACTCTATAGTAAGAGTAGAAATGTTCATAGGAACTCCTAAAGGAAGCTAGCTCTGGGACAAAAGGCCTTGGTGAGTAACTAAAAAATCTCTAATGTTCTCTTATAACAAGCAGATACTTACTAATCATCTACACAAATGGCGAAAGCCTCTCAAATGCTTCTCGATACTTCGGCCCAGAGAGCGGAAACAATTGATATGGTTTCATTGCTTTTTGGTTGCTTATTTCAGATAAACGTGTGTGTATATATTACTGTGTATGTATAAAAAAGAAAGAAAGGACAACAACAAAATCAAAACCCAAAGCACCCTGATAATCCTGATAAATCAGAATAAACTTTTCTTCTACATGAACTAAACTTGCTTTGCATAACTGACGTTGATCGCACGTGCTCTCTTCTAATCTGTGAACTCGTTCCTGCAGTGAGCTATTTATGTCGGGAGCATGCCTTCGGGTTATTTCTCCCCTAGAATCATAAATAACTTTTGGTCCTTCTGCTTATTTGCTGTTGTGCTCAAGGGTTTTATGGTGGTGAAATAAAAATGACAACCACATGCACACTATCATACATATGCAAATATGTGTAAAAAAAAGGGGGGACTACAGGGGAAAATGGGGAAAGTTACTGTTGGGAACACCCACTGGGGAAATGAGTGGCAGATACAGTTTCACACACGGTGGCAGTGGATACACATATCAAAGCCGCTCTTCCTGCACGTACTTCTGTTTGTCTCGGGACTCCCGGGACTTGGGCCGGTTCTGTCGGTTTGCTGTGGATGGGATGGAGTGAACGGAGGAACTCTTCTTGCTGGAGGACTGCGATGAGTGGGAGGAATGGGAGAGGCTGGCTCGGGACTGGCCGGCGTTGTGGTCAAACTGCATTAAGCAGAAGATCAGGTCCGTCGGCACAAGTTCAAACTCGTATGGGGGGTTGGTGATGACATACCTGGACGGGAAAGCAAAGAGGTCACAGCCTGGGGATAACTGGGTAGAGAATTCACTCCTGTCTGAACCAGAAGGAACTGCCTGGTTCCTCAGGTCTGCCAGAGGATCTGGATGATGGACTTCTAGCTGATCCAAGGCCTTAAAAATTATCTTCCAATCTGAACTAAATCTTCCTCTGTTTGAGACAACAGAAGAGGCCAACCATGAGCCCTGGCAGGGATGCTTAATTAGTGCCAATAATGGGAGAACCAAGCTGTGCTTCCTATGGTCTGTGTGCCCTTTCAATACAATGTCAAGTTCACTGCTGAGCCTGAGTAGCCCAACTGCATGAAGGAGGTTTCATGAACTGCACTGTGACTTTCATTCTAGAATGTTCTGACAAGCCCAGACACATGTCACAGGATCTTTGTTTACCATGACTTAGCATCCTGTTAGTCCTTCCTCATTCTTTACGTTTTAAAATTTGGTGGGATTTTTACGAAATGAAAGACTATCAAGCACACCCCTGCCTATTTGTCAGTCCTACTTTAACTGTTCTCAATATGATCAGGCTTTCTCTGGTTAATATCAGACATGACTAAAAAATCACTATGTTTCATGTACAGTGGTGGATCTCAAAGTGCAGTCCTCGGGTCAGACATATCAGCATCACCTGGGAACTTCTTAAAAATGCAAATTCTTAACCAACCCCACCCCAGACCTACTGAATCAACCACTGTGGATGTGGAGCCCAGCAATTTGCATGTTAATAGGCTCTGCAGGTGATTCTCAAACTTACTAAACTTTGAGAACACACTGGTCTACAGTAGTTACTCTCAACTCTAGGTATACACTGTAATCTCTGGGCATTAAAAAATTATATATATTTTCATTCCAGAACAGTTAAGTCAGAGTAATCAGAGTATTTTTTAAAAAGCACCCCTGGTCATTCTAATATGTGAGCAGGGCTGAGAAAACTCACTTCTATAGCATTGTTTCCCAGGGCATATTATGCAAAGGCACTGATTTTGGTAATTCTAGCAGGTAGTTTCAATTCGGGGCTGCTATGAATTTATTTTAATGCATATTAGAAAAATATAACTAGCACACAAAAACTTATTTTTTTCTTCTGCTTAAGATGATAATATATAATTTTCTTAAAATAAATATATAAAAGTAAAAAAGTGAGTCAATTAAAAACTGTATTAAATAAAAATATAGGTGTCTAAGACATGGCAAAGGAACTATTTATCTTAAACACTAGCAATATGCAATATCTCTATATTAAGTACCAACAGAATTATCCCAGTAGCTAGAGTTTGAAGGAGATGCTTCTATTCAGACTTTTGTAATTAGATGATAAAATTATTCTATAAAACTTGGCTTCTTCCCATAATGCCGTTACATCTGCTATGAGTAATTAAAGAAAAAAAAGCTTCCCAAAGGGAAAAATCCTGCAAACTCAGTGTTGGCTGTAATCACGGCAGGGTAATTTGCACACTGAGAGCCTGTATTTAGACCTTTGCCTTCACAGTGGGGGACAGGAGAGGGCATTTGTGTCTCAGCTCTGGAATGAGAGAGCAGAGTGGAAACACACTCACCTTTTTGTGCATTGGCTAGGGGTGCTAAGGTGAGCATCTCTCAGCCGGTAAATTCCAAAACAAAGCATGTTATACGTTTTCAGAGCTTTGCAGAACAGATCACCATAACAACCACCATCCTGGGAGTCAACAAAAGAACAGAGAGAAACATCATCTTTATTTGCCTGAAAGCAGAGGTCCTGGGAGAAAAGGGCCTTTTCATGAAAGCTTGTTTTGGTATCTCCTGAGTTAGAGGGTCTGTACTGATGGATTGTGGCTGAAGAAGTCAATGTAGTTAACAGCCTACACCCAACACTGGTGATTTTTAGGGATCAGATAATAACGAGGTTTTCCTCTGGCTTTCTGCAGTTTTCCATCTGTAGCAATAAGAGCTCTGAGGAAACTGTACCTCTCCCTCACAGTGAGGGCATAAAGCTTCAAAATCTCGGATGTATGCTCACTGAGGAGAAGAAACCAGCTCTGCAAAATGGTGATTACGTTTAGCCCCAGCTCAGCTGTAATCACTGTGATCTGACTGTGTTGTCAAAACTGCTTGAGTGATAATTAATATCACTGCAAGGAGAAAAGACCCCACCAGGTACTATGGTGACAGACTCTTTCAGGGAAGGACTGTGCGAAAAGCACAATTTACAGACCTCAGAAATGGCAAGGGTGGAAGAGAATGTGTTTCCCCAGGAGCTGAAGGTCTGCAGGCTGAATAACTGGGATTCACAGTTCTAATCAGTTCACAATCACCTTCCAAGGGTCTGGGGCCTGATGTGGAAGGTGAAAGCAAATTCATTCACTTGGAAATGCTGGCTTCATGCAGCCAGGTGGCTTCAGGTAGGAGTTATTATAGGAAGGGCACTGAAGAATGACTTCAGTGGGAATAAAGTGACTGCATTTGTCCTTCCTGTCATTGGAATTTCCATGGGGCATCTTATTAGAGGACACAAACAGAACCAAATCTTACCATTATTTAAAGTTTTTGTCCTTTTAAAGTGTATCATTAAGTAAATGATAGACGAAAAGAGCCACTAGCTATGGAAGCTGCCTTTCAAAAAAGCCCAGTCTAACATAGGTCCCTGCCTATAAGCAAATTATAATACAGTACAAGTCGGCATCAGGGTTTCAGAAGAAATGGAGAAAGCGATGCTTTCCTTGGGTGACACTATTGTTTGTACAATGGGTCTACTGGTTCCCAAGGCTTGTGACTCCACCCCTTGAACACTTCCATGGAGTAGGCTTGGAATAAGGATCAAGGCTGCACACTTCTGCCAAAGTGCTTGAATCAGGCTGGTGCGTAGAACCCAAAGGGAGGCATTGGTCCCTCTGCAGCAGGGAGGGCATGGGAAAGAGCAACTGGGTCCAGCCCAGAAATCAGAAGATCTAGGTCTGGAATTGGAGACATTAAAGGATCTGCATGAGATGCTGTTTGTCTGGCCAGTGGTTCTGGATGCACATGATTTCCAGTGGTGTTTTGAAAACCACCAGTGCCTGGGTCATACTCGGATACAAAAATTCAGAATCCTGGAGGCAGCGCACATCCATCAGTGGTTTTTAAACACTCCTCATGGCTATTAATGTGCAGTTGGGGTTAAGTAGCTCTGAGCTTTGCTAAACCCTATAGAAAGGGTCCCCAGAACTGGCTACATGTTGGAATTACCTGCTGCCTCCTATCTCATGGTCAAAGATACCTGAGGTGAGTAAGTCCACTGGCTCTGAAGCCAGGGTTCCTGGTGCGAATTTCTGAGAGGGCTGGTCCTCAGTCTCTCTGAGCCTTAGTTTCCTTAGAGTGTCTGATAATAGAACCTACATCAAAGTGTCACCACGAGGATAAAAATGAATGACTATGCGTAAAGTACAGTTCCGCATACACAGTAAACCATCAACATCACCTCTTACTGTTATTTACCATACATAGAAAAGACAGATGCCTAGCTTGTCACTGTCTGGCACCCAGTTCATTTGGACCAAGCTGTTCCCAAACAGCAGGCCTAGGTGACCTCTGTGCCATGAACTTACCCCCAAGTCTGCAAAGGGCCCATCCAGCAGTGCTAACTGGGCTACGCGGCAGCGGTCCCTGTTGGCCAGCGTCTGGGGGGTGCTATAGCCCCCTCGAAGTGCATTCTCCTCAGCAATCAGAGCCTCGAGCTCCGGCGTAGCTCCTCCGGTCACCAGGGTCCGGATCAGGGTAAGGATATTGTCATTGAAGTATGTCTGGGAGGAGAGAGGGAGATGGGGGAAGAGTCCTTTAAGCAAACACCCTAAAGTCACAACAACCGATGTCCAAATTACAACTTTTCTTCGTATCTTCTGTTTAAAGTTCTGGCCTGTCTCTTCAAATAATTTTATGTGGGAAGTGACAAGACAGCAGCCTCCAATTATTCTAATCTTTTCTCTCCTACTTGGTTCTGCCACAGGAGCCTGACTTTTAAAAAACAATTCATGGGAGATTTTTCTTTTTTCTTTCTTTCTTTCTTTTTTTTTTTGGTGAGGAAGATTGTTCCTGAGCTAACATCTGTGTCAATTTCCTCTATTTTGTTTTTGGGACACCATCATAGCATGGCTTGATGAGCGGTATGTAGGTTCATGCCCGGGATCCAAACCTGTGAACCCCGGGCTGCTGAAGAGGAGCACACAAAATTAACCACTACACTACCAGGCCAGCTCCTCATGGGATTTTTATTAAAGGGCTAAAGTCTAGATGGTTGGTGTTTACCATAATTGGTGTTAGTAGGGATATAAATACTGCTTCCCCTCTTCGAGTCCCATGTGTCTACAAGAGACTTTGGAGGTGTGTAATAAAATGCAGCCTGCCCAGGCTGTTAACCCAAGCAGGACTGCCTCTCAGGTCCTGTCACCCATCTGCTAGGAAGCCACCTCCCCTCAATAGAGGCAAAACTTCTGTCTGTGTTGGAATGAGATGCTCGAGCATCTTAAGTCCACACACTTAACAATGTATCACATGCTTTGATAACAGTCTAACCCAGAAGTCTCTATCAATTAAATACGATAGACAAATTTATGATGAGGTGAATGTCCTGGTGTGTGCACTTTTGGTTTTATTTCTTAAATAACCTCAATAGTGTGAGGCAAAAATAGCTTATTGGAGAAGTTTCCCTCTATGTATATTTTTGTCTCACATCTGAAACATAATAGGTCTGTTAGGAACAAAACAATGGGAGTTTAAAAAAATTAGTAAGATGTCAAATAAAAGAGCTCCAAAAGACATTTGTCACCCAGTCTAACTCGAGAAAATCTCGGTTAAGGGCTGCATTCCATTTTCTGGTGTAAGAGGAAGTCCAACAGGCTAAATAAAATCAAACCAGATTTCACCTGTGGCTTCTGAGTACATATGGCCCTTTAGAAGAGGTTAGAAAAGACAGGTGCATTTTTACTTCAGCAGTCTCTTAGACAGTTTACCTGGAAAAACATAGTGGGGAAAGAACCAGGTAAGGATGAGTTCTCGTGCTTTGCCATCACTCTTTCTGTGTCTTCGGGGAGGCTGCCTAATCATTCTGGGTTTCAATTTTCTCATACATAAAATAAGCACAGCTATTAAGTTCAAGTTTATATGCAAAGAATTCCATGAGGACTTCTGAGTTAAGATGATAGCTGCTAGTGGGGGCTGGGTTCACTTTCCTCAGTGAAATGCTTGCAAAAACACCCAAAGTGATGCAAAATTCTAACAGCAAAGGAGACTGGGAATGTTATTCAAAACCTGCTGGAGGGTGAGGAGAGTGTATCATCCACCAGAGCTCAGATGTGTCCAGGGCAGAGAAGCAGAACACGGACAAGTAGGATGAAATGTTGCTGGAGTGGTTAAGGATGAGAGTCAGGCTGGGGGTTAATGCTGACTTCACCGCTCAGAAGCTGCAGGGCCTTGGAAAGTTACCTTACACTTTTGTGCGTCAGTTTCTTGATCTGTAAAATGTCATAATAGAGTGGTTATGAGGACTGTACAACCTAATACATGTAAAACACTTGGACAAGTACTTGGCTCAAAGGAAGCACCAATCAACACGTTGGGCCTGATATGAGAGAGGTGGGGTCTTTGCTGACAAAAGGAACAGTCAGCTCATTCCCAACCTTCCCTTTAAAAAAATCTTTTTTTTTTTCCAGGAGTGTGGGCAAACCAAGGCTGTTCATTTTACCCTTGAATCCACACTTCTCAGTCTGCTTCCATTCTAAGACCCCAGTGAGGGTCACAGGGGACCGCATCTTGGGATGGGACAGCAGCGGGACAGGCCACCAGAGGGGGACTCTAGTGGTTTGGGGCACATATACAAACATTTCCCAAAGTTTTCAGAAGTAACTCCTCTTCCCTACAGTCCAATAACCCACCCTTAGAAGCAGGAGGCCCCTCTGCAGCCCTGTAGCACACTAAATGAGTGAGTGCGAGACACAGAACTTTGACAAGGCCTTTGGGCTCTAATTACCCTTCTAGATCAAGACCGAGAAGAGTTCAGCAGCACCCAAGGTGGACAGCAAATCATTCAAGACCTCATATACTGAAAACCAGACCCCTCCTTGCTCAAAGGTAGTGAGACAAAAGAAAAGTCAATATAAGTATTTTTTAAAAAGGAATGACGGCGTTTAAGACAGAAAAGCACCCTTTTAACTGGCTAAATAGTTACTGGAAGAAGTAAAAGAAAAATTTAGGAAGCATGTGTTTTGGAATCAAAATGAAAACTTTAAAATAGAGTATCTATAACAAGTAAAAGATCAGATAATAAGAAAATTGAATTCATACAACTATCCAATTATTTTTATGTTAGATATTGAAATTAAAAGGGATGTAATAAGAAACAGTTAAAAGAATCCAATACACTTTCCTGATAAACACACTCAACAAACTAGGAATAGAAAGAAATATCCTCAGCATGATAAAGGGCATGTATCAAAAACCCACAGCTAACACCAGCCTTATTGGTGAAAGACTAGATGCTTCCCCTTTAAGACCAGGAACAAGACAAGGAAGTCAGATCTCACCACTTCTATTCAACATAGCACTGGAGGTTCTAGCCAGGGCTAGAAAGAAATAAAGGTATCCGTATCAGAAAGGAAGAAGTAAAATTGTCTCTATTCACAGAGAACATGATCTAATATATAGAAAATCATAAGGGATCCACTAAAATGCTATTATAGGGTAACAAGTGAGTTCAGCAAGGTTTCCAGATACAAAGTCAACATGCCACTATCATTTGTGTATCTATGCACTTGCAATGAACAACACAAAAATGGAATTAAGAAAACAATTCCACTTACAACAGCATCATAAAGAATAAAATAGTTAGGAATAAATTTAACCAAGGAAGTGAAAGACTGGTACACTGAAAACTACAAAATATTGTTGCAAGAAATTAAAGAAAATCTAAATAAGTGGAAAGACATCCTATGTTCATGGATTGGAAGACTTGCTATTATTAAAATGGCAATAATCCCCGCACGATCTACAGATTCAATGCAATCTTTATCAAAATCCCCATGATCACTTTTACAGAAATGAAAAAGTTGATTCTAAAATTCATATGAAATTGCAAGCAATCCCAAATAACCAATCTTGAAAAAGAAAAAAAAAAGTTGGAGGGCTCACACTTGCTGATTTAAAAATGCACTGCAAAGCTACTGTAATCAAGACAGTGTGGAATGAACACCTAGGGAAATCTCATCAAGATGGCGGCATAAGCAGACTCTGAACTCATCTCCTCCCACAAACACAACCAGGTTACAACTATTTTTGGAAAAATCACCCTGGATAAAAAACTGAAAACAGGATAAAAAGAACCCCCACAACAAGGAACAGTCCTGACTAAGGCAGATGAGGCAGATATTCCTGCTGGAGAGAAAAAAGTCACCTTTGGGAGCAGTGGAGTTTCTCAGGTGGCCAGGTGGGAGCCACCATAAGGTACGCAGCCCTCCCTGGAGGAGTGAGGTCTGGAGCAGGGACTGATACTGCTATAAGCATCCTTCAGCCTCACCACAACTGAGACGAGGGTCTTACTATCTGGCTTCTCTGGCTATTAACTGCAGTGTGGAATACCCCCAGAAAAGCACCTGGATGAGAGCTGTAAAGACCCGGGTCTTAAAGTGCCCACACACAAACTCACCCGTCTCAGCAAGCTAAAATCATCAGAGGCTGACAGTCCCTTGGTGAAAAGAGACTCATCTGCTGGGCTCTGGGGGCATCTCGGAGAGAGGAGGGACCTCTCCAGAGACTGAGACATTGGTGGGGGCCATTGTTCTAACCTGGTCCTGGTGTGCTGACACAGACCCCAGAAGATGCCATTGAGGTTCTTCCCCTGGCCTGTCAGCCCAGGGATCTGCCACACCCACTAGAGCTCAGATTTAATCCAGTTCAGCCAGGGCAGGCAGCCCACCCTAGGGACCCATCCCACCCAACAGCAAGCCCTCAGGCTACTTGTTGGCCTGCATTGACTGCGTGTCTTGATCCTCCACAGGCAGGCAAGTGTCTCCACCTCTGTGGGGCAGGGCCTGTGTGAGGACCAGGTGAACTGTGGGGGGCATTAGTGGAGAGGTGGGGGCCTCTACAGTGGGATATCAGGGTACACTCCAGGGGGCTGGGCAGTGTGAATGGACCAGGACTGATTGATGGTGTGTGTGGTCCTGTGGGGGGTGAGGCTTATCAGCAGCAGAAGACCTGTGCTTCACAAATAGCCCTAAAAATGATCAACCTCACCTTCCAAAGCCTGAAACAATTGAGTCCTCCTATGCCTAGGGCCAGCCCCACTCAGCTGCACTCTTAAGAGAACTGACAACAGCCTTGTAGGCCTCAGGCCTATAGCAACTGTAAGCCACTGAGCCTAGCAACCAGCTACACTGGGTACCTACCCAATTAAAAGGAAAACTGCAACAGGAGTGTGCTGTTACACCTTGTAGCCAATGGTGCTGAGGCTCCCCAAACCAGATTTACAAACAGCTGGGCAGGGAAGGAAAGACTAGACTCCCTGGGTACCTGCATTAAGAGCAACCCTGCCACAGAAGAAGGACACAAAGAGTCCACAAAGGGGTCACTCCTGGATCTTTGGGACTGGTGACGAGAGGAAAGCATACTGCTGGGCCTCAAAAGGCATCTCTTACGTAAGGTGACTTCTCCAAGATCAGGAGACATAGCCATCTCACCTAATACATAGAAATAAGTACAGAGAAAGAGGCATAATGAGTAGACAAAGGAATACATTCCAAGCAAGGGAACAGGACAAAACCCCAGAAAAAGGACTAAATAAAGCATAAATAAGCGACCTACCTGAGAAAGAGTTCAAACAAAATCTCACAGATATTAAGAGAAGACTGGATGAACTCAGTGAGCTCATTAACAAAGAACTGGAAAAGATGAAAAAGAACCAATCAGAAATGAAGACTACCATACTGGAAATGAAAAATTCACTAGAGGGACTCAATAGTAGAGTAGAGGGTACAGAAGAACAGATCAGTGAGCTAGACGAGGACTAGAGGAAATAACCCAGTTTCAACAGATAAAAAGAAAAAAGAATTAGACAGAATGAGAAAAGTCTAAGAGAGTTCTGGGACAATATCAAGTGCATTAACATTCATATAATAGGTGTCCCAGAAGGAGATGAGAGAGCCAAAGGGGCAGAAAATTTATTTGAAGAAATGATAGATGAAAATTGTTCTAATCTAAGGAAGGAAACAGACATTCAAGTACAGGAAGCACAGAGAGCTCCAAACAAGATAAGCCCAAAGAGGCCCACACCAAGACACATTATAATTAAAATGTGCAAAATTAAATATAAAGAGAGAATCCTAAAAGCGGCAAGAGAAAGGCAACAAGTGACATACAAACCCATAAGGCTATCAGTGGACTTCTCAGCTGACACCCTACAGGTGAGAAGAGAATGGCATGACATACTTAAAGTGCTAAAAGGAAAAAACCTACAGCCAAGAATACACTATCTATCAAGGTTGTCATTCAGAATGGAAGGAGAGATAAAGAGCTTCCCAGACAAGCAAAAATTAAAGGAGTTTATCGCCAAGAAATCAGTTCTACAAGAAATGTTGAAGGGATTTATTTAAGTGGGAACATGATGACCACAAATAGGGATAAAAAAACTATCAAAAAAAAAAAACTCAAAAAAACCCCACCAGGCAATAAAATCACTGATAAAGGTAAAAACACAGTAAAGCTAGCAGACCAACCACCTGTGAAGAAAAGATGAAGGGTAAAAGACTAAAGTACTAAAATTATCTATTTCAATGATAAGAGGGAAATGGATAGACACACACAAAACAAGAGATCATATATGATTTCAAAAACAGAAAATGTGGGAGGAGGGGAGTGAAAAACTGGAGCTTTTAGAAAGAGGTTAAGCTAAAGAGTCTGTCAACTTGATATAGACTGTTATATACATAGAATATTATATAGGTTCCTCATGGTAATCACAAATCAGAAACCTAAAATAAGTAAGCAAATAAGATAAAGAAATCAAACATATTACTAAAGAAAGCCAGAAACCACAAGGGAAGAGACCAAGAGAAAAAGAAAGGAACAGAGAAGAACTACTAAAACACTCAGAAAAGAAAAGTAACAAAATGGCAATAAATACATATTTATCAATAGCTACTTTAAGTGTCAATGGACTAAATGCTCCAATCCAAAGTCATAGGGTGGCCAAATGGATAAAAAAACAAGACTTATATATATGCTGCATACATGAGACACACTTCAGACCTAAAGACACTCACAAACTGAAAGTGAAAGGATGGAAAAAGATATTCCACACAAATCGCAAAGAAAAGAAAGCAGGGGTAGCAATACTTATATCAGACAAAATAGACTTTAAAACAAAAACTGTAACAAGAGACAAAGAAGGGCACTACGTAACGACAAAGGGAAGTATCCAACAAGAAGATGTAACACTTGTAAATATCTATGCACCCAACATAGGAGCACCTAAATATATAAAGCAATTATTACCAGACATAAAAGGAGAAATAGACAGTAACACAATAATAGTAGGGGACTTTAACACTCCACTTACACCAATGGATAGATCATCCAAACAGAAGATCAATAAGGAAACACTGGCCTTAAATGAGACATTTGAAGAGATTGTCTTAGTGGATATATATAGAACAACCCATCCAAAAACCATAGAATACACATTCTTTTCAAATGTACATGGAACATTCTCCAGGATTGATTACATATTAGGCCACAAAATAAGTCTCAATAAATTTAAGAATATCGAAATAACACCATGCATCTTTTCTGACCACAAAAGTATGAAGACTAGAAATCAACTACAGGAAGAAAACTAGAAAAGCCACAAAAATGTGGAGATTAAACACAATGCTACTGAACAACGATTGGTTCAATGAAGAAATCAAAGGAGAAATGAAAAAATTCCTGGAGACAAATGAAAATGAAAATATTACATGTCAAAATCTATGGGATACAGCAAAAGCGGTTCTAAGAGGGGGGTTTATAGCAATTCAGGCCTACTTCAACAAAGAAGAAAAATCCCACATAAACAATCTAACAGCATATCTAAGGGTCCTGGAAAAAGAAGAACAAACAAAGCCCAAAATCAGCAGAAGGAAGGAAATAATAAAAATCAGAGCAGAAATAAATGAAATAGAAACTAAAAAAACAATAGAAAAAATTAATGAAACGAAGAGCTGGTTCTTTGAAAAGAAAAACAAAATTGACAAACCCTTAGCTAGACTCACTAAGAAAAAAAGAAAGAAGGCTCAAATAAATAAAATCAGAAATGAAAGAGGAGAAATTACAAGGGACACCTCAGAAATACAAAAGATAATAAGAGAATACTATGAAAAGCTATAGGCCAACAAATTGGATAATCTAGAAGAAATGGATAAATTCTTAGAAACATACAACCTTCCAAAACTGGACCAAGAAGAAGTAGAGAATTTGAATAGATCACTCACCAGTAAGGAGATCGAAATGGCAATCAAAAACCACCCAAAAAATAAAAGTCCAGGATCAGATGGCTTCCCTGGTGAATTCTATCAAACATTCAAAGAAGACTTAATACCTATCCTTCTGAAACTCTTCCAAAAGAATTGAAGAGGAGGGGAGGCTTCCTAACTCATTCCATGAAGCCAACATCATCCTGATACCAAAGCCAGACAAGGACAACACACAAAAAAGAAAATTTCAGGCCAATATCACTGATGAACATTGATGCAAAAATCCTCAGCAAAATACTAGCAAGTCAAATACAACAATACATTAGAAAGATCATACATCATGATCAAGTGGGCTTCATTCCAGGGATGCAGGGATGGTTCAACATCTGCAAATCTATCAACGTGATACACCCCATTAACAAAATGAAGAATAAAAACCACATGATCATCTCAATAGATGCAGAGAAAGCATTTGACAACATACAGCATCCATTTATGATAAAAACTCTAAATAAAATGGGTATAGAAGGAAAATACCTCAAAATAATAAAGGTCATATGTGACAAACCCACAGCAAATATCATTCTCAATGGAGAAAAACTGAAAGCTATCCCTCTAAGAACAGGAACCAGACAAGGATGTCCACTGTCACCACTCTTATTTAACAGAGTATTGAAAGTCCTAGCCAGAGCAATCAGGCAAGAAAAAGAAATAAAAGGGATCCAAATTGGAAAAGAAGAAGTGAAACTGTCACTCTTTGCAGATGACATGCTTTTATATATAGAAAACACTAAAGAATCCACTAATAAACTTTTAGAAATAATGAATGAATAGTCAAGTTGCAGGATAGAAAATCAACATACAAAAATTGGTTGCGTTTCTATACACTAACAATGAAGTAGCAGAAATAGAAATTAAGAATACAATCCCAATTACAAATGCAAGAAAAAGAACAAAATACTTAGGAATAAACTTAACCAAAGAGGTGAAAGATCTGTGCATGGAAAACTATAAAACATTGCTGAAAGAAATCAAAGACGACACAAAGAAATAGAAAGATATTCTGTGCTCTTGGATTGGAAGAATTAACATAGTTAAAATGTCCATACTTCCAAAAGCAATCTACAGATTCAATGCAATCCCTATCAAAGTTCCAACAACACTTTTCACAGAAATAGAACAAAGAACCCTAAAATTTATATGGAAGAACAAAAGACCCCAAATAGCCAAAGGATTCCTAAGAACAAAGAACAAAGCTGGAGGTATCACACTCCCTGATCTCAAAATATACTACAAAGCCATAGTAACCAAAACAGCATAGTACTGGCACAAAAACGGACACACAGATCAACGGAACAGAATCAAGAACCCAGAAATAAACCCACACATTTATGGACAGCTAATATTTGGTAAGGGAGCCAAGAGCATACAATGGAGAAAGGAGAGTCTCTTCAACAAATGGTGTTGGGAAAACTGGACAGCCACATGCAAAAGAATGAAAGTAGACTATTACCTTACACCATGCACAAAAATTGACTCAAAATGGATTAAAGACTTGAATGTAAGACCCGAAATCATGAAACCTCTAGAAGAAAACATAGGCAGTATGCTCTTTGACATCTGTCTGAGCAGCATATTTTCAAGTACCATGTCTGACCAGGCAAGGGAAACAAAAGAAAAAATGAACAAATGGGACGACATCAAACTAAAAAGCTTCTGCACAGCAAAGGAAACCAGCAACAAAACACAAAGACAACCTAACAACTGAGAGAAGATATTTGCAAACCATATATCAGATAAGGGGTTAGTATCCAAAATATACAAAGAACTCATACAGCTCAACAACAAAAAAACCAACAACCCAATTATAAAATGGGCAAAAGATCTGAACAGAGATTTCTCCAAAGAAGATGCACAGATGGCCAACAGGCATATGAAAAGATGTTCAACATCATTAGCTATCAGGGAAATGCAAATCAAAACCACAATGAAGTATCACCTCACTCTAGTCAGAGTAGCTATAATTAACATGGCAGGAAACAAGAAGTGTTGGAGAGGATGTGGAGAGAAAGGAAGCCTCCTACACTGCTGGTGGAGTGCAAACTGGTGCAGCCACTATGGAAAGCAGTATGGAGTATCCTCAGAAAATTAAGAATAGATGTACCATATGATCCAGTTATCCCACTGCTGGGTATTTATCCAAAGAACTTGAAAACACAAATGCATAAAGATACATGCACCCTTATGTTCATGGCAGGACTATTCAGAATAGCCACGACTTGGAAGCAACCTAGGTGCCCATCGAGGGATGAATAGATATAGAAGATGTGGTATATATACACAATGGAATACTACTCAGCCATAAGAAATGATGAAATCCGGCCATTTGTGACATCATGGATGGACCTCGAGGGTATTATGTGAAGGGAAATAAGTGAGAGGGAGAAAGTCAAATACTGTATGATCTCACTCATAAGTAGAAGATAAAAACGACAACAAACAAATACATGTCAACGGAGATTGGATTGCTGGTTACCATAGGGGAAGGAGGACAGGGGGAGGGCAAAAGTGGTAATTAGGCTCACATGTGAGGTGATGGACTATAATTAGTTTTTGGGTGGTGAACATGATGTAATCTACCCAGAATTTGACATATATTACGATGTACATCTGAATGCTAAAAAAAAAAAAAGTGTGGTATTGACATAAGAAGAGACATGTGGACCATTGGAATCAAATTGAAGGACAGAAATAAACTCACACACTTTTGGTCAACTGATTTTCAACAAGACTGCCAAGACCATTCTATGGAGAAAGAATATAGTCTCTTAAACAACTGGTGTTACAACAACTAGGTGTCCACATTCAGAAGAATAAAGTTGGACCCCTCCCTCACACCATATACAAAAATTCATTCAAAATGGATCAAAGACCTAAATGTAAAAGCTAAAACTATAAAACACTTAGGGAGGGGCCAGCCCAGTGGCTCAGTGGTTAGGTGCGCTCGTTCCGCTTCGGCGGCCCGGGATTTGCTAGTTCGGATCCCGAGTGTGGACATGGCACCACTGGGAAAGCCATGCTGTGGCAGGCATCCCACATATAAACTAGAGGAAGATGGGCACAGATGTTAGCTCAGGGCCAGTCTTCCTCAGTAAAACGAGGAGGATTGGCAGCAGTTAGCTCAGGGCTAATCTTTCTCAAAAGAAAACAACAACAACAACAACAAAAAACACTTAGGAAAAAAACATAGGGGTAAATCATCAAGACTTTTGATTTGAAAATTGATTCTTAGATATAACACCCAAAACACAGGCAACATAAGAAAGAAATAGATAAGTTGAACTTCATCAAAATTAAGCAAATTTTGTGCATCAAAGAATACTATCTAAAAAGTGAAAAGAAAACCTACAGAATGAGAGAAAATGTTTGCAAATCATATATCCAACACAGGTCTAGTATCTATAATATATTAAAAAAATCTTATAGCTCTATAACGTAAATACAAATAACCCAATTTTTAAAATGGACAAAAAATTTTGACTAAAAATTTCTCCAAAAAAGATAACAAATGGTCAAGAAACAAATGAAAAGATGCTCAACATCGCTAATAATAATTGCAAATGAAAACCACAATGAGATACCTCTTCATACCCACCAGGGTAGTTATAATCAAAAACTTAGATCATAACAAGAGTTGGTGAGGATGTGGAGAAACTGAAACCCTAACACACTGCTGGTGGGAATATAAAATGATACAGCCACTTTGGGAAGCAGTTTGTCAGTTCCTCACATGGTTAAACATAGAGTTACCATATAACTCAGTGATTCTAATCCAATGTATACATTCAAAAGAAATGAAAAAAAAATATGTTCATATGAAAACTTGCAGATAGATGTTTATAGCAGCACTATTCATAATAGCCAAAAAGTGGAAACAATCCAAATGTCCATCTCCTAATGAATGCATGTACAAAATGTGTTATATCCATGCATGAATAAATATTATTTCGCCATAAAAAGGTATAAAGTACTAATACACGCTCCAGTATGGATGAAACTTGAGAACATTATGCTAAGTGAAAGAAAGCAGTCACAAAACACTACATATATGATTCAATTTAGATGAAATGTCCAGAAGAGGCAAATCTCCAAAGATAGGTAATGGTTAGTGGTTCCTTAGGGCTGGGGGAGGGAGAGGAAGGGGCAGTGGGCGTAGTTAAAGTGTATGGAGTTTCTTTTTGAGGAATGAAAATGTTCTAAATTTGACTGTGGTGATGGGTGTACATATCTGTGATTATACTAAAAACCATGGACTTGTACACTTTAAATGGGGGAATTGCTTGATGTTAAATTATATCTCAACAAAGACATTAAAAAAAATAAATAGCTAAAAGGTAGCTAAACTTCTGATAGTCAAGTTTTTATCTGTTATACTGTATTACATACTGAAATATTTGTTAAGTGGGTGATCTCATGTTAACTATTCTTATTACAATAAAGAAAAGAAGCAGCAATAAGTTGTAAAACTAAAAATCACACACACACACACTCACAAATCAGTGATGAGGAAGTAAAACTAAGAAGTTTGCCTAAAGTACATAGAGAAATGTGTAGATTTTCTTTCTTCTTTTTTTTTTCAATGAGAATGCTGGTAGATACTGATGAAAGACAACAGAGGTCAAATTGATAAATAGCAAGCGTCCACAAGTTAAAGCTGTAAACAAATTCAAGCAAGTAAAAATGAGCAAGCAAGGAAACAAATGAATACAACCTGTCCTGCGTTGAAGAATGAACTGAGGATGAGGACCAGAATGTTCACCAAGTAAATGTGGCCAACACTTAGACCTGTACTAGGTGAATGTTTGAATTTAAAATGTTAAATGAAGGAAAAAATGTGACCTAACACAATATTATGAGAAAAAAAATACAAGATCAGGTTAGCCAGAGACTGCTCTAGAAAACTTAAGAGCAATGTCAACTGAGTTTTGAAAGGACACATTTATTCCAAGAATTCTACATGCAGCTAAATTGTCAACCACTTGTGAAGTCAATAAAAGTATTTTTGAATCTCTGAGTACCTAAGCATTTATTGATTTATTCATTAAAAAAATACTCAAAAACAAAAGTCATCTTCCTTCAAGAATATTTAAAACTTTTAAAAATTAAAAAATGAGCATATTTGACTTTAAAATACTAGTGAAGCATACTGAAACATGGAATAGAAAAGCTGCTGTATACATTATTTCAAAAGTGAATGCAAATGTCAAAAGTAATTCTTGAAAGAAAAGAACAGGACAAATTAATACAGTAATATTAAATTATTTTTAAAAGTCAGAAAAATGAGGTAGGAGAAGGATGGACATAAAGGTATGTAAATTCCCTGATATAGAGGAAGGAATCAAGAGCTACCAAATTTTTCTAGATAATAATACTTAGAAAATATAGTTTCAAGTATATTTACAGAACATCTGGTAACCACTAACTACAGTTAAAAACAGAAGGAATAGCTACACACCACTAGAGAAAATAAGCATACAAAATATAGTTCATATACCCAAAGACAGAGACTAAAAGACACACTCATAGAAGCAAGTGCAAAGCATAATGCAAAATTATAGCATTATATGTCATCTAACTAAACATAAATGAGCTAAGTGATTTGATAAAATGGCAAAGATTCTCAGATTTGTTCAAAACCAAAATCAAAATCAAACTCTATCTTCAGAGACCAACAGGAAAAAAACAAAACAGTCAGAGAAAAGAATATTTAAAGGGAAAATTTTAAAGTAGTACACTGAGTTAACTTTATATTGATAGTCAAAATTTACAATAAAGATATAACTTATCTATTGACAAAATAACATAACTGAAATATAGAAAGCAAAACTAACAATTACAGTAAAATAAACATGGATTGAGAGTGACATGTGAAAGTGATATGTGATATATCGCTGTGTTTCTAACTTTCACAGCTCTAACAGACCAAAATATAAGAAAATTAAGGATATAATAAGAGTGATTTAGTAGATTTGTGCTAAACTTTGTAACATTTTTAGACAGCTTCCAAACAATAATTACAAAAAAAGATCAATGGCCCAAAATATAAAACTTCAATATATATAATAAATTATAAGCTATACAATCTACACTTTAAAAATTAATATAATAGTGGAAACAAAAGTAAATATCTCAACACTTCCAAGTTTAAAAAAAAAAGAATCCTCAATAACTGTAGGTCAAGATGGAAGTCAAACTTAGAACATAGAGTACTTCAAAATTAAAGACCATTTGAAAATGACATGTAAAAATTTTATGGATTAAGGCCAAAGCTACAGAGACAAATACAGAGCCTTAAATGCTTTTATTATTAAACAAGAAAATTACAATAAATAATGCTAAGCATTAAAATAATTGTCTTTTATTGTTCTTTTTTATCTAAGAAAAGCAGCAAGATGAAATAATAAAGCATCAATTAATGAAATAGCAAGAGGATATTTATTTAGTGAATTGATAAATTCAAGAAATAATTCTTTGAGATGTGGTATTTATACACAATGGAATACTACTCAGCCATAAGAAATTATGAAATCCAGCCAATTGTGACAACATGGATGGTCCTTGAGGGTATTACACTGAGTGAAATTAGTCAGAGGGAGAAAGTCAAATACTGTATGATCTCACTCATAAGTAGAAGATAAAAACAATGACAAACACACCGCAATGGAGATTGGATTGGTGGTTACCATAGGGGAAGGAGGGAGGGCAAAAGGGGCGATTAGGCTCACATGTGAGGGGATGGATAGTTTTTTGGTGGTGAACATGATGTAATCTACACAGAATTCAAAATATATAATGATATACATATGAAAGCTACATAATGTTATAACCCAATGTTACTGCAATTAAAAAAATTTTAAAAAAGAAATAATTCTTTGAAAAAATAAAATAAACAAACATGACAAATATAATAAAAAAACCCCACAAAACCTTAGAAATAGGAAAGAGAACACAGTGTCGTACATGTTTGAGAATTAAGACTATTATTCTGGAAGCTCTCTTTAATACCACAGTCACTGGACATGAGCAAGAAGAAGAGCTACCATTTTTCAGCAGAAAGCAAAATAATGCTCATCTACAGAGAGAGAAGATTATTTTTTAAAAAAGAAATTCCATGTTCCATAACACGTAAACTGGACATTATAATGTCATATTTTTCTAGTAAAATTTTTAAGGTTGATATATGCCTAATTATAGATTCACCTGGATGTTTTTTAAACTTGATACAATTATGCTAAATTTCCACTGAAAATAGTTTATGAAATTGTCCTCCCAGGTATTATAATAAATATTAAAGATTTCATAATTAAACATTTTGAACAATACTAAAAATTAGAAGGTTAATCAACCAGAACAGGTTAATGAGAACCATAGTCTAGTAGTTATAAGATTATAAGATCTTTGCCAACAGGAGTTGGCAAATCCCGCCCTTGGGCCAAATCTGGCCTGACATTTGTTTTTGTAAATAAAGTTTTTTTGCGACCCAGACATGCCCATTTGTTTACAAATGGGCTTTTGTTCCATAGTGGCAGAGTTGAGTAGTTTCAACTCAAGTATGGCTCTCAAATACCTAAAATCTTTACCATCAGGTCCTTTACAAAAACATGATTGCTGATCCATTCCTTAATATGATAAGGAAAGGCTCACACACCATGGGGAAGGAATGTTTATTCATCAAATGATTTAAGGGAAACTGGCTATCTGGAAAAAAATTTCGAAAATATGGTAAAGATTCAATAAATAATGATACACTTACATGATTTGTATTGTACAGATACTAATATGCTTTCAGAGAATATTTAATAGCGTGCTAACAATAATATGATATAATATTACAACATTCAAAAAGGCAGGATCCCAAAACACCATCATCAAAAATTCACGTTAAAAGTACAGACCTGAATTGATAAATTTATATTTATTTAAAAATAACTATACTCAGGGCTGACCCAGTGACATAGTGGTTAACTTCACATGCTCTGCTTTGGCAGCCGAGGGTTCATGGGTTTGGATCCTGGGCATGGACCTAGCACTGCTTGTCGAGCCATATTGTGGCAGCATCCCACATAAAATAGAGGAAGATTGGCACAGATGTTAGCTCAGTGACGATCTTCCTCAAGAAAAAAGAAGAAGACTGGCAACAGATGTTAGCCCAGGGGCAATCTTCCCCACAAAAAACCAAACAAATAAATAACTATACTCAGTACCTTCAAATTTTATTTGGTGATTAATTCTTGTTGATAGAGTTCTGATTTTTATTTTTTCCTATAATTTTATTTATTTTATATATTTTCTACTGTGAAAATGTATTTATTTTAAACTTCTAAAAAAGGAAGTAAATGGAATTCATACAACTCAATAGCAAAAAACCAAAAATTCTAATTAAAAAATGGGCAAAAGAATTTAATAGACATTTTCCCAAAGAAGATATTTAAATCACCAATATGTACATGTAAAAGTGCTCACTCAACATCACTAATCATTAGAGAAATGCAAATCAAAATGTTAATGAGATATCACCTCACACCTGTTAGAACGACAAAAAGAAAAGAAATAAAAAGTGTTGGTGATGATATGGGGAAAAGGAAACCATTGTACATTGTTGGTGGAAATGTAAATTGGTGCAGCCACTATGGAAACAGTACACTGGTTTCTCAAAAAATTACAAATAGATTACCATGTGATCCAGCAATTCCACTTCTGGGTATATATCCAAAGGAAAGGAAATCACTATCTCAAAGAGATATCTTCTGCCTCCCAGTCCATTGCAGCATTACTTACAATAGCCAAGACATGGAAACAACCTAAGTGTCCACTGATGGACGAATGGGTAAAGAAAATGTGGCATATGTATATACAACGGAATATGATTCAGCCATAAAAAGAAGGAAATCCTGCCATTTGCAACAACATGGTTGAATCCTGAGAGCATTATGCTAAGTGAAATAAGTTAGACAGAGAAATACAAACACTGTATAATCTCACTTACGTGGAATCTAAAAAACAGCTGATCTCATAAAAACAGATGATAGATTGGTGGTTGTTGTGGGTAGGAGGTAGGAGGTGGGGGAAATGGGTGAAGGGGGTCAAAAGATGTAAACTTCCAGCTATCAGATGGATAAGGTCTGGGGATGTAATGTACAGCACAGTGACTACAGCTCATAATACCGTATCATATATGTGACAATTGCTAAGAGAGGAGATTTTAAAAATTCTCATACACAATAAAATTGTAATTCTGTGAGGTGATGAATGTATTAAATAACCTTACTGTGGTAATCATTTTGCAACATATACACATATCAAATCATTACACTGTACAACTTAAACTTACATAATGTTATAAGTAAATTATATCTCAATAAAGCTGAGGGGAAAAAAGGAAGTAAATATTATAAAATAGTTAAATACAAAAAATGTAGCCACAAACAACCTGATGAAAATATAGCTGAACACTTAACTGATCTCAGGATACCTGATAGTCCTCTTGTTGGGCAAGAACTTTTTAAGCATAAAAATTATAGAATTCACAAAAGACAACATGATTTATATGACTCCACACAAATTTAAATTTTATATGCTTCAAAACTATCATAAACACAATTAAATGCATAAGATGGCATTTACACACCAGAGATGTAGTGCGAATTGGGAAAATTGTTTCTGAGAGATAATATGGCAACATATATAAAGAACTTTAAAAATGTTTATATTTGTTGAAAATCCAGTCCCATGAAGTCCTGTAGAGGCTTTGCAAATCATGATACCCAAGAATATGACATGTTTAAAATGCTCTGGATAAAACACTAACTGTGAAAAGAAGAACCAAGACATAAAACTGGATGATTCCATATTTATGTACACATCTGGAAGTAAATATACAAAAATATTAACCATGCTTATCTTTGGGTTTTGTGAATACGGTTAATTTAAATTTTCTTCTTTATATGTTTCTGTGCTTTCCAAATTTCCACACTGAGCATGAATAACTTTTCTAATGAAAACACAGTCAATGATTTTTAAACAAAGAACATTCTAAGTTCTGCTTTGCAATGATAATTTTAGAAGATCAATATGAAAGTTTATTGTTTTACAGGTCTTTAGGATTTGACCTTCATATGTTTCCCCTTCGGTGCTGAAATCAGTTACACTGAAACAGCAGAATCTTTTTGATCAATGAGTCGCTGACATTTATTGAGCACCTACTAATCTCTGGCTCTTGGTTTGGCCTGAAATTGTATGCTTTTCAAAGAGAGTGTCACTTTCAAAATTGCCCATCAAAGGGTATAATTTGAGGGTGGGTCACAGGGTGTCAAAGGTGCCTGAATAACTCTGGCATCAGTCACAACTCTGAACACAATTCTTTACCCTCTGAGCTGGCACTGTATCCCAGATGTCTTTCCTTGATTTGTCCATGCAGGCATCAAGGAGCAGCGCTGTGGGCAGCAGTATCTGCTGTGACAGACAAGGATGACGTCTTTCTGTCAGTAGAGCACTCTTGCTCACATTTTAATGTCTCAATATTCAGCCGCAGAGAAGTACCTTGAGCATTGCATATGGGTGTGCTCTGAGTTTGTATCAAGGTCTTTTTGTGATCTGAGTAGCTTGGTGAAAAGAAATGACTTTCCTTGAAAAGAGATATAGTCAGTCATATTAGAGGGCACAAATTTCTTTATGTCATCGGAGTACTGCTCACAGAGCATATGGCAGTCTGCAATTAAGTATCATATCCAGGGCTTTCTGCACAGGAAGTGGCTGTTTCAGTATCATGTGGCAAACCTGGTGTTAGGACTTCAAATGCCAAGGATCAGAGACCATTTCTGCAGATGATGTACCAGCTAGAACAAACCTCTCTACAACTGACCTGACCCAGAAGGCACAATTCTTTTCTGGATTAACAGAAACACCAAAAGCGAAGAAAGAAAATTCTGAAGGAAGGATTGTAATAAGTAGGTGTGATCCTTTGCCTCCTAAGCTTTTGTACTGCTAGTCCTTTCTGTGCCTTACCACAGCCCATGTTCAGTACACCTGTGCTAGAAGTCTTGTGAAGAACTCTTCCATAGAACTTCTAACCCTGGCAGGACTCGTTTCAAGGGATGTTTTGGGCAGAGGCTTTTGCTATGGCTGTGTCTGTGTCACATGGGTATTGGGAAGGTTATGAGAACTGAGTTAGAGTCCTGCTCAGCCTGGAAACAGACCTGTGTACTCTAAGGCATATGTGAGTCCCTCCTCCCACTGCCAAGGTCAGGGTTCCACACCTGGTCAGGGAAGCTTTTCCTCTAAGTAATGCAACACAGCACCCCAGTTACATGTACAGACTTCAGAATACAGCTAGTATGGTTTTAAATCTCTCTTTTGTCATTCAACAATGGGAAAGTTGCCTAACTTTTCTATGCATCGGAATCCTCATCCATATAAGAGGGATTAAAAAAACAAAACAAAACAGCTCATAGGGTAGTGTTAAATGAGATACATCGTGAACTTCTAATGTACAACAAATACTCAATAAATAGTAGTTTATAAAAAGATCAACCAACTAGCCATGCAACCAAGTTAGAAAATTCCCTTCTCGCTGTGCCTCTGTGTTCTGAGCTCTAATATCAGAGAGCTGGCCCAGATCACATGGGTGAGCCCCCCTTGGCCTCTAAACTGATGATTCTCAGATCCTGTAAGTAGATAGAGTAACAGGCATGGAAGGAAACCAAGAAATGCTGGGGAAGGACCACTGATTGCAACAGGGAAATCTGAGCCCACAGCGCCATCTAGCCTGCTCTGTGGACGCCTTCTGAGTGTGTTTCCAACACGCTGGAGCGTCTTCCTCTTTTTATTTTTTTAAAGTATAATTACCAGAGCTTATGTTTCACAGTTAATGCTGTCAAGCCTTTTAAACTAATTGGTCTTTTATAGAAAATTTAACTGAAAATTAACACATCTTTTAATAACATTGCCTTAACTTTAATGGCACTCTGCCTTTCGTTTATAATTGCTCTAAAATTGTCATTTTCCATGTCATAGCTGCCATTTTTTATATTTGCTAGTTTTCATGGTGTAGATTTTTATTTTTAGTATTTTTCTTTCATGAGGGATGAAAACTATTTGAGATTTTTTTTTCAATCCAGGCCTGCCTGGCCTGATGTGACAGCCAGTGGTACATTCTGAGTCCAACAGAACACACTATTGTTTGCCATGCTGACACTGGGCTAGCTCATCTGCCTCAAGACTGCCCATGAATGGTGTCTCTCCTGGTGAACACTAGAAATGGAGGCTCTGGAGTACAGTGTAAGGAACAGGGCCATGGAGGAGTAACTTGTTTATGTAACTTACTTCACACGGCACCGGGTTAGCTTGGGTTGACCAAGAACTTGGTCTTCTCCATAACACACTTCAGGGGTTTGGCCCTAGATGCAAGTACAGTTAGGAAAATAAATCAAGTGAGTTCATCTTCTAGATGGTCACCTTCTCCAGTCTTACCAACATTAAGTTCAGTTATTTCTGGCAAACAGAGGCCAACTCTCTGATGTTAGAAAATAGAACAGAGAAACATTATATGTATATATGTGTGTGTGTATATGAGTGTGAGAGTGTGAGTGCACACACATATACATATGCATACATATACATAGACACACATATGTATATAATAAACCTACTTCTTTGGAGTTACATTTGATCTTGAGAGATATTTGTCTGCTCTGTGAAAGATTTTCATATAACTTTGTCCTTACCTGATTACTTTACAGTGGGAAGGGGTTGTTAATATCATTCCTGTTAACAGTTGGACCCAACTGAGTCCCAGATAGTGGAAAAGACATGGGGCTGTTGGTGAGCTGGGACCAGAAATCTATAAGCCCTAACCTATGGCCCAGTGCCACATTGTTCCTCCTCCAAGTCATTGCCTTTGTTGTGAAATACTAATTTATTGGACAGGCAACACCCACTACGGGTGCTGTGGCGTAGTGGGCAAAGCAAAGGCACACCTGACATAATGCTTATATTGAAGCTTCTCTTGGGTTCCTGGGAGATTTGGCAGCAAGGATCCCTCAAGGATGAAGTCCTCTATTGTGCCTATAATGTTTCCTAGAGTGCACTGGCAAAGGGGGCCTCTGGATTTTCTCTACCCTTTCTCTTTACACTGTTAGGGTATGTATTTTTCTTTATTTTTTCCAGATTAGGTAGACCCTACAAATCTGAAACTTCATGAAATCTTATTTTCTAAAAAAGTGACCACACGACCAAGCTGTGTGCACTGAAATTCATTAGCTCTTATAGTAGGTTGCTCCTTTTTCTCCCCAGAAGGGGTTGTCTTCTCACTGCTCCTTCAATACTGGTGGTTCAGTGTGGTTTACATCTGTTTGGGAAAGGTCAAGGGCTCAAGGAAAATGGACATCATGTGCTCAACCTTCTGACTCAGAGGACAGTGAATGGCCAGAAGATCGAGGATGCTGACTGATGACAGACGTTGCAACATAGGCTCACAAAATTAGAAGCAGGAGGCTGGTAAGGCACATTCAGTGAAATGGACAAGGCCGGGACCAGTGGGATGAATGAAGCAGGCCTGGTGGTATGTAATAGGGCACAGTGTGGACTGTGGCTAAAGGGAGCACTGCTCAGCTCTAGCCAATTGTTTTGTGGGAATCTGGGAATCTACCTTATGACTACAATCAAAAGAAGCTGGAAATCCATATTTTATGTAAAATCTTGTAATTTAAAAATATTGTCAATAAATTCCATTTGAAAATTAAAACTTTGGGAAATGTAGAAGTCTATGGGATGGGTATCTCCTACAATGTGCTATTTTGAGAATTCTATGATAAATCATTTATTAGAAGCAAGATATCAAACCAGGTACTCACAGTAACATATTGTTCTGTTTCTCTTCCTTTCTTCTCCTAAAATAAGTGGACAAGGATGGGGTGTTGGATGGGAAAATAACCAGGGGTTACACTTCAGGAATCAACTCAGTGACGGGTTTGTCCTCCCAGTCAGTACACAGGGGAAACAGTGGCATTATGTGGATGCTGGTGGTATCCAAAAGAAAGTGCATCCTCTAACCAAGACTGAAGGGTCTAACCCCAGACCACGAACTGCACTGGATGTGGTCTTTTGTACTCAGAACACTCACAGTGTGGCTGATGGCCATGCCCGTCTGACTGCTTCTTGTGTATTTCTCTCCCACATCTACCATATTCCAACCACGACGGGCTGCAACCATTGTCTCAGATGAACCAAACCCAGGACATCACCACTTCTCAGTCTTTGTTTTTACTTTCCCTTCTGCCTAGGAAAGCTAGTCACTTTCACCCCTAGGTGCCCTCTTCTTCTGATTTTTCAGTGTCAGCTTCAAAGCTGCCTCCTAAGACAGCTTGAATCTGACCACTATGGCTAAAACAGGTCTCCACACCCATTCCAA
This sequence comes from Equus caballus, assembly GCF_041296265.1. NCBI lineage: Eukaryota > Metazoa > Chordata > Mammalia > Perissodactyla > Equidae > Equus > Equus caballus. Next base: position 65,132,501 of record NC_091684.1, read on the forward strand.
CTATTTCGTGTTCTTCAAATCAGTTACCCATCTAACATTGTTCACTTACTCACTTACAAAGTTACGGCCCACTAGAGTGAAGGTTCAAACAACATGAGAGCAGGGTCTTCACCTTTCTTCTTCACTGTTGAATCCCCAGCTGGTAAATAGTGCTTGGCATTTAGCAAGTGCCCAATAAATATATTGATTAATAACAACAAATACATACAGAGCTTGTCATATGCTCAGCACTACACTAATCCCTTTATGACCTAAACTCATTGAATCATCTCAACAATCCTATAATATCTATGAGGTATTATCTCCATTTTAAATACGAGAAAACTGAGGCACAGAGAGGTTCAGGTCACACAGCCAGTAAATGATGGTGCTGGGATTCACATTCAAGCAGCCTGGCTCTCATGTCCATGACCTATCTTTTCTTTCTAGCGAGGGTCCAGGTGGAACCCCTAAGCGGGATGAGGGTAGGGGGAAGTGGTGGCTGTGTGGAAAAGAAATCTGAATACTCATGTACCAGTTTCAGCTCTAAATAGACAGGCTTCTTTTCATCTTTTGTGTGTGTGTATGTGAGCAGCAAGCTGGTATCAATCTGAAAAATACATTTCTTAGTTACGATCTTCTTCTTAGAGGCATATACCCATAAGAATAATTATTCCCTCTCATCATGTGCTTCAGCTGCTGATTTGCAGGAGAAAGCCATAAGGCCATGTCTGTAACATCCCTATCTGTTCTAGGAATGCCTGTGAAGAATCAAAACATTGTTCTTTTAACAAATGAAGCAGTAAGCAGCAGGAGTTGAGTTATGAAGGACAATATTCAGGGAATGTTTAGACACATGATTAAATGGCAATTTTTGGAGGAGTGCTAGAAAAAGAAGATCATCGACATCTACAGAGATGTGTGTGTGGATGTCGTGATGTTGCATATAAAAGAATGCCTGAGATGGAAGCTGACCTCTGGCTCCTGCTGTTTGGAGGAACCTCACTTTCTCAATTTATATTCCTGCCAACCCTTTCAGTTCCTTCTAGTTATTGCCGCGGTACTTGACTGATCTCCTATTTTTTTTAATAAATTAGGGTTGGGTGGAATGCAAAGAAATCCCAGGTAACATTTTATCAGACAGTCTAGATCCAACTGAGTCTGTTGAACCAGATCCAATTCAAGACCTCATTGTGGAATTTGTTCATCCCAGACAATGAAAACAAGACCTGGAATAATTGGATAGGCATTTGATTAATGATTTGGAAAGTCACCATCAGTAGATCAGTGAAATATGTCTTGCTTCAACACTTAAACCAGGTTTATTCATATTATGATCAAAAGATCATATGCTGTGGCTGAAGTGCTTCACATAGTTCTGAGCCTCAATGCACGCTGCTGCTGCTAATTACAATGACAGTTACTAGATTCCCGACGCCCTCTTTTCCCAGGCTGGAATTCAGAAGAAACGCTGCTCACAGACTATTGTATCTATACAATAATGCCTTAGTCACCCTCTCCCAAACATTTTCGTTTGCATTTCAAAGGAGATTAGAGGTAACTTTTTTTTTTTTACTTAAAACCAATCTACTTTGATTTCTCATCTGAGTTTCTAAAAACTGACTCCCTAGTGATGCTGAGACAGATAGTTGTGCAATTCAAATTCAGATGTGTCCACCACCCCCACCCTATGGCCACCATGCACCCCTTTGGCTATATAAAGGTAAAGTTCTTTGGTGCTTAAAACCAGTTTTATTCCTTGGAACCAAGGTTGGCTTCATGGGTGTGTGGCCTGTGCAGTCACCCAGGGCCCACGATCAGAAGGTCTTTTACTTGGTTTAATGTTCTTCTGTCACCTATTTTGAAATTCTTAATAATTTATGAAAAAGTAGCCTTGCAAATGATGTAGCAGGTCCTGCCTGGAATATACCAAATGGTCGATATGTAGAAACATAAATAATTTTATAAATTTGGATTTCAAAAAATTTTAATAAAGTATTTTGTAGTTCTGAAAAAAAACTATTGTAAAGAGTTTAATCATCTCTTAGTGAGAATAGTCTTCTGAAATCTCTCGAATTAGGATCAGAAGTAAAATGAAATTTCTAAACAGATGAATTACAGAAATCTGTTGAAACCGAATTTGGAGAATACGAGCACTATTACAGACAACATGGCCCTGTAAATGAGCACATCCTGTAGCTTCTCTCATTCCTTCCAGCCTGCTTTAGGCGTTTGCCCAATCTGAGCTCAACATCACTAGCAGGTAGAAGGGTTAAACTCAGTATCCTCAGGCCATCAGAAGATCCTGAGCCCTGGGAAACCAAGAAAGTCCTTCTCTAGGGACCATTTTCTCTCCTTCTTGGCTTGGAAAGCAATGGTATGGCATGCAGCCTAGTCAACCTTAATTCAGATGAATGTTGTTTCATAATTGTTTTTAAATCCATAATTCTGATTTTTAACCAAGATATGCTTGTAGTTGGACCACATTAAGGAATATAGAGTAACCTAAATTAGTCTTAAAATGCTTTATGTTTTCTTCTTTCTTCAAATAGAGGTCCTTCTGGGATTAGCTTTAATGAATAGATGGGAATAATGCATAATTAGCACATCAGTTGTTTAACACATTCAGGAGAATAGCCTTCTTAAGCACTTTAAGAAATGTATGTGTATAAAAACTCTCTGAGCTATGTTTATGGCTTTAATGTGTTCAATAAAACTTTTCTTCATGGATTCTCCAAAGGTCAATTTTTAGCCAGCCTATGTCTGTATTTTCACAAATCGTAAATTTGAGAATTCCAGAATAAAGAGGCTTTTCTATATAATAAATAAACACACTCAGTGGGAACACTTCACAATTTCCTGGTTATGACCCATTCTAATGTCTGCTTGCCTTTGCAGTTCAAGATGGTTCCATTAAAGTGGGACCTACTTTTTACTCATTATTTGTTTTCGGTCGCAAAAGTGAGAGAACAACCGGCTTGACTGTTTGATGCATATTGAGTTATAAAAGAAACCAAAGATGCTTTTTATCCCTCGTGCAGCCCACCCTTCTCTCTGCCACCACTCCATCCCTTCCCTGCAGCAGAGAACTGGCCAACCCTGGCCCTCATGCCTGGTGCTCTCCTAGGACTCTGTCTCAGTGACTGGCAGTGACCTAGGAGTCACCTCTGACACTTTGTCCTTCCCCCTTCTGCTCATATTCAATCTATTCCCAAGGCCTGTTGATTTTACTGACAAACTCCACTCAAATCCATCCACTGCCCTCCAGTTCTGCCAGCTCTAGCCTAGTCTAGGCTATGAGAGCCTCTCACTGAGACTTCCTGCGGCCATCTTGCCTCCTGAGCCTTTCTCCACACACTAGCTGAGGCAATCCTTTGAAAACATAAACCTGATCACATCACTTGCCAGCTTAAAACCCTTCAATACCTCCTCATTGCTCTTAAGAAAAAGACCAAAACTATGAAAATGGGTTCAAGGTCTTGGGGTCCACACTTGCCTCACCCTCCCCTTTCCCTCTCTCACTGTGGTCCAGCAACACCGGCTTCTTTGGCTTCCTTGAGATTGGTGTTCCCCCTTGCTGAGGGAGGGTCTTGCCTTGATATTGATGGCTGCTGACTGATCAGGGAGGTGGTTGCTGAAGGCTGGGATGGCTGCAGCAATTTCTTGAAATAAGCCAACTATAAAGTTTACTACATCAATTGACTCTTCCTTTCATGAACGATTTCTCTGTAGCATAGGATGCTGTTTGATAGCATTTTACCCACAGTAGAACTTCTTTCAAAATTGGAATCAATCCTCTCAAAGACTGCTGATGCTTTATCAACTAAGTTTATAGAATATTCTAAATCTTTCGTTGCCATTTCAGCAATCTTCACAGCGTCTTCACCAGGTGTAGATTCCATCTCAAGAAACCACTTTCTTTGCTCATCCATAAGAAGCAACTCCTCATCTGTTAAAGTTTTATCATGAGGTTGCAGCAATTCAGTCCCATCTTCAGGCTCCCCCTCTGATTCTAGTTCTCTTGCTGTTTGCATCACATCTGCAGTTACTTCCTCCACTAAAATCGTGAACCCCTCAAAATCATCCATGAGGGTTGGAATAAACTTCTACCAAACTCCTATTAATGTTGATATTTTGACCTCTTCCCATGAATCACAAATGTTCTTAATGGCATGTAGAATGGTGAATCCTTTCCAGAAGGTTTTCAACTTACTTTGCCCAGATCCATCAGAGGACTCATTGTCTAAGGCAGCTACAGCCTTATGAAATGTACTTCCTAAATAATAAGACCTGAAAGTCAAAATTACTCCTTGATCCATGGGCTGCAGTATGGATGTTAGCAGGCATGAAAACAACATTAATCTCATTGTACATCTCCATCAGAGCTCTTAAGTGACAAGGTGCTTTGTCAATGGGCAGTAATATTTTGAAAAGAATCTTTTTTCTGAGCATTGGGGCTCAGAGGTGGGCTTAAAATATTCAACAAACCACCTTGTAAACAGGTGTGCTGTCATCCAGGCTTTGTTGTTCCATTTATAGCACACAAGCAGAGTAGATTTAGCATAATTCTTAAGGGCCCTAGGATTTTCAGAATAGTAAATGAGCATTGGCTTCAACTGAAAGTCACCAGCTGCATTAGCCCCTAACAAGAGAATCAGCCAGGCACTGACTTCTCCTCTGTAGCTATGAAAGTCCTAGATGGCATCTTCTTTCAGTATAAGGCTATTTTGTCTACATTGAAAATTTGTCATTTAGTGTAGCCAAGTTCATTGATTATCTTAGCTAGATCTTCTGGATAACTTGCTGCAGCTTCTATATCACTTTGCAGTTTGATGTTACGGAGACGCCTTCTTTCCTTAAACCTCATGGACCAACCTCTGCTGGCTTTAAACTTTTCTCCTGCAGCTTCCTTATCTCTCTCAGCCTTCGTAGAATGGAAGAGAGTTAAGGCCTTGCTCCAGATTAGGCTTTGGCTTATGGGAATGTTGTGGCTGGTTTGATCTTTTGTCCAGACCACTAAAACTTTCTCCATATCAGCAATAAGGCTGTTTCACTTTCTTATCATTTGTGCGTTCACTGGAGTGGCACTTTTAATTTCGTTCAAGAACTTTTCCTTTGCATTCACCACTTGGCTATCTGGTGAAGAGGGCTAGCTTTCAGCCTATCTTGGCTTTCACTAGATCCTGATATGCCTTCCTCACTAAACTTAATCATTTCTAGCTTTTGATTTAAAGTGAGGGACTTGCAACTCTTCCTTTCACTTGAACACTTAGAGGCCATTGTAGGGTTATTAATTGACCTAATTCCAATATTCTTGATTCTCAGGGAATAGGAAGGCCCAAGGAGAGGAAGAGACATGAGAGGACAGCTGGTCGTTGGAGCAGTCAGAACACACACAACATTTATCAATTAAGTTCGCAGACTCATATGCGTCCATTTTGTGGTGCCCCAGACAATTACAACAGTAACATCAAAGATCACTGATCATAGATCACCATAACAAATATAGTAATAATGAAAAAGTTTGAAATATTATGAGAATTTCCAAAACATGACACAGAGACTCGAAGTGAGCAAATGCTGTTGGAATAATGGTACCGATAGACTTGCTTGATGCAGGGTTGCCACACACCTGCCATTTGTAAAACAAGCAATACCTGTGGAGCGCAATAAAGTGAAGCGCAATGAAAGAGGTATGCCTGTAGTTTGATTAACCTTGGTAACCCCTTCCAAACTGCAAGCTTTTTTGGTGGTTTTGATCTCCACTGTAGCTCAAGCTCCAGCCCAGTGCCTCTCATGTTGGAGGTTGGAGGTGTTCAACTCCCACACCCCCACCCACTCACCGCGCTCATGAGTGAGTCCAGGACGCTGACGGCAAATGCTGTCCCACATGCAAATGGCTGTGTGAGGTACAGTTCTGTGTCAGGGTCATCATCATCGTCTTGGTCCAAAAACTGAACATTAGTATCATTCACTAGAAAAAGCGTAAAATAAGAATTAACTCAAAAGTCACATACAGGCAGCTGAGCCAGAGAGAGAGCAGGCTAGTGGTTTAGAAACACTGAAGTCACTGAAAAGGAAAGAAAAGCATGGGAGAAGCCGGGGATGGATCTTAGGGTGGGGGTCAGTGGGACTCAATGGACTGCTCCTACTTGATTGTTCAAGTTTCCAGGGCCTAGAGAGCAATGAGTTCAAGCAGATTTGCTCCATGGCCAGCTGCTGGAGGACTAGTGACAGTAGTGGTCAATCCTTTGGTATAGTTTTAGAATCATGACTGAAAAACACCTTGAAGCGTTTTTTGGTAGCCAAGTCCTTTGAGAGATGGACATATTTCAATGATGAGTAGCCATGCTGGGATGGTAAGTTTAGCCACAAGGAAAAGAAAGCAACTTTTTGAGAGTGAAGAGCAATAGACTGAGAACACAGCAAAGGTAAACAGCAAGGAATTCACCAGCAGGCACAACCCACAGCCTGCCTGGGGATCTGCCTGAGTAGTGCCTGGTGTCCCTGGCCCTGAATACAGGCGCGCACCCAACAGGCCCTGTTTGGTACAAAGGTGATCCCAGGTGGGATAGATTCCTGGCTGTCTCCAGCTGCCTGCTGACAAGGACTTGCTCTGCATTCTGAGTTGCATGGAGATGCCCACGTGCTCCCTTTCCCCTTCTAAACAGCTGGATCTTTCATGTGCTCTAACTCAAGCAAATGCAGCATTTGATGCTGTATTTCATTTCCATCTGAGGATTCCTCAAGGACTCCTCCGGCATGCATGTGTAGACTGATTGGTTGTGTCACTGAGATGTCTTTAACTTATTAAAAATTAAATGACAAATTAATTTCCATTCCCATCTTGGCTTCAGAAATTATCAGTTTTGAAGAGCAAGTAATAGGAGAGAAAGTGTGTGGCTGGGGAAGAGATGAGCACTCATGATTTCTGGAATAATTATCGTGCTTTTAGGAAAAGAATAGATAGGTTTCCTTTTTCTGATTTCTTTCTAAAGGTATCAGCAGCTAATTCTCTTTCTCAGAGCTATTGTTGCAATTTTTTTCCAAAAGTAACTTTTTGGATACCTTTTCCCCTTTTTTAACATTTGTTTGTTTATTATATGAGGTAGAATAAATGATAATAGGATAAAGGCTAGACATGGAATTATTTTTAAATGACACCATCTTGTTTCCCTAGAGAAAGATCCTAATGGGGGAAATCTTTGCTCTGTTCTTCCACTTTATCACATCTGAGCCCCCCGCTGTCTCAGCAGCTCTTGAATCACAGACTAACGGGTGAAAATGCAAAATGCAGGATCTGACAACTAGGCTTTGAATCCAGGCTCTGCACTAACTCCATTGGGCAAAGTGTTTCATCAGTCTACCTCTTAATTTCTCTTTTTGTAAAATGGGAGAAATAGCAGCAGCTTTCATGAAGTTGTCAGGAGACTCCTATAAGATTGTGCTTGGTGAACCTGGCCTGGCTCCTTGATAAATGTTAGCTGCTCTCATGATCCATGTTCTGTCCACCCACTAAGTTGGTAAAATTCTCAGCTTCCCTGCCTCCCTTCAGAAGTATGTAATGACTTGCTCAGCGATCCTACCAGGGTCAAGTCATAGCCTTTCTTCCCCTTCCTCCATTTACCCAAAAGCATGTTGTGGGCCACAGTTTATTTAGTCTTCCTGCTTTGTGAATCAGAAAATGTGAACTCAGGACAACATACAGAGGAATGTGGTTTTAATTACTTGTGATAGGCAAGAGGGCATGTGCATCACACACCAAAAGAAGCAGTGTCTGTTACCCCTCCTCAGGATGATGGGGAAGTCTTGGGACTAGACTTGGAAGGGAAGTGGCCACAAGTAGGGAGAGATGACTCCAGATTTTCAGGGAGCTGGGGATTTGAGTCATTGGGAAAGAACTCCAAGGCATGAGCCAGGGTTCAGTGAAAATCCTCCGTATTGTTCTGGGTTACCCAGTCTGAGAGGGAGAGCAGCCAGTATTGCCTAAAGCCACTTTCACAGAACAGTAATTATATGGGTGCTAAGAGGTGATTAAAACAATCATTGCCAAATGTATGTGGTCAAATACAGCTAGGAAACAGGTTAAACAGCTTTAAACAAATTTCCTCCCTGGGAACTCCTAGGAGCCTTTGACCCACTAAGATGAAATGAGACTCTCCAAGTGGCTGAAGACTGGAATATACTATAGAGCTCAAAAAACTTGCTTGACCTTGGCATCCTCTGTGTCTTGAAAAAGGCATTTTACTAGTTTGATGTAAGGCAGAACACATCTCAGAACATGCAGCTCAATAGTAAATATTTGTGGGGCTGCAGAGAGGTGAAGTGGTCAGACAATGACGGTATGATTGTCAAAGGTGGTATGACCACTAGAAAAACAGGGCTTAAGGCAGAAGGTAAGGGTGATGTGAACAAATGGAAGGTTCTCTGAGCTCATAGAAGAAATCTGGTGCCAGACAAAGGCTTCAGGAGATTCAGTTACACTATTCGAATGCCTGAACTGTTGCCTCAGTTTTGGCGCACCAGGCTTTCTCTTTTCTTTCTTCTTTTTTTCCTGCTTTTTTCTCCCCAAAGACTCCTAGCACATAGTTGTATATTTTTAGTTGTCAGTCTGTCTAGTTGTGGACTGTGGGATGCTGCCTCAGCGTGGCCTGATGAGCGGTGCCATGTCCGTGCCCAGGATCTGAACCAGCGAAACCCTGGGCCGCCGCAGCGGAGCACGCGAACTTAACCACTCGGCCACGGGGCCAGGCCCTCTTTTCTTTTTCACTAATCACAAATCAAGATATTCTAATTAGTTGGCAGCACATGAATTCCAAATAGAAAAAGAAATTTCCAGCAGTGATGATTTTGAAACCCTCTTGAAGGTTTCTGAGATGGAGATGTTTGGATGAATTTTCCAAGCAGAGGTCTGGGCCACACAAGCTCCCTGGGTCTCTCACAACCCTAAGGTTCTGAGAAGAGCAATCCAGAAACCCAGGCTTTTAGCCCACTTCTCTAAACATGACAAAGACACCTCTTCTACTGTTGGAAATAGAAAATAGTGTGATACTCCTTGACCTGAGAGAATCTGTCCTGATAAATAGCTGTGTCCACAATAATGCAGTGCTGAATGGTGAACAATTTAGTCCTTAGTTTCTAGACACTTCACAAGCAAGATTACTGTGTTAAAAGTCTGATCTCTTATTTTGAAACATATTTTGGGGCCAAGAAAACGGCATGTTAGTTTCATTTGTGAGTCATTTGAAGGCAGGAGCCCCCTACCTCTTTATCCACCCTCCACCAAGCAGCACTTTTGCTGTCTCTATTTAGATCAATCCCCAGTTCTGGGACCTGCTGCTGATGGGTGCCTTTCATAGAATCATTAACCAAGTCATGGGGAATCATGGAAGGGCTTGACAAATGCAGTCGTGACCGAAGCCCTTCACCTTCCTGATAAGTCCTCTCTGAATCTCCCAGAGAGGGCTCTGGGCCAGTGGGGTGGGGGTCAGAGTGCCGGGCTGTGCCTCAGTGACTGCTAACCTCCTTCTTGGCATCCTTCTTGAAATCTGGCTTTAGTGAGAAAATGTCCCCTAGGAGCTGGCTGCTTTTATGGCTTCAGAACCCGAGCTTCTGAGAAGGGGTCTAGTAGGAGAAAAAAGGCAAATGAAGTCAGAATAAAGGAAAATAAACAGCTGGAGGGAAGGCATCGTCTCAGGTTTCTTATCTTAAAATTTTTATACTTCTCCTTTGACTTCCTCTGAGATCTGTGAAGACATGTCAGTCAAACTGACAGTGTGTTGGAAGAGAAATCTAAGGGAGAAGGCGAGAGAGGAGGGGGAACACGGAAAAGAAAAAAAGGCCCAGGCCAAAGAAAATGAATTAGAGCAAAGATGCTTTGGACACAACTGCCAGGTCAGATGGGTGTGATCAAAGGTTTAGTGATGCTGTGTGGGGAAAAAAATCATTAAGAAAGGCCAGAACAAGACAGTCGATTCCAACCAGAGCCACAAATAAAACACATTCAAAGCAGTGCCATGGGGTAGCCTTTCTGTTACAGCCGGTAAAATAAAAAACAAGCTGATGATAGTTGGAAACACCAACAACAGAACAAAAGGAGATACTGATGTGAAGAAAAACAGTGCTTCTTACCCAGTTCAGTTATCATTAGAATGTGCGTCCCACTGTTTTTTTCCTGATTGACTGATACCAAAGGCAACTTGCCAGGTTTAGCTAATTGGATACAGCATTTAAGGGTTGGGGAAAGGGAGTGGAGGAAAGTACAGAAAAAGAAAAGAGTGAGGGAATAACAGAGGAAACATTCTCAAGTAAAGGGACCCAGGACCAGAGGTAGGTAGTATTTGTCTTGGGGGAAAAAGACCACTCAGCAGTTTTGCAAATTCACAAATGGCCGCAAGGAGTGTCACGCCCCATTTAAAAGTTGGATTCCACTGGCCAATGATCATGGCCCTCAAGACCCCATTATGTTTTGGACCAGAGTGGCATTCACTGAAAATGGCCTTTGGCTGAGAAATTCAACTAGGATAGATCAAATGTAGTTATTACACATTAGCCCAGTGCTTCCACTCAGTTCTCAAAATGGGTTTGGCTTAGACCTGAGGCTTTGCACCTCAGTGGATGGTTCAGATAGTAGAAGCTGTCTTGAGGTGCTTCCAATGAAAATCACCAGAAGAATCCATGGTCTCTGCCTTTCTTTTCTTCCTTCTCCCTCCCTAGTTTATGACCCAATCTCAAATCCGTCATCTCAGGCTCCTTTGAAAACAGGGACCAGCATGAAGGAAACTGTCTATTCATCTTAGAGGAAAGACAGATCAGTTTTCCCTTTGATAATCTGTCATACTGTCACCCATACCTCTTTCCAACCTCCCCCAAAACAAACCTCACTAGAGCCTACTACGCTAAAGGAGCTAAGAAACAGGCCAACCTCTTCATATCCTACATGGTTGGAAGAGAGGACAAAAAAATTCATCCAAAGCTGACATTCACCCCTACCTAGTTCAGTGATGATGGGGATGTTGACCCCAGTCGTGATGGATGGCTGGCGTAACATCCCGTGCACTGGGCTGTTATCTGGAGAGGATCTGTCCATTCCTGGAGGTGTGAACCCTAGTGGGAAGGAAAGAGAGAAGGGAGAAAAATCAGAGACATGGAAATTTGGAAATAATGAAAGTATAATGTACATATACAATCCCCCCTGCAAAAAATGTAGCTTATGTATTATTTACAGGTCAAAAATTAGCACTCGCAGGACAAACTGTGATGAGTTGCTTTTTAGGAGAACAAAATAGGAGACCATTCTAAATAATTCCAACCCACTTTGATAGTTCTCTAAAAGCCAGTCTCCACACCAATTAGTGACCTTGCTCACAGATTTTTGTTCCCCTCTCCCTCCAGGTATAATTCACAAGGATTGTACCTCTGTGCCTCCTTGAAGTTAGATATGGCCATGTGACATGGGAAATGCTCTGGCCCATGAAAAGTGAGCAGAACAATGCACATCATCACTTCTGGTACAAGTATTTGACTCTCTGCCTCTCTCCCCTGGTCTCGTCAGCCATGGGAACACGGGTTACTATGGAAATGAAGGCCGGGCAGCAGCCCTGGACAGTAGCCCAGACCCACCAAGCATTCTGAGTGAAAAAGCAATCTGTGTTGTGCTTAAGCCACTGAGACTTATTTAGCTGTTGTTGTTACCACAGCATAACCTAACCTATCCTGACTTTTATCTTAAACGAATTGATTGCTTATTCTCTTGCAGTGAGTGACTTAAGCCTGGGTTTTTGACACAGTTCTAGTCAAGGAGAAGTGGGAGGAAATCTGCTTGGGGGCTTTTAGGAAGTGTTTCCTTGCTCTTAAAAAGAATCACATAGGAAGAGATTCTCTTTTAATCCACTGGGCATAGCTTTTTGGCCTGTAGTACTTGGAACTGCGGCAGCCATCTTGCAACTAGGATGGGCACCAGCTGAGGACAAAGCCAGCTTAATGATACTGGCTAAACTGAATGATAGAAAGATTGAATGACAGAAAGAACTGCCCATGAGTTCCTGAATTAATCAGCCCCAGAACCAAACCAACTGACCTCAGGATTTCCTACTACAGGAGATTTTATATATATACACATATATACACACACACACACACATATATATAAAATGAGGTTATAATATTCAATATGAAATTATATATATTAATAATGATAGATACACACACATATGTACATAGTTTCTTACAGTAAAAAATCCTAAGGTGGGATAATTTTATATATCTATAAATGTATAGAGAGAGAGAGAGAGAGAGAGAGAGAGAGAGAGTGTGTGTCTGTGTGTGTGTGTGTGTTTGTATTTCCCTTTGTTTAAGTCAATTGTGGAGTTTTTACTCGCACCTGAAGTCACCCCAACTGCCATGTGCGCCATCTGCCACAGTGGACCCTTGAACCTCCCAGTGTGTGCCTAACAAAGACCTCATGAGGCAGGTAAGAAGGCAACTTGGTTTTGATTTTTCCAGTTTGGGCTTCTTTGAGTCTCAGAACCAAATCCCAAGTACATATTAGAATGAGCTTGGTGCAACCACAACTTCAAGTTTACTGAGGGTGAGAAATCGTTTACTGAATGGCTGCCTCTTTAAGGATGTTCATAGAGACATGTAAACATGAGACATTTATTTACCTCATACATTCATTTGGTGAAAATTAATTTTACCAGGTGAGGCACATGACAAGGGGTACCACCAGCTCCACGCTGGCTGCAAGGCCCAATGTGCCCCCACCTTAGAGGACGGGCAGACGGACACTCACATTCACTTTGGTTTCTCCTCTTTGCCCTCAGTGGATGGCTATGCGGGCTTATCGATAAATTAGGGAATTACAGATAAAAAATCACTTGCTAAGTTTTCAAGGACAAAATTCCAAATAGATTGTGTGACCAGATTTCTGACTTACTCTCCAGTAATGTGACAAGATTGGGTTGATTCTAGTATAAGGATATGTGTGAAGCTTTCTCTCTCAGAAATGAAATGACAGGCGTTCAATAATTGCCTGTTGTTTTGGAGGTACATAATGCATGAAATGCCAGAAAAATATAAAGGGTTTTCCTATTTTCTGCTCTCCCCTGTATAAATTTCATACTATTGAGTGCCATACTTTCAGAAAGAAAAAGAAGTTTTATTTACTATTCATTCCCTGATTGCACATAAGCTTTCTCTATATATTGAAATACTGTGCACAGGGTAAGCAATTGTGAATGACAGTGTAGTGTCCATCTTTTCAGACTTTGGAATGTGTGCTTTTCAGCCAACCACATAACCAAGAACATGCATTTTAAATGCTACCTGTTTTCTTCCCCTAGAATAGTAGAGGGGAAAATTAAACTGTTTTCATCAGAAGTTTCACTCAAAAGCATGAAAAACTGCAAGTGACAGCTGTGCAGATTCAGTGGATGTGACGTTTTTGAATTTCTTCAACTTGACAAGTAAACACCTTAAATCGGTAATGCTATATGCATAATACATGGCCTGTATTTTGACATCCATCATCAAATGCTGACTTGAGAAAATACGAGCTTGTACATCAAGGAATAGCACCCGTAAAACAGGGAGAAATGCAGGTCACACGGTATTAGGAAAACTATATTTCATTACAGAATCTGCAACAAGCCAAAGCATCATTTTATTTCATCTTATTTAAAGACTCCATTTTCAGCTGTGAAAAGACTCAATTCCTTTGCATGAAACCTTCATTTAGAAATGACATGCCTGCCTCATAGGCCTCTCATTTTCCTTTCATATTCCATTTTCTCCTTCAGTCACCAAGCCTGGTTCCATTAGCATCTGCAAATGACAAACTAAGGTGGGTGTCCAAAGACATCTCTCCATTAAAGGTCTTCCTCTCTCCTACGCATGACCCCAAGAACAGGGCACTTTTGTTGGCAAGAAAACTTCAGCAATGATAATGTCTCTTTCTATTTGGCTACTTCTCTAGCCACACATCTTTAAAAACAAAAGGCAAAGAAAAGAAATAGGTTCAATTTTTTCCCCTTTGTGTAGAGTTGTGTTAAAGATGAAGAGAATTTATTAGCACTGTTTTCTTCTTCAGAGGTCCTAATATGGGAAAATTATGGTTTGGAATGGCAGCGCTAACCCAGATTCCCTAAGTGAGCTTGCAGAGAATAGAAATTCAGGCACCTTTCTTCTGAAAGGAGGAGGCAATCCAGCCTTTGATGCCATTTGATGACACCTACCCCATTCATCAAAGCAGCCATTGATAGAGGGGCAGGTGTAATTGGGTCCAGGTCTCTGATTGTCTTGCTCCCCATCCCATTATTGTCTGCTGCAGTGGATATATTTGTGGTTGAACTTTAAGTCTCTCTACATAAAACAGGGCTCTACTTCTGCATGTGAAAGTGCTGACACATGGAACATATCCCAGGGATCCTAATCTATAGCTAGAAAATAGTGAAACTGGGAAATACTCCCTTTAGTAGTTAAGCTAACACTTGGGAAATTAATTTTAGAAACAACCACTTTTTTGACAGAAGAGATGACTGAGAATGTTGTCTTTAGAGAGATGGAATGAGAAGGAAAAGATTCAAGTCATCTATACCCCAAGCTCTTACCGAGATGGCCTCCTGAATCTTCAGATGTGTCTGCATTGCTCTCTATTGAGCATGGATGTGGGGGGGAAGTTTGGGACTAAAAATGACTTCTAAAGACTACCGGACCTCCTTCCAATCCTCGGGGGCAGAGGTAATGGGTTTATGTTACCAGTTCTATTCCTTTGGCATCAGGCATAATTGGGCCCAACATTGCCCCATCAGGCATGCTCACTCCATATGCTGTATGAGAACTTTAGGCCAAAGACTGGGTTTTCTATTTCTCTAAACTCCTCAGATTGTCTGCAGAATGCCTGGCCCGTAGAGAAGAAACAGAGTGCAATAATTAAGAGCATGGACTTTGAAGTCTGTAGTCTTGGGTTCAAACTCTGGCTCACCAAATTATTAGCCATGTAACTGTGAGCATAGCACAAACTCTCTCCAAGTGTCTGATTCATTGTCTATAAACTGAAAGTATCTCCTACATAGGGCAGTTTTGAAGATAAAATTAAATAGTGTATTCAAAACGTTTAGTACAATGCCTCGTATGAAGCAAGTACTCAAAAATGTTGACTACTGATGTTAATATTTTACTAGGTACACAATAAATATTTGCAGACAGGCACAGCATCCATCACCACCCCTTCTCTATGGGTAAAGAACTGAAGTGGCTTTTGGTAGATTTTAAAAGGAATTTTCATATAGAGAAAATCCTGGAAAATTAATGGGAAGGCAATTAGAAGTATGAATATATTTTGGTAGAAATAATCAGACTAACCCAGTGATAAAAATATAGCCCAAAATATTTAAGGAAGGAAGATTCAGGATATGGGGATAACTAGGATTTTCTTTAGGTACGTGAAAAACTGGTGACCAGTCTTCATGTATGAATGGTTCCTAATTCCTTCTAGCATCTGGAGAATCTCTCTGTAGTCTTTTGTTTTCTAGACTTGATCTCCCATTTCCCTTAATTATTTAGGGGCATAAACTTTCCTCTTTTGTTTCTCAGGTTCCTTTTAAAATGGTTTTCACTACTCTCTACTTTCTCTTCCAGCATTCGTGTTCTTGACCGCTACTGGGCTCAAGTGAACAAAACCAGCAGGGTCTGATATTCTCTTCATGATGCTGCTTAGCCAAGGGCTGGCAGCACTCCGTCTCTGCCACACAAGTTACTGAAGGTTAAGTGACCTTTAGTTAAATTAGACAAGGATGTTTCAGTTAGGATGGATTGGAATTAAAGAATTTAATAAAAATCCTTGGCCTATTCCTAAGAAGTGCAAGGAGAAGAGACACTGAATAACAAGAAGACAACAGGAAGATTGCCAAGGTTTCATTTTTTTCAGTTAATTGTTTGGGGTACCTGATGCACGTATGCATACATGCACAGGATCGAAGAGGCACCATGTAGTTACAAGAAGAAAGACTGTGGGACTCAGACAAGATCTACCAGAGGGAAAGGCTATAAAAGGGTTCCAGGGTAAAGAAGACATGAATGCATTAGAAAACGAGAAAGACTCAATGGGATGGTCCCTGTGGAACTTAAAGCAAAGGCAAGGATGTTCTCAATCTAGACTAATTAAGATAATTGAGAATGAAGAAGATAGGCATAAACAGAACCTCAAGAAAAAAAAATAGCCAATATTTATTGAGTGCTTACTATACACCAAACTCTGCTCATGTAATAAGGTTTAGTTCTAAAACCTTCCTATGTAGATTCTACCATCTTACAGATGAGGAAACTGAAGCACAGAGAAGGCGAGCAATTAGCCCCAGGGCATACATCTAGGAATTAGCAGACCTCAGATTTAAACCCAGGTACGTTGGCTCCAGAGTCTCCTCTAAACCAGCACACCATATGGCTTCTTATCACGTGCCAAAGCTGTACTGAGGGGTTTTTCACAGGCCACCTCCTTTCCTCCTCATAACAACCCTATGAGTGTAGGGACTGTTGCTATTCCCATTTTGTAGAAGAGGAAAATAAGATTCAGAGCAGCCAAATAACTCCCTCAAGCATACACAGTTGCTAAGCAGATGTGAGAGCTGTAGCCAGGCACTCGGACTTCAGAGCCCAGGGACCACCGTGCCCTCTGCTGCCTCCCTCTGCAGGTGATGTTCTCTCCTCCTCACGTGCCGACCTCAGCAGGTAAGTCTGAGGCCCGAGCCAGTCTTACTCTTTTATTGTTTTCACTTTTAAACAATAGCAGATGACAACTGGGAGCCATTGTGGTTATGCTTAACTTGCTTTGGTATGGTAGCATGCACAGCTCAGTACCTATAACAAATGCTTTATTACAGCACTTTTCCATGGGGGAAAACACAAAGTACTTTCTAAATCTCCCCTAGTTAAATCCCTAAGCCTTTCCATGGAGAGAGGGAGACAGAAATTCTTATCAATCACCTCCCCTAGAATAGATGGAGAAATGAAGGTAAGTGCCTCCACCACCCCCATAGATTTAACATAAAGGAATTGGTTTGAATGGTGGGCCAAATTATCTTTTATTGTGTGCATATAAATGATAGTTAGAAATCCATATGCTACGTTAAACTAGGGAAATAAATTAGGCAGAGTCATCTCGGTTTGCTGAGACAGGTATTCAATATGAAGTTGTAAAAGGAAAAGATCACCATTAAAAATGATCTATAAAGACATGTTAAAATCAAGAGAAACATCTCATATTACATCATCTATGAGATGAATTAAATTTCCTGTTAATGCCGGGGAAAAAAATTCCCAAAGCCAAATGTCAAATGAAGTGAAGATCAATAAAAATATTTTGATAAGTAAACGCAACAATGCTATTTAACACATGATTGGCAACTGCTGAAACATAAATTATCCAAATTTCCCATTGCTGCTTATGGGAAAATTATGCAGATTAGAACTTGATTAGGCTTATATCATGAGACTCAATTTGGACTTTTAATCTATTAAGCTCCAATAAATGAGGCATCTGAATAGCTCCCCTGAGCAAATGCAGTAATAGCCACAGCAGTCATTTTTTTGCAGTATGTATTCCAACAAATTCTTTAGCAGCCGAAGTACAGAAAATTTCATGTATAGATGCACAATTGCTTTCTACCTTGTGGGGGGAAAATCCACATGAACAGGCTTAATTTGGGAAATAGGGGTTTGGAAAACTCTGTAAGAGAGATCTGTCAAAGACAAAACCTCAGTTTAACCTTGTAATATTTTTTACAGTAGTTTTCAGCGGCTTTCCACAAAGTTGGAGTCTTGAGTCCTGGAGGCCAGGCAGCTGACCAGTGTTGACTTAATGAAAAAGGATTATTTACCAAGGCAGTAGCTTCTCCTGACACTGCGCAAAGGCTACTCCAGCTGACCACTTTCCACTTAGGAGCCCAAGGGGGCACTGGCCCCAACAGGGTGCTGGAGGTCAATGTCGGGGAGGCATGGGGGGAAATGCCCCTGACAGTTTCCACTGTGTTGTTATCTGCTTTAGTCTACATAACGCGTGTGCTTGGAGCTGATAACTGCCCCTACCCAGAGGCTGAAAACAGAACTTAGAAACAGTATAAATAGAGAATTCTGAGAAACCTAAACCACACTATTGGGTCTCTTTTGCCTTTTTACCAATCACTCGATGTAAGAGATGCGAGGACTCTGGAAGCCCTCTAGTCAATCCCTCTATTTTACAGATGAAAAAACTGAGGCTCAGAGCAGAGAAGTTATTATATCCAAGGTCACAGAACCAGTTGGTAGCAGAGCCAGGATAGTTGATATCTGCTGTCATCTGCTCCTCTTTAACTCCTTCTCCACCTAAGGAACCCATTCCACAGTGTTTAGTGGTAGCGGTGGGTAGGGGCAGCCCTGTCCCCACTGTGGCCACAGGAGAGGCAACATGAAGACAGGAAATCTGACTTCACAGAGTCAGCAACATGATTTCCCATCATCCTGGACACATGGATGGTTTAAGATTGCCTGTTCCCCAAGCTGGGACCAATCCCTGTTCTCCCTAGGACCTGACATAAAAGATGTTAAAGATGCTGTGGTTGCAAAGCCAGAAAGATGTTAAGTATGGGACCGCTGGTGACCATTTAGCCCATGATGGGGCAAATGAATCAAGAGGTGAAGAGAACGAGGCACAGCTCTGACAGCACCATTCAAGCTCCTGGGCCCAAATGTGCCTAAAGCCACAGGCACCCCAGTTACATGACTCCCTTTTTGTTTAAGCCTTTTTGAGTTGGATTTCTGTCTCTTGCAACCAAAGTGCCCCAAATAGTACAGTAATTGAGAAAAATCTCTGTTCTTTACTTAGTGAAATGGTTCATGTATGTCTGAATTTCTATCAAAACAAGTGACTGTATCTTCATTCAAGGTTTCTTCTTCCTTTCTAGTGACCAGGGACGAGAACTGGGTCAATACTCACCTCTATTTTCTCTATTTGCAATAAGTACAAATGATATTTTTAACAGTACTTTTTCTAGAGACTGTATTTGATGAAGGCCTTGGGAAGTTGGTCCTAGCCACTGTGTAAAGTACCTCGTCTTTTTTAGAGTCTGTGTTTTGGGTCTGAACTAAACCAAAGCAAACTAAACCAACCAACCAACCAACCAACCAACCAACCAACCAAAATTCTCTATAGCTATTTGCTCATCAAGCTTCATAAGATCTATTCAGCACTTAGATAAGTCTTACACACATGAAGCAAATATATTTGCAAGAGTTGTCTCTCCAAGCAGACAGTCTCTTTCCTTAAAGTTAGCTTAAAGAGCTTACTGTTCCTAATATGCATCTCTCAGAAGGGCTGATAGAAAGGCGGAAGGGTGGGAGGGAGGGAGGGAGGGAAGAACCAAACTAGTCATAACTCAAACACAACTTTACCACAGATTTGGAAAGAAACCTAATTATTCACCTGGTCTAATGTCTGCATTTGCCCAAGCACTCACAGTGTCATAGTGAATTTTCCACTTTTCAATTGCTTTTTACCCACCTCTAATTCATCTTACAACTTAAAAGCAAGATATACTTTGGTGATATGAATCAACTGACTTAAAACTTCACTTATCCTTTAGCGTAATCATTTTCACTCCTAAAAATATGTATACAGCCATAATTTCCTTATATTAAAGATTTGGTTACAACGTTCTTCCTTTGTAGTTATTAAGCAATAATGTTAAATTGAAAACAATGTGAATGTTCAGTTTTAGGAAACTGATTATGTTAAGTACGCATCCACTAAAACTATGCAGAAAAACATTTAATGACATGGAAAAATGGCCATGATAGAATATGTGTGGGAAAATACAGGTCTATACTAATACATATGATCTATTTTTGAAGAGAAAGTATTTATATCTACAGAAATGACACTAACGTGTCCACTTTCTTATATCTGCATGGTAAACCTATAGGGAGTGCATAATGTCTTCCTTCTGCTTATATGTAGCTGCTAAATTTTCTAAAATTAATACGTTTTATTTGTGCAGGGAGAAAAAAATTGCCCAAATCATAAACTAATAAAAGAAAAGAACCTGACACTTTGAAACCTTGTGTGATTTTTACAGGCTGAGACTAGCTGGTTGACATAGTGGATGGACTCAACTTGTTGAGCTATGAGGATCCTAAAGGGCATTTTGAGAACCCACTTGCTTTGGAAGTTTGGGAAACTGAGGCTCTAGGATGGAAGTGACCAGTTGAAGGTTACAGATTAAGGGGCTTTAGAAGAACAGGGCCAAGAAAGAGTTTTTAGGGTTCCTGGATCTCTTTTATTTCAACTTTCCACCATTTTATAATAGCCACTCAATCTTAGAGCAAAGGATCCTGAGTGTTCATGTGGCTCTAAAGAGCCCATGGAAACCCACAGAGTTCCATGAACATGGCTGAGGGGAGGAGCAGTTACAGCTGGTTTCCAACACAGAAGAGAGGCACTTGCTGATTCTCATCCTTGCTCCCACCAAGGCTTACCCAGATCAGAAATCCATCCCCTGGCGTCTCCCAACCCAGCTCCTACCCCTCCTTCACCTCCTCCAGGAAGTCTGCCTTGACTAACTTCTCTCCCCCATTTACTTACTTCATGAAGACATTTTCTTCTGCACTTTTTTATTCCCTTTATTTACTATTTTAAACTGTGCTAATTACTACATGCTAATGTTTATATGTTTTGGGCATCTTTAATGTTCTCTTTGTTTTATCTTCATACCTGTTGAATTCTTCATTTCAATATGGCATAGACTATGCATGGACTCTTTGCTGCCACTGCAAGAGGACAAAGGCTGTTTTGCCACTAAGACAGGATCTCTTCTTTCATGCTGGATTGCATTTCCAATAAACTAAAGGCATACTGTGCCAGAGAAAAGGTAGATAGATACATTGCAAGCCAGTGATATAAAGTGGATACTAATAAACACACAGAAACCTCCTTGTGCTGCCAAGACTATATACCAGTTTGTTTCCATTACATCAATTTTTTCTCCCCCTTTTATGAGCATTAATCAAAGAAATGCAAAGCGCTCATTAAAGTGATAGATTGACTGAAAATGTAGCCATCTTCACATTGTAAACAGTCTCTTTACATTCTCAGGGCTATGGGCTTTGTTTTTTCAGCATTTGTCATGTAGTTCAAATGTCCTTTTGCATTTAAAACACCAAATGCCAAATGGGCCCAGTTGTTTGGTTTAGTGTGAACCAATAGCCAGCGTAGCAAAAACCAGAGCTACGAAATCACAAGCAAACTAAAACATCCGCATCTTCAGTGCACAGAAAATTAAGTAGCTGTAAAAGATAGATTGGCAAAGTGATCCAAAGTATCGCCATGCAATTCAGAAAAGGCAGAATGCCATCACAGAACCTTTCCGCCAGCTGTCTCTGACAGGTTCTACAGACACGGCACCTGGCCTGAGATAGTGGCCAAGGGGCCAAACATTTGATAGTCCTTTAAAAGAAAGCACTGTAAATGTTTTCTTTTGAGTTTTAAAGGCTTTCCTGCATATATGTTTACGCTAGCAGATGAATATACAACCAGGATCTTGGATCTTTGGCGTCAGGCATTCCTACACACACACACACACAAAACCTTCACTAAAGAAGAGATTGATTGGTGCTAGTCTGATTTTGAGCAACTCTTTTTACACCATGGTCAATATCCTTTGACCACAACCTGAAATGAGCCATAACGTTGTGGTTAAGAACTTGAATTGTGGAGTTAGACTGCCCGAGTTTGAGTACTGCCTCATTTGGGTTCTAGTTTTGTGATCTGGGGCAATTTACTTAAATTCTCTGTCTTAGTCTCCTCATCTGTAAAACGGAACAGTAATACGTCAAAAAGATTAAATGAGTTAAGTAATACAGATACACTACTTACAACAGTTCCTGGCATAGAGTAAGCACTTTATAAGTACTAACTTACTTATTATTACTATTATTAAATTATTTCAATATAATAATGGTAATGCTGACAGAGAAATGGACAGAATCCAAAGACATGGTTTTGGCCCCAGGTCCATTACCAACTCCTTGTGAGAACTGAGAGGGATTCAATGTCTTACCCAAACTCAAGGCAATGCCCCAACCCCTTCTGGCTCTCAAAAACCTATTATACTAGTTCTGGGGTATTGTATACAATATTGGAACCATGATAACTTTGGGTTTAATCACTCAATATTCAGGAATGACTGCAGGGTTGTTTTTTAAGGAAGTAGAAGATACAAGCCCTCTTTTCCAGCATCCTAGCACATAGTCTGTATCAACAAACACACCAATATATGCATACAAGAGACATAGACTAAATGCACTGTACCATGACAACCATGTGGCTTGCACATCCCAACTCTAGGCATGACATCATATCTTCTCTCAGGAGTAACCCAGAAGGCGTGATCTTCCTTTCAGGAGCCCTGCATCCACCCCACTCACTAACAGACAATACAGGTCGATCACCTGCTGTGTGATCATAGTCACGGCAACTGCTCTAGTCCTCAGTCTATTCATCTGTAAAATGGGGATGAGTCTGAGGTCCCTTTCAGCTCCGAAGTTTCTGTCTCTTTCATCAGATCAAATTTAAAAAATAAGCTCACACAAAATAAACGAGCAAGAATCAAGAGACTCTTACAGAGGCTCTTTCCAGCTCTAGTGGTGATCCTGCCTTTCAATTCAATTTTATACCTTTGACCAAATAAAATTTCAGTGCCCAAACCAATGAGAAGGATGTACTTTCTCCAAAGTTGTTATAATGGCTGAAAAGCCCATAAATAACCATTTACTAAACAAACAGTATGGGCTAAAGGAAGAGAAATTGCTGCAATTAGGCTCCCAGAGTCCGCAGGCATGGTACATAACAGTGCGGCTTTCTCCTAATCCTCACAATATGCCACCAGTTTTTCCATTTTCTTGAAGTTATCTTCATATTCAAGATGCTATCCCCAGCCATTGTGGGCTTTAGAACTACTTTTAATTTTAATTTAAAGAGCAATTAAAGAAAGACAATGAATACTTTGGATAATAAAGTAAGTGATTAGCAGCATGCAAATGACAAAGGCTTAATGATAATACAGTTCTAGTCTCCAAAGGGCTTGTCTTCTTGAGAGAAAGCCCTTTCTACATGTGGTTGTTCAGCTAATGTGTCTCAACCCACAATTACAACATCGCTGACACCATTAACCAGTGAAACAACATCACTTCGCAAAATCCTTGTTGTCTCATTAAAATGGAAAGGGTCAGGTAATTCACCAGCATTGTATGTCTAGTTTTGCTGTTGGTAATTAGCAAACATTACCCAGCATGGACTCCTGCAAGGAGCTAGAGAAAACTTTGTGAAATATTAAAGAGGGAAGTCTTTATATTTCACTGGAAAATTGAAGAGGTGCAGTAATATTCTCCTAATATTCTCCCTGTCACTCCCTTCCATTTAGGAAAAGGAAGGAGCAAGCTGAGAGTCTGACTTGGGGAGAAATGTTAAGAATGCATTGGGAAGTCACTGTCCAAATCAATACTCTGAGTTGGGCTGTGTATGGGCAAAGAGAGTCTGTGTCTCTATTTGCAAAAGGCAATTGGGTGGGGAGGACAGGAAAACTGCAGACTATATCTTTATTACTCTTACTTAGGTTTTTTTGAATTAATCTCCTTGAAATAGAGGAAAGGAACTATAAAAAGTTTTCTCTTTGGAACACTTTATCATTTAAATAAGCACCAGAATTGTTTATTCAAAAAGTTATTTATATATATTTTTAAACGTAGAGATTGAGGAAATATATCCCAAGGCCCCGACTTCCTGCCTCTCTGCTTCCTAATGAAAACCTCTGTAGACACTGGAACTGAGACCCCGCCCAAAACGCCAGCCAGCACTTGGTGTGTTGTCAGGAAGCAGAATGGTATCTTATTCTTTAAATGGAACTTTTGGAACATAAAATACATTCCAATAAATGTGAACAGAAAATTATGAATTCATTAAACTACTTTGGTATCTTGTGCTATATATAATATTTATATTCCAACTACTGTAAAATATGCTTTAATATCTTTAGGCAACTGTAAGGACTTAAATATTTATAAAATAGCTAAAGATAAAGTATGGCCCTCTTATTCCTACATACAGATGATGTAAGACGTGCAATCAAAGACAATAACACTGTCTGCCCATTTGTCATCTTAAAAGAGCCGATCAACGCGCCGTCCCTCGTGTGCCATCTACTTAAGAGTTGTTGCCGACACAGGCAACTCCAGAGGAGTTTGTGCCTTAAAAACTACCTAGAGTGCTATACTTCACAGAAAACAGGGCTTTCTGAAAATGGAGACAAAACAATAAATTTGCAGGCAAAACAGCTCCAAGAGGGGCTTCAAAATACTGCTGTATTTATCTCTGGGACATCTGGGAATGGGAAGCATTTTGATTTAATATTTCATAACACAGAGGCAATTGCTTCCTTGCACGGTATATAATTAATGCTCATAAAAAGAGGGTTTTTAAAAAAAATTCCTCAGTATCCTAAAGGCAAATAAATAAATAAATAAATAAATCAGAAATAGACACACCTGGACTTCCTTTAGAAATGTAGAACGGCCTCATATAATCCAGTGAAAAGGAAGCTGCCATGAATTTATAATCACCTGGGGCCCATTAAAAGTAAGTTTATAGATTAAGTGTGGAACATCAACCCTGACATTCTCATTATTTACCATCCTTCCTTGTCGTTAGACCCAGGGTCTGATTGATTTTCAAAATTCTTCATTTCCTAACTGATTAGGCGTTCTGAGAACTACCTGCATCCACCCGCCTTGATCTCTCCCAGGCACACTTTCTGGGTTTATTTTCCCTGCTCTTGCTGGTTCAGGATGGTATAAGGCTGGGAACCACCTGGAAGTCCACGAGTCAGAGTCATTCCTCACATACCTTGCATTTTCATAATGTTCCTTATACCTTCCGAACTCTCGCAGTCACCCTTAGGAGGCTGCCAGTTCTATGGAGATGCAAGCTTGTTGAGTCAGCAGCCCTGGGGAGAGGATCACTGATGGTTACCTTGGGTAAAGAAGGGACTAGGCCTGTGCTTCTCAACTGGGGCAACACCATGGTTCTGCATCCTATGCTTGCAATCTGATGCCTGCATCCTATGCCTAGAGTCTGAGTTAATTGCTCTGGGATGTGCCCTGAGCACGGCATGGTTTAAAAGTTCCCTGGTTGATTATAATGTGCCCCTAAGGTGGAAAAATCACCGGACTAAGTAAACTTCCTGAATTGGTATGCAAATGTTTCAGCATACATCTTTAGGGACAGAGAGAAGATCCATCATTCTATTAGATATTTAAAGGGATCCAAGACCCCTTCCCTAATTAAGAACTAATAATCCCCTAGGTCTCCAGGCTGAGGGCCAAAATTACTTTTTTAAGGGAAAAAGAGGGAAGCCAGGTGCCACTTACCATCTAGCTGGAGTAGCACGGGCCCTATTCCGCCAGTAGCAAATTCAGATTGGTGTCATTTCACCCAATCATTAGGACTCCTGCCACAACCAAATGCCATAGAGCGGATGTGAATGAGGTCTTCTGTCAGTGAAGCTGTCTGAGGCCTAGCCTCTCTGCCTCATAGAGAAGCTCCGTTGTGAGGTGCCACCCTAGCCTGTCTACAGAGGAAAATCCCAGTGGCTGCCCCAGTTCTTCCTCAACTCTTCTGTAGGCTTTTGTAAGCCTACCTTACCTGGACTGCTCACGTCCCACAGCTGTCTTGGTTTCCATGTGTATCTACTGAGAAGCAGAATCAACAGGAATTCTGCCTGCTGGGTGCAAAGAGATAACCCCACCTTGCTATATGTTATTTTGGTGGAACATATAAAAGAAAATGATAAAAATATCAAATAATAATAGTAACAAAAATAGCTAATGTTGCTTGATCTCTACGTACATCCCAGGTACTAAGTGCTTTACATCCATTCACTCAGGGCTGCCATGTATGGTTGTGAACGTCGGGCACGGGACAATAGCTCATCTAAGTGGCCGCTACTCATATCATGGACATGCTATATTTGCATTTATTAAAATTTTTTTTCCTAGAACATGGTAGTAAAGTGTATTGTTCAAACATAATCAGTATATTATGAGAATTTTGCAACAGACGGAAGTAAAGCGTCTTGAGAAAGGAGTGACTTTTTCTGACTCATGTAAAGGTACCACATGGACTAGAGAAAGCCCCGATTCTCACTTATTTCTCACAGCAATTTGATGACTCAGGTGCAGTTAGTGTTCTCAGCAAGAAAATGAGGCACAGAGAGGTTAAATAGTTTGCCCAGATCTAGTAGATGGCAGAGCTGGCGTTCAAACCCAAGCTGTCTGTTCCAGAGCCCACATATGCCATGGTTAAACTTGACTGCAAAGTGCTATTTCTATAGACCCTGATGTTTTGTAAAACCCTTCTGCAGCCATCACCTCTTTGGATTCACACATGATCCCTTAGGGTATTTAGATGGGGCCACTTTAACAAACTCCACTTTACAGATGAAGAAATAAAATCACGGAGTGTTTATACAAAGTCAAATAACACATGATTGACGTAACGGGGAATTAAAACCTGGTACCTTGACCCTACGTGATTGTGTCATCACTCCTACAGCCCTGTTTGTGATTCACCATCATAAACTACAGCAACAAAACCCATCTGCTGAATTCCTCCTGCCAAGGTGCTAGAACACCATTTGCCAGTCTGCTGCTGAGAGGAAGGTCCACCTCCATGTGGCCAGGAAAGCTCTCAGGAACCATTCAAAGCTCCCTGGAGCAGAAAGTAGAGACATTTTCTGCCCTTTATTGAACTTTAGAGGTCTTAATCCTACAGCTTCCTCAGGCCTTGGGCTGGTACTGTGTAACCGTACCTGCAATGAGGCCAGTAAAAAGTGGATGATCAGGAGCTACTAGTAAAAGTTAAAGAAATGGGATGATTTATACTAGAGCTTGGACAAGTCTGACCACAGCTCCTACCAACAAGTCCAACATCTTCCATCTTTGTAAGCCTTGCCTAGCGCCCGGCTGTCAAATGAATGAAGAGTGACTTAAGCCTGGAAGGAAAGGATGTGGTGTTTAATAAAGATATTGAGCTGTTTCATCTCATTGGAGAGCAAACTAAGACAGAGCATCCTGCAAACAACAGATATTGGGCTTAAATCATTTACCTGCTCACACAAACCTCTACTAAGTGACCACTTTGTATGAGGTGCCCCGTAAGCATTTAAATATATTTCTTACTGTTGGTGGGAGTGGGGAGGTCATTAAGATGATAGAACAGGCCATTCTTTTGAGGGCCTATCCAAGTAAACAGTGACTCACCTACAATCATTTCCTTTGACACTGTGAAACCTTTAAGCCCCCTCAGTTACATCATTAGAAGACACACAGCCAAGTGCCCTTTCATGAACGCACTTGGCCTTTCCTGCTTATGTGCCTTCTCTCACTCAGCCTTGATCCCTTTTATCTTCCCAAAGTCCTTTCACTTATGATAATTATATCTATTTTCAAATTCAACTCCGCTTACTCTGGAGTCCCCTCTCTGATCATTGCACCCAAAGCAACTTCTGCATTCACATAACACATTGTATGGTACCATCCATGGACTTAGAATATCTGGTAGAAAATCTTTACAGGAGATATCTAAGAGGATGCTCAATAACTACTACACTGCTCTTCTAGAATTTGGGGAATAATTTCCCCCCAAATCTTCCTTGAAGTATAATTGAAGTACTTAAGGACCATTCATATCCTTAAATATTCTATAAACCCAGAACTGAAGTCATTTATAAATCAGTTGGCTTCTTTGCAGGGCCTTTCTGAGCTAATGCCCATGCCGATCTTCCTCTACTTTTTAGTATGTGAGCTGCCAGCACAGTATGGCCACTAACAGAGTGGTGTAGGTCCACACCCAGAAACTAAACCCGGGCTGCCAAAGCAGAGTGCACTGAACTTAACCATTAGGGCACTGGGACTGGCTCAGCAGGGCCATTTTTTAAGAAAAGAAATAAACGTTTTAGGATTACACATAAGTTTTTTCCTATAAGAGAATGAGTAAAGACAAAAATGCATTGGATGGTTGGCTGGGGTCATTTGCTAGCTTGAGGCGTGCATGCTATCTTCACAGTATGTGGATTAAATTCATGCCCCAGAAAATTACAAATGACTCACACCATGCATTTTGCAAGGTACTCTGGAATATTCCAAATCCCATATTGTTAAATATGTGCATTAAAGTTGTTCCATACAACTTATTTTATATGTCTATGTCACTTCTGCCTATAGATCCCATTAGCATCACGAGAGCATCATGGAAAGAGCAAGGACACTAACCTCAGGCATAGGATATAAACCAAATTGATGCTCAGGAAAAGAACTATTGGTTGATCCATCTTTGTCCAGAGTCTCAACAGGGCCCTTAGAGAGTCCATGGGATGACAAGACTTCTTTTACCTTTCTCTGATTATACAACTGCACTTTCCTCCTACAGGACAATTTGTCTGGACCATTTTCTGAGCATAACATACCACCTGAAACCCTAGGCTTTGGGAGCTAGAGTGGTCTGTTCACTCTCATCTTCTCCCTTCTATGGAAACTTTTACCCAGAGACTGGGATGAGTAGATAAAACCTGGAATTATTTTGTAAGTTTCTGGACAAAAGAAAGCAATATTTGGGTCTCAAACTTTCCACCCTCTTTCTGACAGCTCCAAAATCAAATCTTTTTTCCTGTTTATACAGGAAAAAAAAAAGCTCCAACAATTATACTATTTGAGGAGGTAGGCTAAGCAGAACTCTTCATACTTCTCCCAACTCCATTCATTTGTCTGGTTGTTGTAGTGAGGAAGACTGGGAGCAAGAGAATCCTAGAGTCTCTGATTGTTGAGACGGGGGTAGCCAGAGACCCACAAAATTGAGATACACAGAGACAGGAACATGCAAACAAACTCCAGCCCTTAGGTGCAAGGAGCAGTTTAGGAGAGGAGCTGGCACATGTCTTGAGTGCTTTCATTTTCCTGAATGTTTGTTCCCAGGGATGTTTCCATGGCCCTTAAAAGCAGATGTACAGATTCAGGCCTGTTCTCATCAGAATAACACTTGTTTTCTTTTATGGGGCAGATTGATGTGGTGAGAAAAGCCCAGGCTTTGGAATCAGACAGTTTGGGGATGAACTCCATCTGTTCTTGTCTAGCTAAGAGACTTGGACAAGTTGCTGAGTTTTCTTGAGCCTCAGTTTTCTCATCTGTAAAATGGAGATTATCAGGAAGATCAAGCAAGATATTGTATATGAATGTGCCTGGTGCATCACTTAGCTGAAAAATAAAGGAATTCTAATTTTTAACAAAGAGCATTAACTAGGCACACAAGTTTTGAGGAGTAAAGAAGCTTCTGAAAGCCCGATGCTAGGGCGATGAGTTCAACTCAAGCCCAACACCACCCCACATCTGTTTTCTGTCACTGAAGCTAAGATTTCCTTTCACGGCAATTGTCCCAGGCTGAGCACAGCCTGAGCAAGGAAGCGAATGTGCTCTGCATGCAGTTAGGAGGAAAAGGTCATTTTGTCTGTTGTTCCTTTTTCTTCCCCACATCCACTCCCCAAAGAAGACCTTCATTTATGAAGGGCCTAAAAACCTCCACAGGTTCAGAAAGTAGTCCAGCTTTCTCGATCTCTTGTTACAGCTACCGTTGTTTTCCTTGTTTCCTTCACTAGGAATTTATTATCGGAACAGTAAACAACAGTCTTAAGAGGATCTCTCATGTGGTGAAAAATGCCATGTAGGAAAAATTCTCCCAAGTTGAACTCATTTAGAAAACAGCTCCAATGGTTGCGTTGCTGAAATACATCTGCACCGCTGGGCTGAGATTCGTCTTGTGATGTCCACGGAAGAAATGCAACAGGGCAGGCCCCTTTCTGTATTGGAGACCTGCTCGGAGCCCTAAGCCAGATTTTCTTTATTGTTCAGTAAGCTCTTTTAATGAAATGTACTACTCTTATTATAGAGGACTCAAAATAAGATCTAAATCACAAACCAATAAAAGAAAATTATTGGGCTGGGTATCTAAAGTTACTACCTAGAGGCTACTCCAGTGTGGTATTTATAAATCTCTAAACAGTTAAGTATAATTGTCTTTCTGGTTTTTGGGAAGGAAGCCAACAGCAGTTTCAGTTACAACTGAAGAAAAATATTTTAGCACTGAGCTTTGTTCATTTGGTGGGTATAAAGAGAAATGGCTTCTCCCCCACAACCATTTCAGAACTGAGAGAGAACATTGTGGTCATGAAATGTTATATAGGAGCAGCTGAAAAAATGCTTCTCTGATTTCAGGGAGGGAGAATGTGTGTGAGGACATGTGTATGGGTATGTTTGCAAGTGAGAGGGGGCAACCTGTGTGCAGGGGCAAGGCTTGGAGGAATAGAAGAGGAGAAAAGTGGGAAGGGTGGGTGTTGAAGAGGGTGACGTGGGAGTTGAAGATGGGAGTGGTGTGTTAGATTAATGGAAAAGCCAGATGTGCAGCTGTTCACCCCATTGCAGGCTGCTCCCCATCTTAGACACAAAGACAGTGCCATTCTGGAAGGCTGTGAAAGCTTCCACTAAAAGACCCTTTATGACCCCAATCCTGCCAAACAGCACAGCTCTCTCTCTGGAGTAAGAATGTAAATCATCTAAAACACAGATCTCTATGTCATAAAAATCAAGAAAATACCAGAGACCCTCAGTTATAAAGAACCACAGAACTCATCTCATCCAATTTCTCTCCCATCACAAAGACCACATCAGTAACTTTCCTTTGGCAAAGGGACATGCGAAGATAGGATGCTCACTACATTTTTAGGCAGCCCATTCTGTTCTGGCAATGTCTTCTTCTGTAGAGCTAAAATCTTATTCTCTTTAATCATTAGCCATTGGTCCTGGTTTTGTCCAACGGAGCAGAAGATAAAATGGCCTTCTCGGTCCACTAGCCCCATTCTCTTAACTGCTTGGCTAGGGACATGTCGTCCAAGCATTTCCCCATTCTGGTCATCCCCTTGGCAACATTCTCATGTTTGTCAATTCCTCCCTTCAAATCTTCATAGCTCTTGACACACTCACTCTCAGACTGACCAGGATGAAACTACCACTGTTCAAAATAAATTATGCTTCTATCAATGAGGTCTATCCAGGCTGTCTTTAGTGATTATTTGAAACAATGCTCAATGGTCTTCATTACCTTCCATCCTATGGGTTTTGCCCCAAGGTTTCAGTTTAGGAAGATCATTTTGAATCCTGACTCCTGATATCCAATAATTTAGAGATCCTAATCCACATGGTCTTCCCCAAACATAAGATAGAAGTCACACTTTCTTCTCTGGAACAGTAAAATCTTTCTTAGACCTTAGGATTTTCCCTATGCCCCCAATTAATGCTGCCTTTTCAAGGACCACGGTCACACTTCCAAAAATAATGTCATTTCCAACTTGAGGCTCTTAACCTATGTTGAAATGCAGACAAAGAAAAGCATCCGCTTATATGTGGATATAACTTAGTGTAACTGTGGCTGAGGGCCATGGAAGGTTCAAGGAACCATGTGTGTGCGCATGCACATGCACATGTGTGCATTGTGAACATGCATACATACTTGTATGCCTGTTGGTGTGTTTGTGTAAGTCCACTATAATTTTTTTTAACTTGGTGGTTATAAAGAGGCATAGAATATGGAAAAATAATTTAGAGGAAGTGAGGAAAACCAGGCAGGGGACATTCGTCCTGGGTTTGGGACATATTCTCCTCCCCACTGGGGACATTGGGAGCCCAGCTCAGTTTGTGGTTTCGCTGCTTCTACCAATAGTTCTCTCTGCCCTTTCTAAGACATTCTTCAGACTTCTGTCTTTCACCTGTCTTTCCTCATCCTTTCCTCTGTTCCTAGAGCATGAGCAACGGGGCAGATCTCTAGCTGTGAACCTCTCCTGGATTCAGGACTTCATTTCCACCCATCTGCTTTTCATGCCCACCTGGATTTTCCACCAAGTCCAGGTGGAAATGAACCATCACTAAAACACAATGCTACCAATACCACTTTCTCCTGCGGTCAGCCCCTTCTCTCCACAGGCCTCTTCGCAGGAGTGTGTCACCATCCTCCCTCACTGGAAAGGAAGACCACTTTCATGCAGTCTGTTTTACATCTACTATGTTTCACACTAGAACTTCCTGTTCTTCGTCCATTCAAGGTTCCTGGTCTCCTTCTGGATAACCATAGTTCCTACCCCCTGTCCCTGTATCCTCTTCTTTTCCACTCTAAACAATGCTTCCCAGGGCTGCCAGATCAATCTCCCTAAATCTCAGGTCCAATCCCATGAATCTCTTGCATTGAAACCTTCCATAGCTCCTGAGTGCCTACTGAATTATTTATAGCTTCCTAACTCATAAACTGATAAAAAAATTATTTACAGCTTCTTAACCAAAGAAAAAATCCTCAACGCCCAACCCACACTTCAGCCTCATGCCTCCCTGCTGTCTTATATACATCCTGTATTTCTGCCAAATTGTACTCATTGCTGTCCCTCAAACATGTCCCCATGTACCTCTGCTCTTTCACTTCTGTTCTTCTCTCTGATTGCAGCCAACTCTATCTGTTTCTACTTACTGAAATCCTATGCATTTTTTTCAGAATGTCTCTTAAACCCAGCCTCTTCCTCTTCCTGTCTCTAATATTAGCCTCCATGGATTGTAATTCTCTCACAGTAATAAACCAGCATTCTGAACAGTTATACTTTTGCATCAGTAGTTGCAAGAATCAGGAATGTGTTTTATGACCCTATCTTCCCAGCAATACATGCCATGCACAGTCTGGGCACATGACAGGTGCTTAGTAAGTGTCTATAGAATTAGATTAACACCCTCAGGACAGGCAGCATGAACCAAATGAATGCAGAGCATATAACAGGAAAGGGAACAATAGAGGAACCTTAACACCAACATCCAAATTTAGCCCAGACATTGACATTCACATGCTCCATCTTCTTAAAGAGACCCAGGCTCTAAGGGGAGCCTGGCTGCTGGCTTTGGAGGTGAGCAACATTGCTCTTTAATAGCAGTATATTGCTAGATCTCAGCTCTGCTGCTTTTACAAAGTTGTGGTAAGGAAGACAGCCTGTCTACTGAGCAACTAATATCCTTACTTATCACCTTGAGACATGCGGCAGAGACAAGACTGACAAACACAGCCAGTGAGGCAAAAAGCAGTTAGAGTCTAGTGTCTCTACCACATGCCCTCATCCCTCTTTCTCCACTTAGGGCTTTTCCTTCTTGGGAGAGCTAATGACTATCAAAAAAATATGAAAGGTAGAAGGCAGACCAACAAGTTGAGCCAAAGAATTGTCCTGAAGAAGCAAAATGGTTTAAAGTTTAGGATTCCCAGGAGGTCAGGAGACCCAGGTTTAAATCATTACTCAATCTCTGCATGCCTCAGTGTCTTACTCTTTACAATCAAAATAGTAACCTCCTTCCCTCACACACCTTTTCTGAGTGCCATCTAGAACAGTGGGTCTCAACCCTGGCTCTACAGGGGAATCACCTGAGAGCTTATGAAACTCCTGACGCCCAGGCTGTACCCTAGACCAGTTAAATCACAAGTGCTTAGGTGCAACCCAGGCATCCATATTTATTAAAGTTTCTCAGGTGATTAAATGTGTGGCCAAGGGTGAAAAACAGTGATCTAAGAAAAGCATATTGTCTTGGTTGGCAAAATTCCTACCACAAAATGGCAGCAAATGTTCACAAAGCATTAGCATTATTATCATGGTTGTTGTTGGTAGTGTTGGCTTTTCGTCATGGTTCATTTCCACATGGACTTAGTGGAAAATCCAGGTGGGCATGAAAAGCAGATGGGTGGAAATGAAGTCCTGAATCCAGGTGAGGGTGACAGCTAGAGATCTACTAGGAGCAGAGGAGAGCCTCAGGGGAGAAGATGAGGTGGTGGTAGCAGTGATGGCAGTATTCAGATGGGCTTTGATTTGGGTGTGGAATTCTCATGGAGAAAAACTGTTTTCAGTGTAATACCACCAAGTTCTGTTCTGGCTCTGCAAGGAATATTTCATTCTCTGAGGTCATCACATATTCCTCTCTCTGATCAAACTTCCCACCCTTTGGCTCTCCCACCCCTTACTTCACACCCCTGTTCTTTGACCTCATAGGGATTTATTTCTTGCTTGTTTTCTGGCCTCTTTGTCAATAAGTCTCAACTCTGATTTATCTCCACCTACCATCTTAGACCCGGCAGCCACTCATTTTAATACTCTCTTAATTAACAGCACCATGGAATCCTTTGCCTCCTCCAAATGTGCATCCCAACCTAAAGCCAATTTCCACTTTTTCTGCTCTTTCTGACAAGCACTGCAGAGAAAACTGCAGCACTGTGCTGACTGGGTTCATTACACCTTCTCAGTGCCAACCTCAGCTGGTTCTCACCAGCGCTCACTCATGCTTTCCCCTAACTCCAGTCATTTCCCTTACCTGTTTCTCATGATATCTGCTCTAAGCCTTTATCACCATCAGTTCCCTGTCTCAACTGTCCTGTTCCCTAAACTCCTCAAGGAAAGCAAAACTGGCTGCTTCCTGAAGAAAGTAGAAGCCATGGGACTGAGCTTCCTCCAGCTTCTCTTCCCATCCAGCCTTCTGCATCAGAGGAATGAGTATCAATCCTTCTCAGTTTTAAAGCCACATTATCTCCTGCTTCTCTCTATCATTTAACAACTCTCTCCTATAGCTTCAAACTTTCCCTCTCTTTGTGAGTCTACTCACCTTTGTCTACTGCAGCCAGCAAATATGCTGTATTTCTGCCCATTCTAAAAACAAAAAGGAAATCTTTTCTTTGATGAGATCCTCAAAACATCCTATTTCTCTCCCTATCGGCACTTAAAGAGTAATATATGGTCTCCAATTCTCATCTCACCTTAAGGCTTCAGACCCCTGAATATGGGCTTCTACAGGCAACAAGCTACTCATCAACAACTTCCTGAGCATCAAATGCAGTGCTGCCTCTTTTCGGCCCTCATCTACTTGACTCTTTTGCAGTATCTGATAGCACTAATCATCGCTTCCTTTCAAATCAGTTCAGCTCAACAAATTTTTATGGCATACCAACTCTATGTCAGATCCTGTGCTAGAGGCACTTAGGGACATGAAGATGAGCAAGACAAGGAATAGTCCTTGTCTCTCAAAGAGCTCACAGGCTACTCAAGAAAGACACATATCAACAACAATTAGGATATATTCTAAGTTGCTATCTGGAATTTATTCAGCTCTCTTCTCCTTTGTCTTTCACAGCACCCATTCCTACTTCCCTAAGTCTTTGCCCTCAGCCCCTTTCACGGGATTCCTTTCTTCTGTCTGTCCCTTCAATATTGATGCTTCCCAAGGTTCCATGTTAAATTCTTTTCTCTTAGTTGCTCTGCCTGTCTCCCTGGGAAAAACCCACTTTCAAGGCCTATATACTGTCCATTACCGATGATTTCCAAGTCTATAGCTTCAAATCTAACTTCACCCCTATAGCTGTATGCTCTTATTTCTTGCTGGATGCTCTACAGATACTTCCAACTCAAATGGACCAGGACCAAATTCTTTACTTTCTGCCCCAAGCCTGTTTCTCCTCCTGGGTCCTCTGCTTACTTAATCACTTTTACATCTCCCCAGAAGCCAACCTCGAAACTCATTCCTCACTTCTCATTTTTGTTCACCCACACCTCTTTTCCATCCAACCAGCCTTCATTGGCTATCTTTTCTGTTTCAAATCCATCTGAATTTCTGTCTCACCTTTGTGACTGCCATCACTAAAGATGTACGTCAGCCGTCATCCCACCCCTTCTAGTCCATTGTAATAGTTTTCTTGCATAGCTCAGGCCATTTTCTCTTTTTTACCTCTAAACTGTGTTCATATTTTTGCCTGCTATCTTTTTAAAACATGGATTTAATAATCATCTTCCTATAAACCCGAACCCTTAGCAAGGCAACAAGCCTATGCTCTAGACCTGGGCTGTCCAATATGGTACACATTAGCCACATGCCACTTTTTAAATTTAAATTTGTTAAAATCAAATAAAAGGAAAAATTCAGTTCCTCAGTCACACTAGCCACATTTCAGTGCTCAATAGCCATCTACAAATGTCACTTCTTCTTGGAAGCCTTCTTGACTCCTTGAAATATATAAAATAAGGAGCTCTCTGTGCTCCTGTATTTCTAGCCTGGTCCTGTCTCACTGCACTGTAATTATTTATGGAGGTGCCTCCTCCACTCACCTGAGGATGGTGAGTGGCTGAATCCTAGTCATCTTTGTGTCCTGGGCCTTTATAGCACCTGATGCACAGCAGGAACTCATTTATTCCTCTTTCTTTCCCTTAAGAGTTACCCTTACTGGGAGAATAAGCAGGAAGAAACTATAAGATGCTCATTTCACAACTCGACATAAAGTATAATGGGAAACTCAACCACAGACTCCCTCTTTCCAGGTACTTACTCAAGCGGCTCTGAGAATAGACTTTTCCTCCCTCTGCTCACACTCCCTTCCAAAATCAGACTCAGTTCTTGTCTTTTAGAACCATAGGGAAACAGTCTGGCAAGAGCAACTGTTGTACCAGCTGATTTAAATTGAAATGTTTTCCCCAGATAAATGCATACTAAATAATACACCAGCTCTCCAGCCAAAGGGAAGTGACAGGCGTTCTGTAAATAAAGGCACTTAGTTGCTGGTAAAGAGCTGTAAAGTGGTTCTGAGCTGACGTTTGCTGACCAGCAAGAAGTGGCTTCACCTGCTTTAGATAATTGTCACAGCAGTCTTGCCTGCTGTATATTAAAACTGCATCTCATAGACCCAACTGTCACATCGGATACACCATCCAGCATGGGGTATGCACCTTTCTCTGTAATTGTTTTTGACAAGCAGCCATCACATCTCAGATCTTTTCAGAAACTGTCTGGTCCAGAATCCCTAGGCTTGGTCGGTTCTGACCACCATGTGGGCTAGAACAGTGACACCAGCAGAGAATGTAAAAAGAGAAGAGGGAAAAGAGGTTTTATTAGTCTAGGAGAGCAGGTAACACGCAGTGGCAAGTGTCCAAATACAAATCCCAATGAAGACTGCCTCCTCAATGTTAAGACACATTTTTGATGTTATATCTATTATGTTAGAAAAACTTTCCATAAGGATATAAGGATGTGTGAATACTCTGGTCCAAGAGCACACACATTTGTCCTGAGTCCACATTTCTATCCTGCTGTGTTCTGGAGAGATGATAATGTAGCTCTCAGGACAAAGGATGGGGTTTCGTAAGAACTCCAGAATAAATACCGATGAAAACCAGGCAGGAGCAGCCAAAAATCTATGTAGTTATCACTCAGGTTGGAAGTTAGATTTGTTTCCCAAAATGAAAAGAGTAACATAAAATCCACTTTGTACTCTGTAATTCCCATCCACTTGGAGCATGATCGTGCCAAATTTCCAGATGAAGGGTAACAAAAGTATCTGAAGCCAATGAGCATTTCAGTTGGTCAGAAGGGTCTCAAGAAGGGACAGTGGCAGGGAAATTTAGCTCGTCCATCTGGCTCCGCAGGCCAGGATGAGTCTGAAGAGTGAGCTGCACAGGAGCAGCCAGAGATGAACATACAGCACCCGCCTGTCAGGGAGGAAGCTACTTCCCATGTTGATGGCCACCACTGGACTACTGCCTTTTGGAAGGTCACAGTGTCACCAGAGAAGAGCGTTAGAAACCAAGGACAAGAGAAAAGCAGATGGAGTAAGAAGACGTGGGGAATTATGGGCTTGGTGGGCTATAGCTTCGACAGTCTCTCACTGAGAGAAGAACAGACAGCTGGCTACTGTGGGGCATATGTGCCACTCCACTGCTGACGAGGAGTCTACGAAAATTGCCACTGGCCAAAGGCACATCCTCTGTCTTCTTTTGGGGAGTGTGTGTGTGTGTGTACAAAATAAGGAGTGCCCTTCTCTTTTTTTGCAGGAGAAATGAGCTCCCTTTGCTTTTCTTCCCATCTCCCACCAAAACCTACTTTTCTTACTTATTCCTATGCTAAAAACAGTAAAGAAGGCTTTTGAAAATTGGGTGAATATCATGTGGCGGGGCGGGGAAGCATTTTTACCAGTTTTTCCATCATACAGGATCCGAGAGGCTGGGATAAAGTTTATGAGAGCTGGAAGGAACACCTATGTCAGATCCATACTAAATTATACATTGTATAATCGTGTAACTAAATTATACATTGATATTTTGATCTATGGACTGAAAAACATAATTAGTGGATTGGGAGGAGATAGGCACATTGGGGAAAGGGAGTGGTTTCCTGCCTCTCCTGCTTAGTTCCATCTCCTCCCGAAGGGAGCACTTCTCCAGCTTCCATTTCTTTCCATTCCCCTTACTAGTTCCAACCAGAAGAGGAGCGAGCATCTACTCGAGTTGGTCAGCTTGTTCACCGGACCTGGTTTTGTTAGTGTGAAGATTTATTGTGCCTTAAAGCAGTGCACTTGAGTCACCTGGGAACCCTGTTAGAATGCAGATTCTGGCCCAGAAGGTCTGGGGTGGACTTGAGATTCTGCATTTCTAACAAAGTCCCTGGGTGATGTCCTTGTAGGAGTGGGGGAAGGAGGAACCACATTGGAGAACAAGTACTTAAAAGCAGGAACCAAATGCTAGCTTGCCTCTTCCAGTTCCCAGAAGGCCAGCTTACTGTCTTCTCACATCCTTTGTCACCTCTACTCCCTGAGTAGGCGTGCAGGAGGCAGGCCCTGCCTCCCCAGTATGCACTTGGGTAGATAAGAGTTCTTTCTTAGAGCCTTGACATGTTGCTCTGCCCTGTGGGTACGGCTGAGCAAGTGGATACCAAGAGCTAGATTTGGGGGAGAGGTGGAGGAGGATGGAAGGGAGAGGTCAAAACTAGGCTTCAGGCTGTATCAGGCAGAGTTATGTCAAGAATAGAAGCCACTCTGTTCCAACTGTGGAGAAAATTACAATTGACACAACCATTGCAAGGACTGTAGCAGCACAAGTCAAAGAGGCCATCATTAGCCATTTCACCTGCAACACCAAGTGGAAGGTTCTCTTGAACTTCACCAGAAGGTGCTGTGAATCTCAAGACCCTCGAAGAAGCCCACAGACCCTTTGTCAGTCCCTAGCAGCAAAGCCAGGGGTTCTCAGAAAGCTCCCCTGAGAGTTTCTCTGAAGCTTGCACCTGCTCAGTGTCTGCATGCAGCTGCCTCCAAAGAATCAAGACTTCTTTATCTCTTCTAATGTCCAGATCTTACCCCTGTGCTCCTCTCTCATTAGCAGACTCCAGCCTAGAACCATGCAAGGAAGAAGATTCTAGGGACTCTTCTTCCTGTCTTTGCTGCAATGTTGAGCAGATATTAGAAGGAGGTGTCGTGATGCTGAGTCAACAGAAGATAATCCAGCACACAGGTCCAGGCCGCATGATCGAGCTGAGCTTTATCATATCAATAAGATGGAACTTCACATCCTAGCAGCCATAGTTCTCATGGGCTGTGCTCTCTCTACCTTTGATACTGGAAAGATGGGATTCAGGCCCCCATCAGGAACCCAATGCCACCCATCCAGTAGACTACACACAGTTCATGGCAAGCCTACACTGAGGCGTTATTTGGAGGAAAATGCTTCACATCCTATCCTGCCAGGCCCTGATGAGTGAAGTTGTTTGTTGTGGGGTTTTCCCTGTGCTGCCTCTCTAAGACCCATAGATGACATCTTTACTTGTAATTAGCTTGCTCCAGATCCTGGAGAAAATGACAGGGAAGACCGGGGCAAAGCAGAGAAGGCAGAGGTGCATCATTTCACGCTGTTTTATCTCCTATAGAGAATGTGTGGACTGATGAGCATCACCACTTGCTCAATGACTTTTAACATCCATATAGACATCACTCTCCAGAGATCACCATCCCTTGGTCAGCAGATCACAATGTAAAGCTTAACACCTCCATGCAGCTATAACAATAGCAAAGCTTAATAGGTCAAACGGAAATATATATACTGGGGAGAAACACTGGGAATTGTTCAGCCAGCATCTTTTCTGTGCTCTGACCATTTAGCTGATGACTCTGATCATTAAGCCACAGTTTGGAATGGCTGGGTGGGTGGTGATTTAAAGGTTGGTTTAATCTCTGGGAAGGCAGCCTATTCTGAATGCAGGAGTTCAGGTCTCAAGCCTGCTTCTCAGGACAGCAAGAAGAGGCAGCAGATGCCCTTTTGAAAACCATCACAGCGACCATAGGTTTCACTGCCAGGCAGGCTGATGTGAGCGTCTTTGAATTATTGAGTGAAGGATATCCCTTTTGCCAGCCCCTGTCCCCTGTAGGCACAGCAGAGAAGTATTACAGGCTGTCCTTACCTTGGGAATTAGCCTGCAAGACCCCGATGCTGTCATCAAACTGCATAGATTTGATGTTGAGTGACGCCAAGATGCATTCCTTGTCCTGCAGCGAAGTATCATCAATATTATTCTGATTGGCTGACAGGATAACGCACATGTCACAGAGGTTGATGTTGACGGCCCTTAAATCAGCCCGACTCAATGGCGTACCCTTCGGCATAGAAGAAAGAAGAAAAAGGAGAAGCAAAAGTGAGACTGAGGGACGAGAGGGAAAGAGGAAAAAATAAAAACAAATTAAAGATTGAGCTGGAGCTTTGGGAAATTATTTAACAAGTATCTTTTTTATGCCTTGACATTAAGCTGGCCTAACTGCATTCACGGGACTAGGAGCTGTGTGCTAATCTAAAGGGTAGTCGGTGCTGATGGCAGCATTTTAGGCTTGTTCTCAAAACTCAATCAAGCCATTACTAACAAACAAGGGAAAGGAATAAGGCCAGGGCTCTACATCTTCTTCCTGCCTGGCAATCGTCTTGATTTCAGTAACTGTCCTGTGGCAACCTCTGGCTTTCAGAACGTAACAAGGGGGTGGGTTTCAAATGCCTGTTTATTTAATAGCAGGTCACTTCTGCCTCAGGCAAAAGACAGCAGCTCCAACTAAAATTTCCAAGGCAGCCAAGGGGAAATAGCCAGTGAGGAGGGTGTGTTGGGGGGCGCTGAAACTGCTGCTCAATTTGGAGGATATGGGAGGCAGTGGAATTAATGTGCCTCTTGCAAAGGGGAGACGAAAAGGAGTTAAGCTTCAGGTCATATAATTTTTTTGCATATTTTCAGCAAGAAAAAACAAGGAAATTGGCTAATTGTCCAACAACATAGGAATGGTTAAACACACCACGGGACATATATACAACAGAAGTCTATGCAGCAGGTGAAGGGACTGACACAGCTGTCATGCAGGTGTCACCTTGGAAGGATCTCTAAAATAGATAAGTGAAAAAAAGTTCTAAACAACTCAAAAGGATGATTTCATTTATGTAAAAAGAAACTCACAAAATAAAACTATACATTTATGTAGCTATTAACTATGTATTTATAAGTGTATGTACATTCAGAGAGAAAGTTCAGGAAAAATTCACACTAAACTAATAACAGTAATTACCTCTGGGGAGGAGAATAAGATCAAGGGTGAAGGGAAAAGGTTTTTTTTTACTTTATATACTTCTGTACTGTTTGAATATTTTATAACAAGAATGTATTTGTATATTACTGGAGTAATTAAAAATAAATAAGCCAGTAAACAGATTTTTCAAACATCTCATAACAGCAAAAAACAGTGGGAAAAAACCCAGATCAAGGAGGTAATGACGAAGAGGCTGAGAATGCAAACACAGGTAAAAGAGAAGAGTGGCACGACCTCCACATGCTCTGTGTCCTCATGAGGGGTCACAGCAGAACTAATCAGGCCGTCCCATATTAGAGCTCCCCAGGGCCATGTGGCATTGTTTTGGAGTTCACAGCCAGCCACCAGCCTTCTTAGTCCTCCAGCCTGAATCCAGCTTCTACATGGAGACTCAAGTCACCTTCAACTCACTGACTGTGTAGAGGCCAGGTCTGCCAACTGCCATCTATCTCTGGAGGCCTTCCTCTCGTTCTCCTTCCAGGAGAAGGGACTTTTGAGAAGATGGGAATTGGCTGCAGAGATCGAAACCATCAACTCCCTTTTATAACTCAGTGACAGTCATGACTCTATTCTCAGCCCCCAAAATATTGCTGCAAAGTGGAATTATCAAGGAAGAGGCATTTAGTGCTACGGGGCTTAGAAGCTACTAGTTCCAGGCTCCAGAGCAGTATCTTGTGAGGGAAGGAGAAGAATCCCCTCTTTTCCTGGGATCTCTTCATACAAAATAAGTCTGACCGACTTTCTGAAACATTTCACCAGTGCATAAGCCTCAATTGCCTACATCAATATTCTTTTCATTTTCACTTTGTAGGGAATCCAGCAGTAATTGTGATATAAGACAATCCCTGCTTAGTCGTGTACACATGATTTTAAAACTCAAGGAATACAAATGACATACATAGAAACACCTTGTGTTTGTCTAGGCTGGCCCTAAATGTAGGGCACTGTTTAAACGATGAAATATGTGGAGACGTAGGTGAAGGCCCATTTTGTACAAATATGTTGTGCTTGAGTGTGCTGAATTTTGGAGGGTTTGAAAAGGACCCACAAATATGGCAGCTCATTTATATATATACGCAGGCAGGTGAGTGAATGTGTACAAGGGCACACAGAAGAAACATGCACACACACAACATGCACACATGCATACCAAACAAAATATACACACACCACCCAACAATACACACACACAAATGCATACCAAACATCACATACACACACCCAACACTCCACACACACACATACACAAATGCAAACCAAACATCATACACACACACCCAACACTCCACACATATACACACACACACATACACACAGACTCACATAGCCCAGCAAAATAATAAGGTCTTTACAAAATACTTTTAGATCCTAGTCCATGTGTTCCCAGGGTACCATGTGGAAGCACACATGTAGGAAGATCATGCAAATATATAATCAAATCTATCATGTCTGAAATTACCAAGGTCTGTATCTGTTTATGCTCTTCTCTGTGTATGACAATTTGTTTTTCTGCAGGTGACTATTTTTACCTATATGCGTTTATTAAGTCAGTAAGTTTTTGGCCCAGCATTGAAAAGATATCTGTCTATATTTTTCTCACTTCTTTAAACATTTGTTGAGTACCTTGGTGCCAGGCATATGTAAGGTCAAACGGTGGCTTCTAATGAATATTACTTATGGGTAGATTCTTATGCATTCTTCATTGAACTATATTACTCGACTCTTTTTTTCCATTTCTGAGGTTCCAGCAGCTGATAATCGAAATAATGAATTTCAGCTCTGTAAGTGGGAAATAACCCAGATCTCTTGAAATGTAGCATCAAATTTGTGTTGCTCAATTTTAGGAATGTGAACTTCCAAGAAAAATGTGTCGAGAATAAGTGACATGTGCATGGATTTGTGACATGGAGAACTATATCAAATGTTGAAATGTAAAATACAATTTTTGGAAAGCTTATGGAAAATATATTGATTAGTGATTAACAAGTAGTTAGTTACATGACTCCCAGATCATGTATCCCATGTCCTTACACTAAATTGTGGTGTTCCAAACTATTCTTTCAGATTTGGGTACTAGTGTTTTTCAGTCAAGAATCACAAGCACATATGTGCACGCACACA
The DNA here is from genome assembly GCF_041296265.1 of Equus caballus. NCBI lineage: Eukaryota > Metazoa > Chordata > Mammalia > Perissodactyla > Equidae > Equus > Equus caballus. The sequence goes on from NC_091684.1 coordinate 65,176,161, forward strand.
CACAAACCCATGAAAACATTGCTGGGTTTCTAAACTAATGGGAGGTAGGGGTTGACCAGCAGAAGAAGTTGGCCTTCTGTACAGCAGAAATAAATAAAGAACTTTGTTAAATACATTTGGTTAAAAATAGAACATGGTACAATCAAGATTTGCCAAGCATTAATAACGTCATAAATAAAATGATCTACATAGTTCCATAAGTAAATTGCGCTACAAGCATCATAATATCTCAAAGCATTAGGTTTGGATAGGCAAGAGAGAGAGTGTTTAGACACCAATATGGTTAATACATTTGAGACCAGAGAAACTTCATGCCTGATGAGCAGCTGAACTTGGCTGCAAATTCCTTTTAATAAGGTCTCCCAGGGTTTGGATATTCCTAGAGAGCACAGGGGAAGGGCTGAGTCCTCAGGCCCAAAACCAGATGAAGAAGCAGAGGCATGATCAAAGCTACAAGCATTATATTCACCTGGGATTTTCTTTCGCGAATGAAAAGAAAAAAACATCAATAACGTGACCTTGGACTTACAGGCAATATGGACACTTTGGGGAAGTTATGAAGTGTCTCCCATTCCCGCTTGAGGTACTCAATGGAGCCCACAAAGACGATGTGCTTGAGCTCATGGTAATGAAAATTGCTGGCACGGAGTGGCATCACCAGGTTCCGGAGGCCGATCAGGGCTGAGCTGACATCGCCAAAGATGCAGACCACGACATGGCCACTCAGGACAGTCATGGCGGCTTCACTTCGAGTCTGCAACAGGGAGAAGTGCACAAGGATTGGCGAAAAGACCTCACAGGGTTGCAGTAAAGACTAAAAGAACCATTTGTATAAAGGATCATGTAAACATTTGTTGAGTGTGTACTATGTGCTATTGTGTGCTATTATTTTTATTTCATTAATGTTATATATGTGCCATATATATTTATAATTTATAATTCATACTACACCATATGTGCATATATATTATATTGGTGTAATAAACATATGAAACATATATCCACACATATCACTACCTTTTTTGATAAAAGATTTAAGAAAGATAGGCATATGAGTAAGAGTCCTTTAATACTGATCTTCAGGTGGTAAAATAAGAAGAAATAGCAATATTTATGACATTTGGAAAGAGATGTCTTAGTTTCCATGAAATTGTTGATAAAATGAGCTGCCTTTTCCATGTCTCCTGCTGAGATGATGATAAAATGGTCAGATCCTATGTTGGTCTCAGCTTGAGAAATTTGAGTTTTGAGTTCTAGGCTCAGCAGTGGGATTTCACAGTACATCATTGCATCAGGGGATAGAACATGCTGTCCTAAGCCAGGTGCTGGCAAACTATGGCCCACGGGCAAAATCTCATCTACTACCTGCTTTTCTATGGCCATGGCCAGTGGGCTGAGATTGGTTTTCAAGTTTTAAAATGGTTGAAAAAATTTGAAAGGAGAATATTTCATAATATGTGAAAATTATGTGAAATTCGGATTTCAAAAAAATTTTACTGCAACATAGTCAACCTTATTCTTTTAGGTATTGCCTATGGCTGTTTTTACATTACAATGGCAGAGTTCATTAGCTGTGACAGAGACCGTATGGCCAGCAAAACTTAAACTATCTATTATATGACCCTTTACAGAAAGAGTTTGCTGACCGTTGTCCATTGCTGCCTTGGAGTTTCCAGGGGAATGTCTGGAGTGGCCCACCTGTGCAGACTGTGTAGAGGAAGATTCCCAAATAATAATTAAAAGGATCCAAAGATAGATCAGGAAGAGCAACAAGCCCACGTCTTCCCCCAACCCCAGGCCTGTATCCACAAAAAAGACAAATTAAAGAATAAAATCACCCCAGTTAAAGGAGGACCCCAGCTTCCCAGGAAATGAAAATGGTTAGCTGCTGCCGGCCCTTTTGCTTACTGCGTTAGTGAAGAGAACAACACAAGGAGGCCAGTTGTGGGCCTTTCTCTGCCTCTTCTAGTCCAATCCCTCTCATCTTGCCTTCCTCCCTCCCTGTCTACCCACGGCATGCCTGGATGGCCCCATGTGGCTTACAATGCTTTGGGGGAGGCATATTAATGTCCACTGCACATATCAAACTCTGCTCGATTTAATCCCTAGAATTGAGCAGTGTATTGACTGTTTAAATGCCAATATTGCAATTCATGACAATGTCACGGTTATTATAGTAACCCCCAAGGAGAGGAAGAAGCTAGCTCTCACTCCCTAATCATTAGAATAAAGCAAGGGCTGTCACCATTATTGGTTTCCCTCTGCAACAGTACAGGGACAAGTAAGACAGGGGCATTTATAAGAAATGTCTTATAAATGGTGACCAAGAAGGACACACTGGGGAGTCACATCCCACATCAGCACTTCAATGAAGAAGACCTGGAGTTAGTTATCTTGGCTGCATGGAAGTGTGAGTGCCTGGGTACCACCAGCATAGGGTCAACCAGTCTGTAATATGCTGTGATGGAGCTCCTAATTATTTTTAACTGTCCAGGTCACCTGGGAGGCTGGCTCTCTTTGGCAAGCCCAAGGAATACAAACTGGGTCTAGAGTGGAGGATAGAATTCTAGAATAGGGAGATAGGGAAGGCATGAGTTAGCAGAGTGGCCGAGGCACAGATGCTGACCCCATTAGCTTAGATCTGGGGACCAAGACACCAATCCTTAGACTGGCTACAGCAACAATACCAGGAGAACCTTGAAAAGGTCCCAATTCCTGGGCCTCAACACTGGAGAGTATGATTCTGCCAGGTTTAAGACTCACTAGAGAAACTACTCATGTGTGCATCTTGAGTTTCCTATGCAGCCTTCAAGGTCTAACCCAAGCTGGGCCTTAATGGCCTTAAATCCGTTGAAGCACAATCTGTTTGTGTCCAGTAAGACTTTCTGGCCACTTAAATGCACACTAGTCTTCTCCCTTAAATTTGAACAGCACTTTGAGTCTCGTTAACACTTAGCTTCAAATATATTATATCATGGTTACATTTTGTGACTTCTCTCTAATGAGATGATCATTTCCTCAAGATTGAGGCCATCTCCCATTTCCTCACACCCAAAGTAGTTAGCATCCTGAACCCAGTGGGTACTCACAATCCCAAAACTTCACATAGCTGGCTCTTACAAGCATTCTCCTTTTGTGCTCTGATGTTACGTTAGAGAAAGCTTTTTGGACCACACCAGCTAAACAGCACCTCCCAGTCCCTTTCTAGCCCAGGACCCTATTTTATTTTCCTCATAGCACTTTATCAATATCTGAAATGTTATTACATATTCATTTGTCTACTTGGAGGTCTTCTCTTTGCCCCACTGGAATACAAACTTTATGAGAGAGGTCAATGTCAGGGGCTGTGCCCCCTGCAATGAGAACGGTGCCTAACACATAGAAGGCTTGTTATAAATGTTCATTAAATGATACTATTCTTCAGATGAGAGAAGTAGTAACTTGCCTCCTTAAACTCTTTCATGCCGAAAGGGAACTTTGATTGGACGTCAGTTAGCCATTTACTCCTCAGGAATATGTAGGCAAGCTGTTAAAACCCTTGATTCCAGAGAGGGCAGCAAGCTTTGCACCTGCCACAGGTAGGTAACGCTAGGCTGAGTTTAGATCACCAGAGCAAAAGTGCAGTGGACACAACATCAGGATGTAAATATATGGAGCAGCTTTGTGATTAGAACCATTTGCACTCCTGGTAAGTTGGATAATAGCTGTTTCCTGACAAATCTGACTTTCTGTGCTTTTGTCTGTGACTTTCACACCTCCGAGACAACCTCCAGCACAATGCTGTATTGGCCTTGAATGCTCGATTATAATTAGAGAAAACACGCACACTCACATTCAGATAAAACACAGGGAAAAATCTAGTGGATTAGAATACAAAACCATTCTGAGGAACTGGAACAGTCCTTTTTTAGGAAGGGAAGCCGTGACATCAGAAATGATAGGATTTTCCTGGCTGATATAAAGGAGCAGGCCACAGCAATCCAGGGATTAGAAGGCACAAGGGAGAAAGAACTCTTCCATCTGACTTCCTGATTAGTAATGCATTTTTCATGGATTAGCAAGACAAGACACTGTAGGAGAGTCCATGTAGGCATTAAAACCTAAAGCTGTTAAGACGCCAACTCTAAAGAGTAGAATGGACTGTTATCTATGCTGACATTCCTGGGACAGACCAGAAGAAGCCTGCTGCTGCTACTGAGATGAGCCAACCAAAAAATAAAACTCTGAGCACCTACTCCCAGAGGTGCAACTGTGGATCATCACTGTCATCATCAGCAAATGCATTCTGCTTGTCTACATTGTATGCTAAGAAGGATCACAAATACACAAGGCTCTTATCTAGAAGGAAACAAGACGTTGTTACAAACAAGTAACAATACAGACAGCATTCAGATTTCTTCATGGCATTTAATAATAACAAACAATACTAATAACATGTAAGTTTATTGAGTCGTATGTTGGGTTTTAATCTTCACTACAACCTACGAGTTAGGGTCATTCTCATCTCATCTTCTTACAGATAAGAGAACTGAAGTGTGAAAAGGTCACGTGACTTGTCCAAGGCTGTGCAGCTACTAAATGGCGCAGGCAGGCTCTGGCTCCAGAGCCACGTCCGCAGGAGTTATGATGCATACTGCCTCCTATGATGCCTTTCATACAGCATGTGATCACTCCCTACTGTAATGAGTCAATAAATATTCAGAGTTTGAAAATACCACTCTCAGTTCATGTTCTGATGAGAGTTCTAGCTTCTTCAATATGTGTCCCGAATTTCAATTATCAAAAATAATTAGGACCAGAGATTGAATCATCCCACCATCCAGTTAGGAAAACTTCACTCCAAGCAAATGTAGTTTGGGACAGTAGTGGATGGCATCGATTCCACCGTCCATCACTCACCAGGATGACTTTCTCTATCTCTTTAGGTGCGCACCAGTGAAACATCCCAGTGGAGTCATATTTCTTCACATTGGAGTCCATGTTGTCAATCTGATCATTGCCAGGAATTAACAAGGGGTCATGCCTGAGGAGAAAGGGACAGGAAAACCTAAGTGGAAAATGTGATAAATTATAAATGGAAAGCATCCCCTGAGTTACATCTCAGAGGAGATGAAAGGTGCAGAGAAAGTGGTTGTTACTGAAGGCCATTCTTTTGCTTGCAGAACCCATTCATCCTTTAAAAGACAACTGTCCCAAACACCACCACCACCTGGAAGTACAGGTGACCTTTGTCAGCTAATAATTCTGTCTCTCTCTCCTGTTTCTCTTTTTCTAAAAGGGCCTTCACATCATTTTGTGGATTTAGTCTCCCTTTTTATGGATCTCTAACTTCTCCTTCTCTCATTTTACCAGCTATCTAGCACACACACATACACACCACAAACACACACACACATACACACACACACCCCCCCCCAAAGGGTTGTTATTAGCAGTGGCAATGAAGAGGAAGGAATAGGAACAGAGCCTCGTGCTGACTGACTGGCATGAGGATGGAAAGCCAATTACTCGCTCTTTCTGACTACAACTTCTGACATGATGCTCTTCGCAGTAAAAGCTTTAACAGGCTGCACTTTAAATATTTTAGCAATTTGCCCAATCAGATTTTGCTCTCCCCGGCTGAAGCCCTTTAAAGATTCAGCAGCATGTCACTTCAGAGCAGACTGACTACCAATTGGCCACATCTGGAATACATGATTTCAATATTAAACACCACCCTCTCTCCTTGCCTTGACAACTGTATCTGCACTAACTGTCCGATGATTGTCTCCCCCTCCCCCATCTTCACCTTGCAACTGCAGCACTCCTTGGATGAGAGCCTCGAGCTCAGATGCATCTTAATAACTTGTCTTGAATTCTCAGGGCTACATTTACCCTCTCTTGCCTTTTTTACTAGTGGAAAAGGAAGATGCTTCTACAGAGGCCTCCCTTCCAGGGGCCTGGCAGAGTCTCACATACAAACTTAAGAATTTCAATAGAATCAGGCAGGTCTGACAAGCTTACAGCATAAGAAATACACTCCTGCATCTTGGACCATATTCACTGTCCACATTTTCTCTCTGATAGTGATTCTCTACCTCAGTTTTGAGGGAGGTCACTTGAGTTTCTACAACAATGACCGCATATAATTAGGCAATGTCCCAGGAATAGCTAACTGCCTGTGCAGTCGATTTATTTTCTCTGAATAACATTGCCAACTCAAGAGAGAAAATATAAAAAGCTTCAAATTCCAAATATTTACTATAAACTGATTTTATCTTTTAAAAGATCTATTTCAAGCATCAAAGGGTGAACTCGGTTTAGTTTTTAGCATTTCTCCCTCTGAAATTTATCTGATATTTCTCATTTATATATCCATAACACAGAGAGTGGGACAGCAATCCCACTACATGGTTCACAGACGTAGAATTAGGCCTTCGGGATATCGACCATGACCCTCCCAACACATCTCCCACCCCAACTTAAGACAGGAAAACTCTCGCCACATTTATTTATTACTGAGAATTTGATTTAATCCTACACCAAATGACAAATATCATATGAAGCAATCCTGCAAAGCTATCTTTAACGAACATGTTAGATTACTATATGAACTGTTACATATGATCTTAAAAGGAGAACAATCCACCTCTGAACTGCATCGCAGTAGCTGAGTTGTTGGGAAGTCTTGAGAGTGTTGTAAACCACCAGGCCACCTTTCAAATACTGAACTTGGTAAAAAATGCTAAAATTAAAAGGCAGTTACTGATAAGAACTGGTCACAGATCAGAACAAGAACAAATTTTGATTTTTTTTGTCCTTGACGAAACTTTAATAGTTCTATAGATATCCATCTGAGATAGGTGGGTGGACAGAAATGACTATAAAGAAGACATTTGAGAAAATGAACAGAATGAACTCTTCCAGCCCCAGAACATATTTTAGTTACAAGAGGATCTTAATAAATGTGCTCTGAAGATATACAGCTAGATTCAAATGTCCTTGCCCTGTTTATTGTTTGGAGAGGAAGATTATCTCAGGAAGGGCTAAGACCTGACTCTAATGCATTCAGGCTTTAAAAGACATCCAGGACTTCATTCGCATAACATCAGCAAGCAAGCAAATTATACAGCAAGCTGGACAAAATTCTTTTTAGAAAATACATCCCTTGGAAGAGAGAACATACATTTTGGTTCCCCACCTTTTTGGGGAGGAATCATTCCTTGGTAATAAGGGCCTCCAACCCTCACCTTAGAAAACTAAATAAACAAGCCTGATGATGAATCTCCCCTCAAAGAAAGGGAGAAAAGACAGCTTTTCAATGGGGTACAGGTTTGGGGAAACCAGACATAATTTGACACTAGGGATGCAGGCCATGATTTGCACTGGAATTCCAGAAGCATCTGAGAAGTCTCAGTGGTATGCCATGCTGCACTCTGTACTCCCCAAAAGTCTCTTGGCCTGCACTGGAGAATTTAAATATACGTCTTCCAAAATTTTCCTCAAAGGGTCTGATCTAAACACCATCAAAAATCTCCCACAAAAAAGAAATTTCCCTTTCTGACCAGTTATTGTACCTTGAATTTGAACTTTGGTTTCCTGAATCAGCAAAGCAACCAATAAACGTGAATCCACTTCGAAGCCAGGAACGGGGCACACCGTAATGATTAAGGTTAAGACACAGTCCCTAGTCAAAGAGAGCTTCATAACATAGCAAGAGAGAAAATGTCAATCAAAGGTTGTGATACACTGTAGTAAGCGTTATAGCAAAGTCATATACTAGGTGGTATGAGAATGTCAAGAAAGAAGCTGTTAATTGCCTGATATTTGAGTAACATCAAGGAAGGCTTCAACAGGAAGTGACATTTGATCTGAGCCCTGAAAGGTGAGGAGTAATCTCAGCATACTTCAGCATTGATCCACTAGTAGCCATTAGGACCCACTCAGACAATTGAGGCCCAGATAAAAAGAGCCAAAAAATGGCACCCAAAACTTTGGTTGGAGATGTCAGTTATGGTAGTGCCTAACCTAAGGTATACAAGACTCAGGCGAGGCACACTAGCTGTCCTTAAATATGCAGTGGCAGTCAAGTGGAAGATGGAGTCAACTGATTGAGTATGACTCATAGAGATCAAGTTAGTAATGATGTGTGGGATTTAGATGGAACAAAAATCAAGTTTCCAAAAAGAAAGAACGTTATAAAAATTGAAGGTTTTTCAAAAATGACACGAGTTGTTTCCCAAGGCAGTGGATTTCTCATCATTTGAAATGTTTCAGAAGAGCTAGGGATATGGAGAGGATTTCATTATAAATGTTTGGTGAGCCTAGAAGACCTTTAAGGTTTGAAGCAGTGTGCTGTCATTGAGGGAGAGATGGCTAAAAGAATTTGGGAAGTATTGGACCACTGTTGGGCATCAAAAGGACAGAGGGTACCGAGTAAGTGAAGAAAAGTTGTTGTTGGAACGAAGATGGGAGACAAGAAGAACTGAAGACTGATTACTTTCTAGTTCCATTAAGGCTAAAACTGTTCCTCATTCACTGGATTCTACTGTCTGGGAGGAAGCTTGGAACATGATTCATTCTAGCAACACAGGAGTCTGTAACTACTTTGGGCCAGACAGGGTAAATTTCTTTACCCTGTCTCTTCCTACAGTAATTTCAAGTGCCTTAGGTTGGCTTAGGAGACATCTCTGACACAGGTGAAGAGTGAAGACTCAGTTTTCCATAGGAACTTATGTCTCTACATTGAGGTTTTTGGAGTTTATATTAATAGAAGAAAGTCCAAGCATTTGCCACTGAGCACAACAACCAACATTGCTGTGTGTCAGGGGAGGCCCAGGAGAAGAATTAGGCAGTTTGTTGTCCATGGCAAGAAGGACCATCAGAAACCTCCCTGAACAAAGCATCCGACATTATCAGTTTCCAAATGATGGAGAACCACTTCCACAGGCTCTTAGACAACTCCTCAAAGACTACTTACTTGGAACTGAAGAGCAATACTGGATATTGTCTTTCACATCTCAATTATTTTACGTATTCCCTCAACTCACAAAGTAATCCCAACCCCCCTAAAATGCACCCTAATTAATTCAAGGTTTGTTTGTCACTTAGCTCTTAGCCAATGTACAATGTACATAGAGCAATAGAAGCTCTATGAGATGAGGTGTATCTGCTGTATAGTTGATAGAGGCCACATTTTGTCCCCCATGAAGTCTGTATGTTCAAGTCCTCATCCCCAGTACCTCGTAATGTGACTATATTTTGAGATTCATTCTTTAAAGAGGTAATTAAGTTAAAATGAGATCATTAGGGTGGGACCTAATCCAATATGACTGGTGTCCTTATAAGAAGAGGAAATTTGGACACAGATATGTACAGAGGGAAGAAAATGCAAAGACATAGCGATAAGACAGCCATCTATAAGTCAAGGAGAGAGGCCTGGAACAGATCCTTCTTTCACAGCCTCAGAAGGAACAAACCCGGCTGACACCTTGATCTCGGACTTCCAACTCCCAGAACTGTGAGAAAATAAATATCTGTTGCTTATTACACCTAGTGTATGGTACTTGGTTATGGAAACCCTAATAAACTAATATAATAGTCCACCTTGAAGAAAAATGAACACATTATATCATATATCACTCCTCTGAAGACCCCTGCTGACCTTCTTGCACTTTAGTCTCACCTATTCCTTTACAGGAGAAAAGCATCCTGCCACCAGTTTAGGAATACATGGAAATATACCTTATCTTCACAATACACAATATATTCTTTAAAGAGTTTGAGCCCATGTCCCTCCCTTCCCCAACACCATCCCCCATGCCCAACATACATACACAATTAGACTTGCTCTGCTCCAGAGGGAACTTCTCTCTGGTCTTTAACTCTCACCTGCATTTGAGGATTAATACCTATCATGGCCCAACCCAAAGGAAAGAGGAAGCCTGGACACTGGCCAATTCATTTGTCCAAAAGTCTTTTTCCAAAGGGAGAGTTTTAGGGTGGATACTACTGAGGGCAGAAAACAACCTATTTCCTTAGTGACAATATAGCACAATGGCTCCTGAGCCAAAATGACTGTCTTCAAGTCCTGGCTCATCTATTCCTTGCTACGTTGTGCCTTGCCTCAGTTTCTTCATCTGTAAAAGGGGAGTGTTAATCATAATCATTATTTAATGGATTCAACTTGAGAATTACATGAGTAAAGTCCTGTTACACATTTAGCATAGAACCTGACACATAGCATGCCTTCAATAAGTGTTAATTACTATTATTATGATCATTCTTTATACTTTGCTTAGAACCCACTCATATAATTATAGCTCTTATAATGGTAAAAGGAGATAGCAAAGGTAGAGCAGTTCAAAAATAAACATGTGGGGTTACTATTACCACTACTGTTGCTGCTATGATGGATAGCTGCCATGAGTTGAACTGTTAAAAATGTTTCTGTGCTAAAACTTTTACCTACATTTTACCCATCACAACAACAGCTGTAGCTAATTTCTGTTATTATTACCCATATGTATGGATGGGAAACAGAGTGGATAGGTGACATGGCTAACGTGGCACAGCTAGTGAGAGGAGAGGGAAGGCTTTGAACAGAGAGGTCTTTTGACTAGAAGCCACTGCTGCTTGGCCCCCATCCCATGCTCTCCCACTTGCAAGAGGCAGCTGGATCTTGATTATTCTCCACTGCAGTGCCCCAAGCCACAGTGCCCTAAGCTGCACAGACAGGGAGACCAGCATGGCGGGCATTTATGAAATGCACCGCTGATGTGAATAATCAAGAGAATCCCCTTGAGCCCTTGTCAGGACACCATGCTAAGGAGAGCCTCAACAATCAATCAAGCCTGGCTGAACTTCTGCCTTCTCCCAATATCTGAAGGCTCCATTTAGGAGCACCCACATTTTAATAACAACCGAGGAGCTCCAGTGAGTTAAATCTTTCATATCTATGCTCCTTGAATCTCAGCTCTCGCCTCCAGAGTCCACAGCTAGAAATCAAGCATGCCTGACTTCAAGTAAAGAATAAAAGATCATTGTTTTGAGGGTTTGCAGAATAAGGAATGCCACTTGCCATCAATTAATCTCAGGAAGTGAACTAAACGCCCTGCTACAGCAGAGACACAAAAAGCTTGCCTTGAAGACAACAGCCTCAAGCAAAACCACAAACCCCTTTTCCAGCAAACCTGCTCTTAGGAAGCCAGCATTATAGTTTAAAGAGCACAGTTCCCCTTACAGGCAAATACACCAAATCCCAGTTTTTCCTGTGGCAGTGGGTACAATGCTGGACTTCAGAAATTTCCATTAAAATACAAGGAAACAAACCTAAAAAAATGTTACAAAAGAGGGAAGTTACAAAATGGTGTTAAAACTGCATCCTTTTCCTTGCTCAATTTTCAAGACCTCATTTCTCATCACAGAAGGTCTCTCCCATCATTAATAGCCCCCATTTAGGTTGAGGTGTACCCTGAATGGTTTCCCTGGGAAGCGGAGACTTGATAAAATGCAAACAAATTTCTATCCCTTTGCAGACTTTTCACCCAAGTGGTAAATACCAATTTTGTTGAGTACCTATGAGTTCAGGCCTCAACACAGGGGTACCAGGACATTTCTGAGGCCTCAAAGTTTGCTTCCAATGTCGCTCTCTAAGCTGTCCTCCTTGATGACACAGAGACAGAAGTCATTTTCCCTTCTAAGAAGCCCCTACAAAAGTCAGAGATGCTCTTTCAGAGATAATAATTTGCATGTCTGTGTCGTCCATTAGATGTGAGCTGCTTGAGGGGAGGGAAGTCCTATTTTACTCTTTGGTGTACTTCCAGAACCCAGCAGAGGACACAGTAGATACTCAATAAACCACTGACTAACAAGAGGAGCTGACCAATGATCTCTAGTCTCTGAACACTCTCAAACCAGTCAACAGAAACTCACCAGACCTTTTATGGAGGCCAGAAAATGTGCCCAGTGTGAGCCCATTATCTTTGCTACTTTGTGACAATTTGTTTGGGGAATAAGCAAGGCTCTTGCACTGTTTTTCACTTTATAGGGACTGTATTTGAAGTAAGGCATCACGATCTGAAGGGAGACTCTGAAATAAGTCTTTAACCAGTCAGGCTGCCTGAAATGTGCCTAGAGCCAGCTGCAGTAACTGATCAGCAGGGAGGACTCATGTTTGATGGCAACAGTGGACAGGACAGGTGTTCTTAATTAAGCAACTATTCAGTGCTCCAATGACAAGTCTGAACACTTCTGCGAGGAGGGCCCCTATCACGTCGAGCTTCCCTCACTGCTCTAATTTGTGTAAGAGTGATTCTCGAAGTGAGCCCCACACCGGCTGCAGCAGTATCATCTGGGAGTTTGACAGACACGCAGATTCTCCAGCCCATCCCAGACCTACTGAATCAGGCTCTGTTTTAACAGGTGCTCTAGATAATTCTGATGCATGTTAACATTTTAGAACTATTGTTATAAAGCTTTTCCCAGATAGAGAAACTGTGAGGTTTGAGTCAATTCTATTCAAGTTAGCAAGTGTTTTCAACATACTGACTGGAAGGCTGTGGTTCTACTCAGCAAGGCGAGGACTAGAGTGGGGCAAGCCAGGGGCCCACATACAAGATATAAGAAGGCACCTCACATGCCTTACCCTAATCCTGGCCATGCTATTCAAATGAGAAGCACAGAACTAGTGACAGGTCGCCTACCCTGACTGTCTCTGTGACTCTGGAACTTGAGGAGTTGTGTCAACACTTGATGGGGATTCCTAACCTAGATGCCACACTGACTCTCTCTTGCTGACCTCTATTTTCATAAGCTAGTCAGAAAATAAAGAAACATGAAAAACAAGTTAAATCTTAGTTCTTGTAAAGTGCAATACTTATAACTCAGTTTTTTTATCCTCCTTTCTCCCCACTGCTTCTTCCACTCCGTAGACGACAACATGGCAGTTAGTAACTAAGTCCCTAAATGCAACGTTCAAGAGGGTCAGGCCACACGAGTGAGTGTCTGGTGGTGCTGGTCACAGGATACCGGAGAGAGTCTCAGATGATGTCCTCAAAAGGGCTCATATTCACCATAAATGGTTCCCACTGGATCTGCCTCATTCTAGGGGTCATTTTATGGCTAGGTGAATACTAGTTCCTGTTGTATGTTACAAGGAGCCTGACTTTTAGATTCTGTCTCCTGCCTCAGCTCATCTTTCAACACTGTCTCTAGCCTCCTGTGTAATGATCATCTCTCCTGAGACACAGCTGGCCCCTACCCCTGCCCCCATCTCCCACCAGATGGCCATCCCTAGACCCACCTTGACAAAACCTTCAGGCTTGGCCCTAGCTACTCTGGCAAAATTATCCTTTTCAACTTCTCTGTAACTATCTACTTACATTTTTTTTTCTGCCTAACAAGTAAACAGTCAGTAACTACTGCCACCTAATACATCATTTCTTGTTAGGCAGCCACCATTCTCAGAGGAAGAAAGAAATTACTGCCTTTATGTTTGGGAGACAACACAGGAGAACTGACATGTTCCAGTCCAAAAGAAGAGTGTACAAGATGCTCCTGAAACAAGAGGACAGGATAACGACCCTCTGCTGAGCATGCATCTTGTCCAGGGACATTGTATCAAATCCACCCAAGCCTTGGTATGATGAGACCCACTATTTCTTTCCTCTCCGGTCCCATGGGGGCCTGCCATTTGCTATTTGTTTGTGCATTAAGAGGTGAATTTACTTAGCTAAGCTGTCCCTGCCTTCCTTCTTTCTTCTGCCCAGTGGAAGGAACAGTGAGAGTGGCATTCTGTCCCCGAGTCTGAGTGGGCTCAGGCCATTTTGCCATTTTCTATTACAAAACCTTTCAAGCTGACAGTCCTGACAAACACTCCATGAAAGGTATGAATCAAAAGAGAGGGAATGGGACTTAACAAGCAGATGAGTTTATTTCACTTAATGATCAGTTAATGCCCAAGAGGGTAATCTCTTTTCCTCAAATCATATTCAGGAAACCAACATCTAACATTTCCTGGGTCTCATGACACAAAGCTCCTTTTATAGTGTTCAATTGCTGTTTTTGGTGTCATCAGTTATCCTTGCTAGCCTGGCTGGGGGCTATCTCTTTGTGTAAATTGTCTACCTGATGTATCCTGCATCAATCCTCATGGCCCATGTTACTCTATCTTACTCCAAGGCCCCTAGATTCTGGACAAATAGGCGTAACATGGACTGATGTCAGGAATGCTGTGTGTCCTTCCTGGGAAGACTGTCTAGCCCACTTCTGGTCCACGGTTCTACAGTAGATCCTGAGTAGTCTGGGACCCAAAGGACTTGGCAGAGGCTGGGGCTGGGCTGGGCCTTCTCTTCCCACCTCTGTATTTACATTAGCTGTTTCTCTGGAAGGCTCTGAGAAAGGGTTCTACTTCCTTCTACTGCCATCAGTGATCTTCCTAAAACACCAGTTAGGGCACTGCCTCCTCAAAAACCTGAAAGGGTTCTCCAATGTCTCCAACAGGTCAAGGCCTTCAGGAGTGGATGCCAGAATACCTTCATATTTTCAACTCCGGTCATCCTACTCTAAGGATGCTCCACCTACGCCAAGTCACCTTCTGAGGCCTGAGCACTTTCCCTATTTCTTCCATTGAGCAGAATAGTGAAAGAGTTAATAACCCGGGCTTGGTAGCTAAATTATCTGGGTTCAGATCTTCTTAATTAAGTAAGACTTACTAGATTTACCAGATTTCACATCTCTGGGACTCAGCTTCCTCATCTGTAAATGGGGGAAAAAGTAATATGTACTCATGGAGTTGTAGTTAGGATTCAATGAGTTCAGAGGCATAACACGCTTAGAATGATGCCTGGCACCCGGGTAACGATGAACAAGCGTAGGTAATATCACACATCATAGCTCATCCTACACAGCTAGGTTAAATGAAACCTCCTTCACAAACCAGGCTCAGCCTCCCAAACCAGAGGTAATGACAGCTCTCTTTGCTCTCACAGCCCATGCTAGTAGATCTCTAAGCTGTTCCTCTTCTATTTTGCTGTACATGCCTGCCTGTCTCCTACATCAAACTGTAAGCATTTTGAAGATAGGGACCAACTCTAGTACATCTTACTTTACACCCCTCAAAGACCTCCCCAAACACCATGAATACAGTGCCATGAATACAGTAGGCTCTCACTAAACATTTCCTGGATCGGAATTAGTCTGAGAAAAGAAATAGAAGCAAGCAGCTGACATGCACAGTCTTTTCGGATTGCATTTGAGAATAAAGTGTGAGAGCCCACGCACTTACTCCATATCATCTACCCACTGGAGAAATATTCTCGGCATCCAAAAAGCATTTGTGAATGCAACTACTTGAAGGGGACTGTGGAATGAATTGAGTGTGATTGTAACCAGGGCAGCAATTTAGGGAATTCATGAATCTGCTCCACCTGTAGTCAAAACTGTGTCCATTGTACTTTTTTTTCTAGAGAGTTTCATTGAATATTCAATGCCGTCTGTGAGGCCCCCAAATTAAGAACGCCTGACTTAGTTATTTAGAGACAAAGTTCTTGCCCTCTAGGGCCTTTCAACTGAGGGAAGACACAGTTATCTTTACAAGGCAAAAACCCACCAAGTAGGGAGAATTACAAACAGGTGCTTGGTGATTTTAGAAGAAAACTAAGAAAAGCTCCTTGAATAATTCCATGTTAGGAGACCAACAAGGAAGGCAAATAACAGGGCCCTGGTAACCTCCATGGCTTGTCCTCCTCAGGGTGTGAAGCCAATGGTTATCTATCATGACACATGCATCCCTGGCTTCGAGCACAGACATTTGCCATTTGGCTCAGTCTGGCTGTGAGGGTTGTCTTCTGTCAGGGTGACTGAAAAACATACTGCTTCAGCACCCAGACACACAAAACAAGGCTGTTCACCTAATGATCGTGCAGAGAGTTAAGTGACTCTTAAAAACCAGGGTAAGTCTGACAGAGACCATTAGTGCAGAGTCTCAGTAGCATTTCATGCTGGCAGATGGTTTGCAAGGGACCCTCACACAGGAACCTGTTTTATTTGCAGAAGCCACAGTGGTAAATTAAAGCCCATCCTAGCCCATTCTGGGCTCTCCAGTTTCTTTTGGAGCTATTCCTACCACTGCCCATAGGCTACTAAAACCTGCCCACGTTCAGAGTGATTGATTCTGCTCAAACAGTAAGCCACAAACTCATGTCAAAACACCCACTTCAAATAAGTCATTAGTTTCTTTTATGGATGTTTCAGGTCATCAGGAATAGAACCTGGGAGTACTGGGAGAACCTGGGAACCTGGGAGAAGATATCTGTAAAGCATAAAGGGAGTGTCTGAAGATGTGAGGGGGACCTGGTGAAGCCACAAGGTCCAGAGGCATGAGCCCCTCTGTTTTCTGTCAATCAACAAGAGGGATCTAGTAAAATAGGTCCTGGCAACCGCATCGCCAGTGCCAAATATTCAAACCAAAGCAAGCTGCCCATGGGTTCTTCATTCATCCCATGGAAATGAAGGGAAATAGAGAGAGGGCTCAGCACCCTGTCTTTGCTCCCACATCAGATAGAGCATGAAGAGCACCTGGAACACGGAAAGTCATGATAAAGGAGGAATGTCTAAGACTTTCTGACTTGTCATGGGACAGCTCACCTATTCTGGCTGAGCTGCAACTGAGACCATTGTGGGCTGGTGGGATAAAATAGTAGCCACGCTGTAGCAGCCAAAGGCACCAATACCAGAAACCCAAGATCTGCAGCTTGGCAAGTTTCAGCTCACTGCCTGACCCACGTTTAGCAATTCTGATGTAGCACAGAGTAGACAGCTCCAGCCCAGGATGACTGCCTCCCTCAGCCCCTCTCCGACAGGCAGTGAAAGCAAGACCCACTTTGAAAATTCTCCCCCATCATGCAAACTGACAAAGGCATGCTTTTCAAAAACCCACAGCCAATCTGTTGATCATTACTTATTTACAAAGGCCTTCGGGCAGAAAGTCCTGTAAAAACCATACTTGATATGGTATACACTAGCTTTTTCTGCTTGTGGAAAAGAAGTCCCCCCAAGGCTACCTCAAACCATCACTTTCTATTGCACGTAAAATGTAGCATGTAACACTAAAGTATTTAATATATATGGTATAATATATCTACAGGAGAGGCATTTGTGTAGAAGTATGTTACCCTGGATTTGGTAATTTGATGTTTTGCTGAAGGCTACGACTTAAAAAAGCTTCCACCTCGTACAGAAGACCTGTCATCTTAGTACCCAAGAGCCAACAGAATAAAGAAGTACCCTTAAGCAGCAAAACTTTGACACAGCTTTGAAGCATATGAAAACAGTATAACTCCTCAGAATTATTATTACTCAAGATCAAAGAAATGAGCCATACTTTACATAGCAAACAGGGACAGGGAATTGCTCCAAAGGTTTCGGATTTTTCAGATTTCTCTTTATTTATTTATTTGCTTCTCTATTTAGGCAAAAGGAAGCACATGGGCTTTTCTCTACTTTAAATGGATAAAACTATTAGCATTAGATAAGACGATTACCTAAAGGTGAATAAATAGGAAATAGATGCTAGCATGACAACTGGAGTCATAAAAATGAGAAGCTTGGCAGTTGGCGCATTTTATTCCTCCTCATAAACTGTAAACAAGCATGTAAATCAGCAACAGTCAAGCAGGACTGAGCCAAGGAGCAGACAGAGAACTGTTAAGGAAACATTTAACAGAAAGAGATGCTCATAATGGAAAAGGCCATGAGTCTGGGTGAGTCTTCCACTGGAACCTGTGTCCTCAACTGCGTGAAGAAGGGCTGCCCACGTCTACATCCTAGAAAGGTGGTTGTGGAGGGCCAGGAAGATGTAAATGTGATGGAGAAGTGGGGAAGGAGGAGAAATCGCCATTATTGTATTTCAATAATCATAGAGAGGAGAGTGGCCAATGGCAATGAAAAGAAGAAAGTAATGTCAAGATGGCAGGTGTTTCCATGGCAGTAACCATTTAGAGGAAGCAGTGCAAATCTGAAATCATTCTTGTTTCATTGAGGTGCTAGAGAGTTAGGATATTGGAAGAAATAAGCACTGAGCTTGGGAGATGGATTGAAGACAAAAAAGGGAGATGAAAGATGAAGAGGCCGAGAAGAGGGCCTTGCAGAGCTCTATTGAAATTTGCTTTCACTTGCCATTTCCTAGAGAAAGCCGTAGTCAAGACAGAAAGAAGGGAAGGAAAGAAGGAAGGAAGGAAGGGAGAAAAGGAGGAAGAAGAGAGAGAGAAAGAAAGAGTGCACACACACTGTATTTCATAATTAATATTCCTTTTAGCCTGAGCAGAACTGGATTACTTTTGAACTTTACTTTGGCAAGTCCACAGATTATTAGACTGTTTTATCAGTCAAAATCAATTAACAGAAATTTGATTTCAATCGACAGGATAAAAGGAAGGTAATCTTCAGGTTCATTTTTGATTGTGATGATACATCTCACATATGGCCTTAAGTACAGAAAACAGTCCTCGGAGGGACTCCAGCAGAAAGAGACTTGCCAGAGGCAAACTAACCACACGAGTGCCTCTGATTGGTTGCTGCCGTCATTAGTGCCACTGCTGTTTAGGAACTACACATAGACAGGACATGGTGACAGCTAAGACTTTAAAGCCTATGTATTTTTCAAACAGCTTTTCAAACTGTTTTTCATGACAGAATTTTTTCAGCTCTATCATTAACTGCTGACAAGCTGACAGAATAAATACTCCAGCCTTTAAGAAGCCATCTAATGATCCCGTCCCCTCCCCCGCCTTATGCTGGCTGGGGAGGGGAGGCTCTGGGCCTGGGCAGGCTAGGGAGGAGCGAGGAGAGGAAGAGAAGGAGCTGGGGGGGACCCCCGCGGCTGAGGCCCCTCTCCTTACCTCATCAGCTTGGGCGAGGAGCTCGGTGAGTTCCGCATGCCTCCGTTGCGTTGCTTCTTTTTTGGTGACAGTGTTGATGGCTGCTCATCTTCAACTGGAAATACAGGCAGCTCATGAGATTATGAACAGTTTGAAGGCAGACTGTGAAATACAGGCAAGATATCAAAGGACACACACTCACGGCTCAGTCACTCACTAGGAATTCATGGCTGTCTTTTAGGACCCAACGACAAAGACCAAATGTGTTAGTTAAAGAGGCCGGCTTAGAAAAGGTGGGAGCATCGCCTCTTCACACGCCAGCATTTGAACGTGCACTTTATACAGACTAAAACAGTTTGTAAACGCCCTGCCATAAGAAAGAATAGAAAGCATGATTTATCTGTATACAAAATATATATGTATATGGGAAGACTCAATCATTATTCTTAGATCTAATTTTGGTTACTTTGCTTTCCTGGGCAATCAAATGGGTTTCCTTGTAACCAAAATCAGATATAAAGTTGTATTTGAAATAGCCACATAATAGCTGCCAGCCTGCTGCTTCTGCAAATGAACCAACTTAACTGGTTCCTAATCCTTGCACATCAGAGGAAGCCTTGGAGAGGCAAGGATTTGAGGCCTCAGGAGCCAATGTTTCAGTCAGTCAGGACTAGGAGGATGGGTGCATGCTGGCTCAAGAATCCCCAGCCCAACCCAGCTCACCGCCCAAGAGGGAGGGCACGTGGGACCATGCACGTGGGATCCTTTCTTAACTCATTAAGACAGGAGGACCAGGCTGTGAGTTTGCAGAACTGGGCTGCAGAAGAGCATCAAATGAAGGAGGAGGTTGCCATTGAATGATTCTCTGATGCTGTGGTTGGGGGCAGGGAGGGAAGGCAGCACAGGGGATTGGAAACCAAAGGCTGTTTTCCAAATGTCTAAACCAGGCAGATCGCTAAGCAATGTGAAGCTCTGCTCACAAACAACGCAGCACACTCTATGGCTTTTGCCCAAAGACACCCACTAATAAGCTCTAGTAGATGTATTAGCCTGCATCATGCTTCTTTTTAAGAAAGCTGCTTGATAATTAGCAGATGCATACCCAGCCTGTCACCCAAGGGCATCAGCGGCAAAATTCTAGTCCTCCTCTCCCCACCCCCACGATCATGCCAAAGCTGTAATGTCAAGAGGGAAAAATAGGATCCTTGGATTCTTATAGTTGACTGCAACACAGACTGGGAGGAAGCACCCCTGAAACCCAGAATGCACAGCAGTTACCTTAAAGCTAAGAAGAGAAATATTAGCAGTGACAACATTAAAAGAAGCTTGACATATGTTAATGGTATACAAGTCTTAGGAGGGGGAGAAAATGCCATCTCAGCTACTTGATACTATCCAGGAAGACCCACATCAGGACATGCATTATATGGCATATCCATGAAAACTCTAAATAAATTTAGTATGTTATGATGCACGGTTCCAAAGGGATTATAATAATCAAACTACCCTCCAAACTTGCTGCAAAGTGTCACACTTGGTACAAAGCCCCTATTCTACGGGCAGTTAGGGATTGTCTAAATTCTGGCCAACACAGGGGAAGAGAACAAGCATGTGGTTCTAGGCGAGAGCAATACCAGAAGAAATGAAGGCCAGAAAGCACCTGCAAATGCCCACAGTCGACTCACTCTACCACCTGCTCCCCCCGTGCTGCCCACCAGAGGCCCGGGCTCAGGCTTCAACCATATCAGTCACTTAGGGCTCCAAGTAGAAATTGTAACTGGGAGGATATCGCATCTTATCAGAAATGAGTATCCACAGCAAATCACACAGAGACTAAACAGCACTTAAAAGATTAAAGGAAATAAATACAAGCCACATAAATGGTATTGAAAAAAATCACTTAGAGTTGATATGCATCTCTCGGCAAGCAAACAGGCACTCTGAGCTTGACCTGAATTCATCTTCCTTTCACAGGACAGAGGGCCAGGCATCCCAGGCAATAATGGGTAGAAACGCAGTTATATTAAGAGAGAGAGAGAGAATGTGTGTGTGTATAGATAGGTATACTTTTGCACTTTCCCCATTTTAGGATGGGGGAGAAAGTCTTGCATTGACTCCACCCGTAATACAAGGTCATCCCTTTTAGTAGGGACCATTGTAATTGTATTGTGTTCAGGGTGGCCTAGATTAGTTGAGTAGCATGATGGACTAAATAACGTGTGCCTATCAGTGGGTCTCGTGAGGGTGAAACTACTTTTCTTCTCTATCACATAAGCCTTCTTATGATTAGAATGAAATATCCAAAAAGGTCTTTTACATAACCTAGTCTACTAGGGCTAGCTTTATTCAGGGCCACCAGACGTTGCCACAGTTTTGTCCAATCATACAATGAGTCTATATTAGCTAAGATCTGCACAAGAGTCACCCTCACTGGCATTTCTGTTGGATTCTTTGCACTGTGCCTACAATAAATAACCCTCTTCAGGTAAGCGTCCATTATCCTTGCACCTTGTCACTGTTTGATTACGTGTGGCAATCTTCAAATGGAAGACTTGCAAGTTAATACCTGTTACCCAGCTCCAGGGAGACACCTTGTTCTGGTGCTAAATTATGCCTCCTTCTATGCAAGGAAACTATTTTCACTGCAACTCAGAAAGATCATCCAGCATAATCATACTGCACTTAAACTGGGATTTGTTCTTTTAAAGGAAACTCGTGTTCAAAGGTTTCGTTCTGTACTCATAGCCTGGAAATGCAGATCTGTTCCCTGAAGAGATGGGGGAAAATGTCTCCAGCTTAAATATATGAACGTTGTGTAATGGAGACCATTACATACGGCTTAGATCCCACAAGAGAAGCTGTGATAACTTCTTTCTCATAAGTAGGATATAAACCACATTTAATTATTATCCTTTATATGGATTCTATCAATTTCTGCATAGTTAGAGAAAGTAGATCTAGGAAAACTTTTAGTAAAGCCATAAAATACAATTTTCATTTCATTGCTTCTGTGACTACATGAGAGGAATAAAAATTGAATTAAAAGGGAGACAAATTTACTTAATTTCACGAAAGACAAATGTATTGAAGTAACGGGCCACTATCTCATGTCGGTGCACACTTAACAGGTTCATATTTAACCTGCTTTTTGGCTAATTACAAAACACTTCTGTCTCCAGCATTTTCACTTGTATCGTGCTGTGGAAGCTGCATGAAGATATGGTCTTTTAAAAGAAGCTGACTTACCAGCTTCTTTAAAACACAAACAAGTTCAGGAATCCACTGTGGAATTTTTATAGGAGCTGAATTCAATCCAGTCTCCAAGCACTCATAAAATGCAAGGGCTTGTTTCTGCACAGCCCTAAGCATAACACCTAATGTGCTGTGGTAACTTCCCAGTACTCGCTTGTCTAATAGGCACTGAAGCTAACACTTCTACAGTTTGGGAAGACAGTGCTAGAAAAATGTCAGGCAATTCTAATGGGGCTCCAGATCCCTTGGTTTGCACTAGAGTTTAATTTAAAGTTACAATGATGTTTTAACATGTTTGCTTATACTTGACTAAAGAGGATTCATTATTTCAATGACATAACCTCCAGACAATGTTCTGGGAATTGATTTTAAGATGTGGTGGTAATTCCAACAGCCTTAATGCACAGCTGAACATCTGTAACAACATTTTACTCGACTTTTCATTGGCATTCTGTTTTCAAACGAAAGCAAGGCAACATCTTCCAGAAACACTGGCCAGAACTCTGGACTTACTTCAAGATGATCATCTATTTCACTGGATTTTTTTAAAAAAGAAATCTCTTTCTTTATTGGCCTAGCCAGCTTGAAAACACTGTGTCAGTGTTCACCAATGCCTCTTTGTGGGCCCTTCCAGTAAAATGGAGCAACAGAAAACTTTCAGCTTTCCCAACTAGTCTAAAGCTGACATGTGATAGATCTGATGCTCAATTCCAGCCTGGGGGCACAATCCTTCTTCCCTGTTTCCTCATTAGTGTTTAGAGGGATAAAGTCTTTTGAGACTTACAGGTGAATTTGTTGGCTGGAGTTAAAAAATAGTTCAAAGCAAATAAATTCGGAAACGTAATAAAAGACAAACAACCCATAAACATGAGTCGACTGGCTATCTCCATTACGTTATTAATCACCACATCTGGAGAAACCCACATCTGCACACACTTAGCAGGTCGTTAGTAACGTCATATTCACACTGGAGCCACTCTGAGTAAGAGGCATGCACAGTGGCTTGACTGCAAAGGCTTCTAGCTAAAAGGCTTCCGACTGGAGTCTTGAGCAAGCTACTAATTTGGGGGCAAGGTAGCTTTAATTATTAATTGTTTTTTATGGTTTTGCTGTTTGGTATTTTGCCATCCGACAAGCTAAATGCATGCTGACAGCCACAGCAGTGCATCTTTCTCCTTAACTGAACTCAGCATGTTAAGGTAGAACATTGAGGGGTGCAGTTATTACAAATTGGGACGGGCTCCAGACAGAACTCCTTCACCTGGCTCAGTCACAAGCTGAAAATTGTGAGTTGTGTTCTTGAACACAAATGGATCTTTGGGATAGCGGGATCTAGCTTGAATCTTGACTGCCAAATAATAACGAGAGAAGAAAATGCGAATTAATCCTTTGTGCATTTTTTCGTTAGAAATGTTCCAAACCAGTCTTAACAATGAATAGAAATATAGTTTTAAATTAAAATGGAAGTTTCTCCCTCACAACTGAATTCAAGTGTTTTTTTTCTTTTCTTTTACCCTGATGACTTCTTGAAACTCTTTTTGCTGTGTTATTTTCATCGACATCAGATGGGATAATATGCAGAAGACAATCTTGTGTGTGCAATAATTTCCAAAAACATACAGGGTCCCCCTCTCCTCTACAATATACAATAGACACAGAAAACTCAGTTTAGCAGCAAGACCAGACCATTATCTCCTGAAACCTGCTAAAATGCATCCTACTGAATAAGCATTATATTCTAAGTCATCAACTCTCAATGTTAAACTATCATTTTCATCTCAAACTGCTGGCTTGGTCAGACCTCTTGGTTGTGATATTGCTGCCTAAATTGCATTTAATGCCATGGGTTTGCCACTCTTAAGAAAAGGGGATGTGTAGCATCTCCTTGTATCATGAGTGACGTCAGTAAAACTTGGGTGTACGCTTTCAGTCTTTCAGGATGCAAACATCATTTTACTAAAACTGAGGGTAAGGAGAGAGGGAAAATTGCTGGATTAGGGATCTAACAGTGTGCTTCCTATTTTCTGTGGGCTTACCAAACTTTCCTCCCAAGAAAAATCATGTAAGTCATAGTATTACACTCATTTTGCAATAAGTAATTCAAAATGAACAAAACTCCCAAGTTGACCCGACCTCTCTCTAATATGACTGCCTTAGAACTTCACTGTAAAATCTGGGCTAGTTAACTATCAAGGTCTTACAATGTCACCATGAAAGAGCAGTCCCTGGATTGGAGCACAGAATGGTGCCTGCTTTCCAGATCAACATTTCCTGTCTTGTAATCATAGACTACCAAATCTGGCTGCCTGTCACATAAACCAGACTAGTGGGAAGGTATGGACATTTCCATAAGCAATGAAGGAAAAACAACAACAAGATCAACAAATGCCAGATAAATAACCCATACTGTGAGTTTGGTCCTATAACTACCATAAAGGAGCACTGGACTGTTATTTTAGGATGAAGCCCGTGGTGGGGAAGGCCATGTGCCCATCAGTGAGGTTGAGCAGCTAAGCACAGCTAGGAAGGTAAGACAGCCGTTGGAGCCAAGTTCTATGCCTAGAGGGTGAGGGGCAGCTCAATATCAGAACATGGGGGAGTTAAAGTGGGTGATATCCTTGGAACGAGAGTTTCTGGTCTAACGACCTTGGGACAACATCTATCACCAAAAAGTTTGGTGAACATTTTGCAGTATTATTGATAAGATCAATCCATAAAGCTATGTTTTTGAAAGATCTTGGTGAATATTAATACACAGATAATGAAAAGATGAAGGATGCTGCCTCTCAAAAGCAATGCCAACAATAATATCTCCGACATATATATAACTCTCTACAGTTGAACAATCACTTTATCACATACATTATCAGGCAGAATAATGTCACAACTTCTAGCTGAGAAATAGGAAATACATTTATTTGGGAAACCTAGATGATGTAGGTTGAAAACAACAACAACCTGTCATTTTGTAAAATGAGGACAGAAAGCATCTCCCAGTGGCCCGCCCTGCCCTGGCACAGGCACAGGGAGCACCCACCCCGAGGGAGGCTGAGGTGGCAGGGAACGGGAGGCTTGCTGGAGCTTTTTCATTTCTGGCTTTTGTGGTGCTAACAGGAGAATGGGCAGGGAGACTTTAAGGAATAATAGGTTATGTAGAAATTAATCACAGGGTATATTTCTGGCTCTATTCACTGCCTAGGAAACCTGAATTGTGTAAGTTTGAGTCCATCAACATGAGTAATGAAAGAATTCACCTCCTACATGGGAGACAGAAAAAATACTATATAAATATATTAATGGAATCCACATAACCTGAATTGCGATGTTCTCTACATATACACGGCGGGCCTAATGGATCCTCTAGAACCAAATTTGGTGGATTTTAGATGTATCTGCTGTACTTGCCCCCCATCTCAAACCATAAGCCTCAGGTTCCATATGTATCCTGGTAAGAATCCCACATTCATCAGTGTCCCCTGTGCCTAGAGTCTCAGTTCACACATCTTCACTAAAATCTTGACTTGCTATAGTAACTTGCCCAGTGCTCTGCTCTCCTCAGGATTTGGTAAAAAAAAATTCCTTCTAGAGATCTGGTTGTCTTTGGCTCTCCTCTTTCCTTTTTTCTTGGAACAGACTGCTTCTATCACCTCAAGGGCCAAGAAAAGACTCAGGCAAAGATCACTAGATATTAGCTTCTCAGAGATGAGACACAGAGATGAACAATGGAATTCTAGGACCAAATACACAACTGAAAGGAGAAATGTAAGAATTTCCTTGAATTATTGTAATGGAGTTTGGTGATTGGGAAGGTAGTAGAAGATAAAAGATAACTTTCACTTTGAATTAAACTGGAAAAAAAATGTACTGAAGTACAGCAAAAATAGCTTCTTCTTGGGCTGGCCCCGTGGTGTAGTGGTTAACCTTGGTGTGTTCCACTTCAGCAGCTCAGGTTCACCGGTTCACCTCTCAGGCACAGACCTACACTGCTCATCAGCCACACCCTAGCGGTCACCCACATATAAAGTAGAGGAAGACTGGCACAGGTGATAGCTCAGGGCTAATCTTCCTCAGGAAAAAAAAAAAAAAGCTTCTTCTCAACTTTCCTCCTTCTCTCTCTACTCCCTACTGTCACCACCAATGGTAAAGGCTTTGAGGCCAAAAAGTGTACGAGACTCCTTTACATAGCCCTGGCATGTGCAGTACATGTTTGTGGAGGACAAGTCTTTGAATAGGGATGAAACCTGCCAAGTCCCTGGCACAAACAACTACCTTCTTTCTTCTATTTCTCAAGTTGAGAGGCTAGCAAACTGTAGTCTGGAACACGCTTTTGTATGGCCCATGAGCTAAAAATGGTTTTTATATTTTTAAATGGTTGGGGGGGTAATATAAGAAGAAGAGTATTTCTTAAAACATTAAAATGATATGAAATTAAAATTGCAGTGACTATCAATAAAGTTTTTTCGAAACATGGCCATGGTCATTTGTTTATCTACTGCCTATGGTTATTTTCGCTCCACAACAACAGAGCTAAGTAGTTGCAATAGAGAGGTATGGCCCAAAAAGCCTAAGATATTCACCAGCTGGCCCTTGCTGATCCCTGCTCTCATTTATCTTCTCACATTTTCCTAGCTTTCCAGTTTTCAAAAAGGACGCTATCAATCCCAAACTGCCAAGACAGCCAAACAATGAAAGAAACACATATGGAGCCCACTTCAAGTGCACAGATTTGGGGAAGTCAGGCTGGACAGAGGTAGTTTAGTGACTCTAGTGTCCCTGCCACCCAACCTGCTGCTAGTCCTGAGGGTCTCCTTGCATTTAGGGATATGAGTTAGGTGAAAGTCCCATTTTCCAACTCAAGCTAAGTTAGAGTCATCCTATCCGTACTCTGAGAATTAAGGCAAACCACGTGTACCGTGAGCAATTCCTCGCAGCTGTCAGTGTGTGCTGCAAGTCCGCCCTGCAAGAGCCTGCACGAGACAACAGATTAACCATTAGGCCAGATATGCTGCAAATATACAGCCTCAACCTTTCCCCAGCTAGCTCACAGCCATATATAGATGATTATTTCAACCGTCAGCTGCCGCATAGATTTAA
This sequence comes from Equus caballus, assembly GCF_041296265.1. Lineage (NCBI taxonomy): Eukaryota > Metazoa > Chordata > Mammalia > Perissodactyla > Equidae > Equus > Equus caballus. Next base: position 65,203,364 of record NC_091684.1, read on the forward strand.
AGCCCTGCACAATAACTCCTGGATTCATCTGCCCCTTGTCAAACTTGCACAGCTTTAGTTGGAGGATACATGGTGTGGCAGTTTCACTGTGAATCCAGGATGATCCAGACGGCTGCTGTCTCTTTGTTAACAGGAAGCCAAACTGATGAGTTTGTAATGCATTTCTTATCAAAGGTAGTTTCAGAAAAGAAAATGTGCCACATCAGTTTGGCTGGAATTTCACATATGCTAGATTATGGGCTTAATCAGAACATCTCTGCTATTTTCGTGAGGAAATAGATAATTCTGCAATCATTCCATTAAAATCACTTTATGCCAAGGAATTATGTATTTATGAATTTATAATTATCCTTGATTTTTTTCCCCTCCTGCAGTATATTTAATAAAATCATCAGCTAGAGCCTACAAAGCAATAATGCTTAACAGATACAAGCATGCTAATATATTTTTTTAAGTTAATGCTGGTATTTTTGAGCTGAGTGTCTAAAATCATCATTGTGAATAAAGGGATCATAATCTGCAACTCATACATTTAACAAAGACAAAATGGACTGTAATGGGATTTGTGGAGCCTATAAAGGAACTCTTTTTCTAATACGGTTTATTACCAAATAGATTTGGATTTCCTGGAGGGAAATCTGGTCCCTCTGAAATACATCAAGAGAAAATGCCTGTAAGGTATTGCACACTGTTCCTGGCACACGGGAAGTGCGCACAGAAATGGACGCAGCTGTCAGTTTTCTGTTGTGCTTGTTGTTATAAGCCATACTGATTTGTGAAATTCAGTACTTAAATGCAGCATTAAAATGGCCATTTATTCTGTCTGTGTTTAAAATTCTGACCATTTCGTTCAGCATGGACTTTTTTGCATTTTGATTTTTCAAAAAATATTGCTTTAAACTATATTTATCTTGATTACTGAGGTTTTTGGTGCCCAAGGCAAATGCCCGCTCTCTTCACTCTACTCCTGGCCCTGCCCTGGCCCTTTCTCAAGGGGGTTCTAGGCGCTGGTTCTGCTGCCCTTCCTGTCATTACAAACAAGTTATCTTAGTTTGTATCTGCCTATGTGTCTAAGTGCTCCCTTGTTCAGCACTGGACAAAGCAAGGTTTTTCTGCTGATCACTTCACGCTGTTTGCATGAGATTGTTAAGGAAGAGCCTTGTGAGAAAGGCTTTCTTGTGGATTTACAAATTGTCAGATACCCAAAGGAGTGGAGAAAAGATCATGCTGCCTCAGGAATCTGAGATTTGCCACCTGCCCAGGCTGAGAAGCAGAAAACAGAAAGGGTCCGGTCTCTCATGGACCCGATTTCACACAACACATCACATTCCCCCGGTTAACACACTGTTGATCTACATTTCCACTTTGGGGTAAAAGTTTTTATTTGCTTCTATGTTTTGACTCGGATATTGACTTCCTTCTCTTTTTGTTTTTCCTCCCCTAAGTAGCTTCAAGGAAACATGACTGGCAGAAAATGTCAATCATATTTTCACTTTTCTATTTACATTTTTAAAATTAATGCTTGCCCCAATGATTCTATTTGAAGCCCAGCCTAGAATCTAAGTGTATATGTGAAATTGTTTTCTAAACCATAAAACGCTATACAGATAAAGACTATTATTATTATTAATATCATTATTATTATTTGCTCATCCATAAACACCATATCTTCCATTGAGCCAGTTTTGTCAAGAGCCTCCTAGAATTCTAATATGTATTCTAGATGGTTGCACTTTCTCTGAAACTCAGATAAAGATAAAATGCATGGGTTTTTAGTGCAACCCAGGTGCAAAGCATGGCCTGATGAGGAATGTTCTGCCAGAATACTTTAGAAAGACTGTTTGCTTTTAACCTTGGGAGGTAAGGACCAATCTGTATTGTGATTTTACACTAAACACAGCATTTAGTATATTTCTTAAGGGCATAGTCACCTTCTAAAGATGTTCTTGAACTATAAAATCATTGTCTGTATTCTACTATAATTTATCCTCAGATATATCCCATGCAACATTTTAAAATGCTAGTGCATGGTGGGCCCTGTTCTGATCAACAGAGTTAGAGAACAAGGTATGGAATGCAGGAGCAGGGCTGGAAAGGGCATAGGGATGTTCTGGCCTCGCTTTCTTTTGGCTCAAGGCTACACTAAAATGCAGACCTAGAACCAGGACCAAGGTCTGCTGATTTCTAATCCAGATCATTGCTGTCAGAATTCTGCACATGAGAAGAGTATGAGGATATGAGCTTCTAGAGTCAGGCCCCCTGCCCAAGTTCCAGCTCTGACCCTCGTCAGAGCTGTGATCTCAGACAAGTTACTCAACACCTCAGCGTCACAAGATCTCTTGTTATCCCCTCTGGACAGATGAAGACGCCAAGATTTGGAGACGCTGTGGGGTTAAATGAGATAACCAAAGGCCACATACACTGACAGCTTGAGGACCAAAATAGTGTCTTGGTGTGCTCTGCTTTAAGTCTGAAGATTGTCCATAAAAATATGGATTTCTAACCTCTGCTTTAAAATCTTGCAGAGGACTGGGCTCCTATTCCGGGAAGATAACTGTCTCATGGTGCATGAGGTCACCAGCTGGTCAACTGCCCCAAGGCTGCCCGGTATCCCCACCCTATGGCGGCACCCCGCCGTTACATCTCTGGCCCTGGCTCCAGCCACACTCGTGTGCTATCCCTGAGAAAAGAACTGTAAGGCATAGAAGATCCCTCTACAAATGGCAACTCAAACTGAGCTGCAATATGAATAAGAAAGATAATGGTTAATTAGGCACAAAGTCCTCAAAGCTACCCTGCTGGGTCCAAACCGGGGTATTTGACAAATTATCTAACTTCAATTTTCTCATCCATAAAATGGGAATAATCAGAGTACCTTCCTCATAAGGTTGTTGTGAGAATGGACTGAAGACATGAAAAGTGCTTAGAAGAGTTCCTGGTAAGCTCTTCATAAATGTTACCTATCACCATTATCTTGACTTTGAGAAATCAAAGCAATTAGAGCTCTCAAGCACAGGGTCCTTCACAATGCCCATGTGCTATCTTTCAACTCTCATCTACTTAAATGGGTTCACACTCTCTCTTCTGCCCCAAGCAATTGATCTGGTATTCAACCTCAAGAATGAGGTGAGATGTACCACCCCCACGCCCATCTTCTGCATCTTGTTCGACTGTCACCTTTGCCCCATATTTCTTGTGGCCCTAATGAACTGCTCAGGTCAACATAATTAGGTTATGCCAAGTGTTATAAAAACAAGAAAAGCCAGAAAATGTTTAAACAGGATTCAATTGGAGAAGGCTGGGGCCATTCAGAGCAATAACAAATGAAAATCAGATGGAGACATGGAGAAACCCCCACCATTCCCTCTAAATTAAAGGAAATCATGCTGCTTGATTGTGAGGGGCTCCGTCCCTGGAATTTCTTTGGGAGGTCATGGGATTGGGTGTGCATGTGGGAGATGGTGGGAGCGGCAGGGGAAAGAAGGACTAGAGCCGTGACTCCTTCACTATTCCTTCCCACCAGGTCTTCTTTCGCCTACCTACTCTACCCACTCTTCAAGAAACAGGTTAGCCTACATCCTCCAGGAAGCCTTCCCTGATGACTGTAACGAGGTAGAATCTCTCCTTTCTTTAAACACCCCTTGGCACTTCTCATCTCACACCCCTCTGACGTCTCCTTACTTTTTGCATTATAATTTGTTTTCCATTTCAATGTGTCCTGCTCCCCAACTGGGACTTATAAGCACCCGTATGGTAGTTTACAAATCTCTGAATCTCTCGTAGTGCTGAGCCCCTAGTGAGGTTCCTAATAAATAGCTCCTAGTTGCCAGGGAGGCGGCATTGCGGAGAGGAGAAGCACAGACTAATGGTGAGGAGCCTGGGTTCTAGTCTCAGCTTGGATCCACTGCGTGTCTTTGGCAAAATACTTCCACTCCTGGAGGATCAGTATTAATTAAGTATAAGGACCTTTACAGCTCTGACTTGTAATGGTTCTGGGCTTAATGCTCTCTTCTGTCACTTGATGGATATCACAGGAGCCAGCCATGGACTGACAGCCTCATAACTCTCCTGCCATAAATAATTATCCAGCACTTCCTACCAGACTCAACCCAGAAGCACTACAGAATAGGACAAACAGGATTCCTGGTCCAAGGAAAGTGCGGTCTAGCTCAGTGGTTCCCAACCCTGCTTTTCAATACAATGAAATGAAGAACTTTACAGAACACTGATGCTTGAGTCCCATGTCAGACCAACTCAACAAAAATCTGAGGGTGGGGGCTGGGCTTTGCTTTTTCTTTTTTTCAAAAATCTTTTTAAAGATGCACAATAAGAGAGAATCACAAGTCTAGCTGGAGAAATGAGACAATTGCATTAAATACATATGCATATTTGCAACTTATATGAAATAACAGTACAAAAGATGCATGATAATGGCAGCTGAGGGCTAAATGAAATGCTTTAGACAATAATTGCTAGAAAGATCTGGGGTGGTCAGGGGAAAAAAGCAAAACTTGAAACAAGAGTGGGATGGATAGAGATGTCAGCCTTGCTCACCTGCATATCCCCAGAACCAAATACAGGCCTGGCACACTGGGGGCACTTAAGCCATGATGCTAAATAAACTAGGGGTTGGCAGCAAAGGGTGGGAAGGGCATGCTGGGCAGAGGGGACAGCTTGAACAAAGGCAAGGAGGTAGCAAAGTACTAAGCTAGGGAACCATGAGAAAATCAGCTTGGTTGGAGCAGAAGATTCATTTGAGGGCATAGTCGGGAATAGAAGGGGCAGACAGTGTAGAGCTTTAAATTCCAAATGACAGAATTTTGATAATATTGGGTAATAATCTGAATCCTCTGAAAGTTATTTTTCCTTCAATTTAAATACTCAAATTCAAAGAGGGCAGTGGGTGATTTGCAGCTTGGCAAAGGCTATCAAAACTCCTTAACTCAGCCTATTTTCTTTCTGGCCACTTGAAAGTTATAAGGGTCCACGATAAGACACACACGTACGTGCGTGAAACTAAAGACGAGGAGGCCCCTGGCAATGGTCCAGTTCCACTGGAGGTCTTGCTTTTATTCTGGAGAGTGTATTTGACAGGAAAATAAAGTTATTTAATGCCTTGGAAAGGGGTCCTGTGAAACTCACAAGGCTGTTTCCTCAGAGCCAGGCAGGTGAATCCAACCTGTACCCTGGGATGATTACTTCCTGTCTCCAACTACTCAGGTTGATCCGTCCCCTATAAAAGAGAACTAGAAGGAACGTTAAAGAGAAACTGGTTGCAATCAACATTCCAAAAACATCTTCAACAAAACCAGTGCTTTCGAGCAGATTCACTGAGAAGGAAACGTTTCCCCAATCCTCTCCTCCTTGGTTCCACCTAATCAACAATGCTTCAGGATTTTCCATGCCAAATGCACATGAGTGAACAAAATAAGAGCGTACCTTATGTTATCTGGATCCTTGACCTGGCCCCCCACTCTAGTATACCTAAAAAGCATTTAAAAATTCAAAAGAGAGAATTCCTATTGGAGTCTCAAAATGAATGGTTTCAAATTTTTAAATTACAAAAAGAGTAAAATACTTGCATTCAAAGTTCTTTATGATATGATAGGTAACACTTAAAAATGAAGAATATAAACAAATATATGAGTCATCCTGGGATGTATTTTAATTCTCCCCCTCCATAACCTCAATAAATCCATTGTCTCCTGTACAGGCCCCTGTTTACAC